>NC_137969.1:255216904-255661904 GCF_963924665.1 Micromys minutus
GCCAAAAGATGTCTGCACAAGAGAATTTTATATCTCTCTTCTCCTTATCCCAATCTGTGTTTTATCCTGGGACTCACATCTCAGACAAGTGGTAAAAATTAGTCGTTCTTTAGAATTAAATGAGACTTTTGTGTTGGAGTACATCTCTGCCCAGAGCCACAAGCAGAATATGTACATTGTCTACAGGAGTTATTGCCTGTCCACAGAGAACTGAGAACCCAGGGGAGATACAGGAACACTCCATTTCCAGAGTGCACAGCCTCCATCTGTACCCAGAAAAAAAGCTGGCTCACAACCATTGGAATTCACAATCTTCCCAGAGAAAGCTTCACACCCAGGACCAATCTCCCTCTGGAGTCCATGGCCCACTGACACAGGAATTGAGAAACAATCAAGTTTGATTTTCTAGTTAAAAGAATAGAGTATAGAATTTACATGAATCACATGGAAATTTTCACCAGCAGTCCAGAACTAAGATAAACCTGTACAACAGAAGAGTGAATATAGACAGATATTAAGTTAGGTATTAATAATGAAGATCTTATTTTCCAGACTGAGAGAAAGACAGATTGGAATACTTTAGGCTAAGGTCCTAGATTTACATAATTGTTTGGTGAATGTATAAAATAGTTGGTTCAAAATCAGATAAAGAAAATATCTCAAGAGAGAGAGAGAGAGAGAGAGAGAGAGAGAGAGAGAGAGAGAGAGAGAGAGAGAGAAGTGATTTTTACAGGTTTATATGTTCAACTTTCAATCTACAAACCCTCTACACAACAAGTTTACATCAAATAGAAGGAGCTACAAACTACCCTTTTATATGAGATACTTGACCTATAAAATCCTTAATGTTCATAGCTATTTAATGCCAATTAATATCACATGGATCTTGGATAATAGCAGGTCTGGGAGAAACTCCATTTTGGCACTACCTTCACCCTCCTTTGACTTCCTCTGACTTCTTATCCCTCTATACCTCCAGAGCCCTGCCCAGTAACTGGCTTTCCTTTATTTTACTAATTAATATGGGAATATGGGAAGGATCAGATGGGTCACTCCTCGAGACAGCCCTTCTTGGGGCAGTGGAATTACCATTAAAATACAAAAAGCTTCAGGACAATCAACAGAAACTCAGGAGAGACAAGTTTCATTCAGAGCCAACAAGATAAACTAACATCAAAGATATGAAGATAGAATTATGTACAAGAATCAAAACAAGAGAAGCAAGCAACCTGGCAACATCAGAATGCAGTGATCCCACCACAACATCCAGTGTATATTCCAACACACCTAACATCAAGATTTGGATTTAAAATCTTGCCTCATGTTGATAATAGAGGGCCTCAATATGCACATGTGTCAGTCCCTTAAAGTAAACAGAAGAACATTGAAAAACCAGCACAAGCCTGTAGAGAAACACAAGAAGACACAAAGAAAGAGGTGAAGAAATTGAACAAAACCATCCAGTGTCTAAAAGAAAGAAATGGAAAAGATGAATAAAACACAACGAAGAAAACTCTGGAGATATAAACCTAGGGAAGAGGTCAGGAGTCATAGACACAACATCACCAACAGAACAAAAGGGATGGAGGAGAGTCTCAGGGACAGAAGATGACATAGGAAGCATTGACACCACAGTTAGAGAAACTGATAAATTTAAAAAGCTCCTGACAAACCATCCAGTAAACCCAGGACACAATGTGAAGACTAAACCTGACGTAATTGGTGTAGAAGAGAAAAAATCTCCCAATGAAAAGACCCAGTAAATATCTTCAACAAAATTATCCAATAAAACATCTTAACCTACAGAAAGAGATAATCATGAACATACAAGAAAACCACAGAACTCCAAATAGATTGGAGCAGAAAAGAATTCCCCCAGACACAGCATAGCCAAAACACCAAACTTTCAAAACAAAGGAAGTGTACAAAAAGCAATAAGGGAAAAAATAACAAGTAACATATAAAGGCAGACCAATAAGAATTTCACAAGATTCTCAACATAAAATATGGAAGCTAGAATATCCAGGACAGATGTCATACAGACCCTAAGAAAACTCAAATGCCATCCCGGGTTTCTATATCCAGCAAAACTCCCAGTTATTATAGATGGAGAAACCAAAATATTCCAGGACAAGACCAAGTTTACACAATA
This sequence comes from Micromys minutus, assembly GCF_963924665.1. NCBI lineage: Eukaryota > Metazoa > Chordata > Mammalia > Rodentia > Muridae > Micromys > Micromys minutus. The sequence goes on from NC_137969.1 coordinate 255,219,057, forward strand.
TTCATTCAGAAATACAGCCAAAGGATAATAGATGGAAGAACTCCAGCACAAGCAGGAAAACTCCACATTAGTTAAAGTAAGAAAAATCATCTTGCAACAAAACCAAAAGAAGAAAGGCACACAAATATAATTCTAACTCTAACAACAAGAATAACAGGAAAAAACAATCATTATTCCTGAATATCTCTTAACATCAATTCCCCAACATAAAGACATAGACTATCAGACTGGATACCTAAACAGGACTCTGCATTTTTAAATGGAATATAAAACTATATATTGAAAACTCTTTACCATTATTTACAATAAAGTAAATATACAGTTGAATGACATTCTGAAACTACAAAGTTATTTTCTGGCTCATTGAACCAGAACCAAAATACTGACAAGATTGATCATACCAGTAAGAAATGAGTTAGGGTAAAGAAAAAGCATGCAAGTCATTAATTGATATTAGCAAATCTTGTTCATTCACTTATTGAGCAGGTCTTAAACTGCCAACATCAGTTCCAGCCATGATTCTATTTCCACATCAAACAGATTCCATGAATCCTAACCTTTTATACAGATTTCAACTTTCTGCAAAGGAATGTTGGCTCATCAGAGAAACCTTTACACAGACTGGTTGACCAAGCCCTTCCTCTGTAGAACAGCAGCTGGCCTCTTAATACATTCACTACTTGATGGTCCAGTACTTTACCTACCACAAATTCATCAGGCTCTGCCTGTTGCACGTTTTTAGTCTTTCCATTATGTTTCTTTCCCTTTTTTTTTTTTTTAGCAATGTAGTTTTATTGGAGGCCTATTAAAAAATAAATTGGTGGCTTGAATCATTCATTACTCTGATGATTAGGGCCGTGAATCCTGCAGAGTCTCTCGCCTGCCTGCTTCACCTCAGCCACATCTCAGAGGACCCAAAATTTTGCTACATACAGGAAACTCTTCTCAGCAATAAAGTCAAGTACTACATCCGAGTAAAAGTTTGAAAATAAATTTTCAAGCAATTGGTTCCAAGAAACCAGCTGGAGTAGCTATTCCCATATAGAATAAAACAGAGTATTAACCAAAAGTCATTTAATAAGATAAGGAGTGACCTTTTGTACTCATCGAAGGTTAAATCTATCAGTATTAACTGTTATGCCTTAGCATTTATGATACAAATCAAGGGCACACACATTCATCACTCAAATCATATATTGCACCACAAACAATGATAGTGTGTATTATTATTAATAGGGACCCACATGAGAACCAAGCTGCACATTTGCTACAGATCTATAGGGGTTCTAGGTCTGGCTTCTAAAATCTTCTAGGTTGGTGGCCCAGGTAAGCCTCCAAGGACCCAGGTATTTGACACTGTGGACCTTCTTGTGTTGTCCTTGAACACTTCTTTCTCTTTCACTTCTATTCTGCATTGTTCTGCACAACTCCCTGTGCTCTGCTTTGTTCAGCCTTGCACCTGCCTCAATCTACTGCTCTCAGGAGACAATTATGCAGTCTTGCAGGCAAGACCATTTTGGGTTGAAGGTTTTGTGGGTTAATTAATGTTTCCATCTCTCATTTGTAAGTTTGTTCAGGGTACAAGAGGTTGCTATTTCAGTCTCTATATCTCCCTCTGGTAGGAATCTCACCTAGGGCCACACTATTAGACCTCCAATGTTCCCTCCTGGGCCAGGGTTTTATTTAGTCACCAGAGATGCACCCTTCTCCCTACCAGAAGCAGATTTCTATTCTCATTCACAGACACTGCCATTCTGAGTCCCCTCCTCACTTCTTCTACCCTGTCCTTTCTCTCCATATACCTCTGCTGAGTGTATAATTTTACATTGAGAACAAGATTCAGGCATATTAATACCCAGTTACTTGGGGTTTTGGCCTGTAGCATGATTGTTTTGCACATTCCCGCTAGTGCAGCTTAGTGTGTACTAGAGGATTTGTAAGACAGGGCAAATGAGTATCATTAGTGAATATAATTTGTCTGGTTCAGGATCTACAGGTATGAAGAAGTTGTGGTGGCTGGACAATTTTTCTCTAATGCAAGTTCAGTAATTTCCTTACATAAATATGGAAGTATTTATGGTCCTGTAGCATATTGAGTTAGAATCTTGTCTTAGTTTACATTTCATTGTTTTTAATAGACACAGTAACATAGGCAAGTCTTATCACAAATACATTTAACTGGGGTTAGCCTAGAGTTTCATAGTTTTGGTTCATTATTCTGGTGTGAAGCATGGGAGCATATAGGCTGGCATTGTGTTGAAATATCCAAAAAATTTACATCTTGATTAAAATGCAAGCATGAAGGGGTTTATTTCTGAATGGGGCAGAGCTTCAACAGGACCTCATAGTCTAGCCCCAAAATGATGTACCTCCTTCACCAAAGCCATGTCCCCTAATACAGTCACTTACCATGGATTAAGAATGTTCAATCCATTACAAATCTCAATAACACAGTGCATATGTACTTGGTCTAAATTGAAGTTATTAAAAATGAGAATCTCTGAATATTTTTTGAATACCTAGGATGAACACACTTATTTATGCCAGTTATCAGCAGTCGTATATGCTAATCCTCAGCCTGATCCTGGTGGACACCAAAGTGGATGCTTTGCATTTAGCATTGTGAAGAACTGTTCAACTCACTGTTGTACACTAAGATCCAGGAGTATAGTAATCTCATCAATTTGAGTTACAATCAACCTTCTTCATGTTTATGATACATCACTGCTTCTCTAATTCACACCTCTTGAGTTCATATGTGAGGAGGCTACAGGTTCTCTTATTTAGCATCAACATATGGCCTCTGATCTCAGTTTTCTCCAGTGAACTGTCACTTGGTACATAAAGGTTACTTTCAACATCACTGTTACAATATGATTCTATGGTCATTTAGACTTCAGTGCACATCTCCATTTTGACATGTCGAATAGAAACTATTTTAAATTTTAACTTATGTTTTTTTTTTTTTTAAATTACAGTGTTTGATTAAGGTGTAAATTAACTGGATCCACAATTTAAGCTTGAGATTTAATTGTGATGTGTTCATAACCTTGAATCTCTTTGGAATTCAGCTTGACTTGGATGCTCACAGCCAATCATCGAACTGAGAAAGGGGTTCCCAGTGAGTTTCAATGGGAAGAGAAGCCCTTGATCCTGCCAAGGCTCAATACCCCAGTGTAGAGGAATGTTAGGTTGGAGAGAAGGGTTTGGTCACAGGCATAGAAGCATTAGAGAGCAGATGTGATAGGGTGTGTGGAGGGAAAAATGGGAATAGGGATAACATTTGAAATGTTAATAAAATATGTCTAATAAAAATGGAGAAGAGAAAAAAAGAGTTAAAGATATTTAAGGACAGTTGTGATGAGAACCATTGGGCTTCATTAAGTTAGAGTAAATAGAATCTCCATATTTGAGGGAAAAGTTAAAACAAGATAGACCATCAAGGTATTTTAAAACCCATGTCCCTTATAGGTTAGATAATGTTCAGCCCATTGTTTTGGTTAGTCATGCACAGTTTCAGTGCTGTATACCTAAGGCTTGGCTCCTGAACTGCTCATAATTGATACATATCTACTTTATACCAAGGAGCAATCCTATAGAATAGGAGTAAGATTGAAAAAAAATCTGTGGGTAAAAAAGTTCTCTGCTATTACAATGCACAATGTCCAATGATCTAATGTACATCTAATCTAAAAACAGATTCACTTTAATACATTTTTGAGCTACTTTTATGAAATAAATTTTGTGGTATAGAAATATCAAAATTTCCTAAGTTGACTGTTTTTACATTATACTAATCAAACAAAAATTATATTTATTCTCTATCACCTATTATTTTAATATGATTTATAAAAACAGTTTTCTTTCAGATGCTCTGATTAACTTTTAAGTGACATAAAATTTTCTCAGCATTCTCTAACACCAGTATTTTGCACAACTGTAACTTCATCTTGGATTCTTTAAACAAAATTATATCCAAAATTTTAGATGTCCTAATTACCACCACAACCAAATAAATAGGACATATGTATATGTGTGTATTCAAAATAAAGAATACATATTTTGAATAAATATTAAGACCCACTTATTGGAACTAAGAATCTGTTTTTGCAGGTATTGATAAGGAAGACTTCTATAAAGCTAAGCCTATACTAAGTGCCACTGATTAAAAATGCAGTTATAAATATTCCGCATTTGCAACAAATATATAGATCAATAATAAATGTAAAGTAGAATACTGTAAATACTGTACTGTTCAGGTGTCCATTGAGCAGGAAAATGCCTGTGGTCAAAGTATCAAAATTCTGACATTTCAAATAGATTAATAAAATTCTTTCTTGAAATTCAGTACTTGCTTTTGAACTCTTTTTTTAAACAACTTTATTTTAAGAAACAAAGATAAATGTACAGATTTTAGGCATTTTTTGCATAAAAGTATACAATACATTTTTGTCAGTACTTGTTTTTTTTTTTTTTTAAAGGTTTGATAGTGTGATCAAGATCCTACTAGTTACAATGAGCATAAAGTACATGTAAAACAAGATGCAACCTGGAAATAGTCAAAGATTTCTTGGTAAGTAAAGATTTTTTTTTATTTTTACAATGAGCAAACAGTACATGTAATACAGGGTCCAACCCGGAATTTGTCAATGCGTACTTGGTGGGTAAGGATTGAGCATGGCTTTTTTTGTTTTATTTTCTTTTTTTCATGGACTTCATACAGTCTGTGAGTTGTTTCTCGGGCAGTGCGAGCCTCTGGTCTTAGCATTCCACTATAAAAGACTGCATATTATGTCTGTTCTTTTGTGACTGGGTTATCTCACTCAGGATGATATTCTCTAGATGCAGCCATTTTCTTAAGAATTTGGTTAAGTCATTGTTTCTGATGGCTGGGTCGTATTCCATTGTGTAAATGAACCACAATTTTTGTATCCATTCATCTACTGAAGGACATCTGGGTTCTTTCCAGCTTCTGGCTATTATAAATAGAGCTGCTATGAACATTGTGGTGCATATATCTTTGTTGTGTATTAAAGTGTCTCTGGGGTATATGCCCAGAAGTAGAATAGCTGTGTCTTCAGGTAGTACTATGTTCAATTTTCTGAGGTATCACCAGACTGATTTCCAGAGTGGTTGTATTAGTTTACAACACCACAAACAGTGGAGAAGGGTTCCTCTTTCTCTGCAGCCTCGCCAGCATCTGTTGTCATCTGAGTTTTGGATCTTGGCCAATCTGACTGGTGTGAGGTGGAATCTCAGGGTTGTTTTGATTTGCATTTCCCTGATGGCTAAGGATGCCTAGCACTTTCTCAGATGTTTCTCAGCCATTCGATATTCCTCAACTGAGAGCATTTTGTTTAGCTCTGTACCCCATTTTTAATAGGGTTATTTGATTCTCTGGTGTCTAGCTTTTCAAGTTCTTTGTATAACTTGGATATTAGGCCTCTATCTGATGTGGAGTTGGTACAAACCTTTTCCCATTCTGTTGGCTGCTGTTTTGTTTTCTTGACAATGTCTTTAGCTTTACAGAAATATTTGCAATCTCATTAAGTCCCATTTGTTAATCTTTGACCTTAGAGCTTGAGCCATTGCTGTTTTGTTCAGAAAATTTTCTCCTTAGCCTATGTGTTCTAAGGTTTTCCCTACTTTATCATCTAATAATTTCAGTGTGTCTGGTTTAATGTGGAGATCTTTGATCCACTTACCCTCGAGCTTTGTACAAGGAGATAAGAAAAAGTCTATTTTCATTCTTTTGCATGCTGAGTGCCAGTTGGATCAACACCATTTGTTGAATAGGCTGTCCTTTTTCCATTGAATGTTTACCTCTCCTTTGTCAAAAATCAGGTGACCATATATGTGAGGGCTCATTTCTGGATCTACTATTTTATTCCATAGATCCACATGCCTTTTCTGTACCAGTACCATGCAGTTTTCAGCACAATTGCCTTGTAATATAGCTTGAGGTCAGGGATAGTGATTCCCGTAGATGTTTTCTTGTTGTTGAGGTTGGATTTCGCTATTCTAGGTCTTTTGTTGTTCCATATGAAATTGCACATTGATCTTTCCAACTCAATGAAGAACTGGGTTGGAATTTTGATGGGGATTGCATTGAATCTGTAGATTGCTTTTGGTAGGATGGCCATTTTAAAAATGTTGATCCTTCTAATCCATGAGCATGGAAGATCTTTTCATTTTCTGAGATCATCCTCAATTTTATTCTTTAGAGGTTTGAATTTCTTGTCATACACGTCCTTACACCAAGGTATTTCATATTTTTTGTGACAATTGTGAAGGGTACCCTTTCATTAATTTTTTTTCTCCACGTTTGTCCTTTGAGTAGATTAATGCTACTGATTTGTTTGAGTTAATATTGTATCTAGCCCCTTTGCTGAGCTTGTTTATCAGCTGTAGGAGTTCTCTGGTGGAATTTTTGTGTCACTCAAGTACAGTATCATGTCATCTGCAAAGAGTGATGTTTTCATCTCTTCCTTTCCGATTTGTATCCCCTTGATCTCCTTTTGCTGTCTAATTGCTCCAGCCAGGACTTCCAGTACTATGTTGAATAGGTATGGGGAGAGTGGGCAGCCTTAAAGCGTCCCTGATTTTAGTGGGATTGCTTCAAGTTTCCCACCATTATGTTTGATGTTGGCTGTTGGTTTGCTGTATATTGCTTTTATTATGTTTATGTATGGACCTTGGATTCCTGTTCTTTCCAGGACTTTAACATGAAGGGGTGTTGAATTTTGTCAAATGCTTTCTCAGCATCTAGTGAGATGATCATGTGATTTTGTCCTTTGAGTTTGTTTATATGATTGATTAAATTGATGGATTTCCTTATATTAAACTATCCCTGCATCCCAGGGAAGAAGCCTACTTGGTCATGATGAATGATCGTTTCCATGTGTTCTTGGATTCGGTTCGCAAGTATTTTGTTGAGTGTTTTTTGCATCAAAGTTCATAAGTGAGATTGTTCTGAAATTTTCTTTTTTTGTAGGGTCTTTGTGTGGTTTAGGTATGAGGGTTATTGTAGCCTCAAAAAATGAGTTAGGTAGTATTCCATTTGATTCTCTCTTGTGGAATAGTTTGGCGAGTACTGGTGTTATATCTGCAATAAATGTCTGATAAAATTCCGCATTGAACCCATCTGGACCTGGACTTCTTTTGGTTGGGAGGATTTTGATGACTTCTTCTATTTCTTTAGGTGTTATGGGATTATTTAGATGGTTTACTTGGTCCTGGTTTAACTTTAGGATCTTGTATCTGTCTAGGAATTCGTCCATTTCCTCCAGATTTTCCAATTTTGTGGGGTATAAGTTTTTGTAGTAGGATCTGATGATTTCTTGAATTTCCTCAGTTTCAGTTGTTATGTCTCCATTTTCCTTTCTGATTTTGTTAGTTTGTATACTCCCTCTTTGCTCTCTAGTTAGTCTGGCTAGGGGTTTCTCAATCTTGTTGATTTTCACAGAGAACCAACCCTTGGTTTTGTTGATTTTTTCCAATGGTTCTTTTTGTTTCTATTTGGTCTATTTCTGCCCTAATTTTGATTATTTCTTCCCGTCTACTCTTTTTGGGTGTATCTGCTTCCTTTTGTTCTAGGGCTTTTAGCTGTGCTGTCAAGTTGCTAATGTATGCTCTCTCCAGTTTCTTTTTGGAAGCACTTAGGGCTATGGGTTTTCCTCTCAGTACTGATTTCATTGCATCCCATAGGTTTGGGTATGTTGTTTTTTCTTTTTGATGAATTCTAGAAAATCCTTAATTTCTTTCTTTATTTCTTCTTTGACCCTGCTATCACTTAATAGAGCATTGTTTAGTTTCCATGTGTATGTGGAATTTTTGTTGTTTGTTGTTGTTAAATAGCAGCCATAGACCGTGATGATCTGAGAGGATGCATGGGAGTATTTCAATCTTCTTTATATCGATTGAGGCTCGTTTTCTGTTCAATTATGTGGTCAATTTTCAAGAAGGTGCCATGGGGTGATGAGAAGAAGGTGTATTCTTTTACTTTAGGATGATATGTTCTGTTGATATCTATTAATTCCAGTTGGTTCAAAGTCTCTGTTAGTTTTACAGTGTCCTTTTTCAGTTTCTGTTTCCATGATCTGTCCATTGGAGACAGTGTGGTATTAAAGTCTCCCACTATTATTGTGTGGGGTGAAATGTATTTTTTGAGCTTTAGTAGGGCTTCTTTTATGAATGTGGGTCCTTTTTCATTTGGAGCATATATGGTAAGGTTTTAGAGTTCCTCCTGACAGATTTCCCCAGTAATGAGTAAAAAGTGTCCTTCCTTATCCTTTTTGATAACTTTTCATTGGAAATTTACTTTATTCGATATTAGAATAGCCACTCCAGCTTGCTTCTTGGGGCTGTTTGCTTGCAAGTTTTTTTCCCACCCTTTTACTCTAAGATAGTGTCTGTCTTTGTCTCTGAGTTGAGTTTCCTGTATGCAGCAAAATGCTGGATTTTGTTTATGTATCTAGTCTGATAGCCTATGTCTCTTTATTGGGGAGTTGAGTCCATTTATGCTAATAGATATCAATGAATAGTTGTTTCTGTTTTCTCTTGTTATTGCTTTTGTGGGTTGAGTTGTGTCTGTGTCTTTTTCTTCTTTTGGTTTTCTTGCTTAGGAGTTTTCTTGTTTTTATTAGGATGTATTTTCCCTCGTTGTATTGGTTTTCCACCTATATTTCATTGTAGTGCTGGGTTTGTGGTCAGATATTGTGTAAATTTTGATTTGTCTTAAAATATCTTCATCTCTCCATCTATGGTGATTGATAGTTTTGCTGGGTATAGCAGCTTGGGCTGGCACTTGTGCTCTCGTCCAGGCTCTTCTAGCTTTCATAGTCTCTGTTGAGAAGTCGGGTGTGATTCTGATTGGTCTGCCTTTATATGTTACCTGAACTTTTTTCCTTACTGCTTTTAGTATTCTTTCTTTGCTTTGGGCACTTGGTGTTTTGACTATTACGTGTCGGGAGGTAATTCTTTTCTGTTCCAACCTCTTTGGTGTTCTGAATGCTTCTTTAATGCTCGTGGTCATCTCATTCTTAAGTGTGGGGAAGTTTTCTTCTACGATTTTGTTGAAGATATTTACTGTGCCTCTTAGTTGATACTCTTCTCCGTCTTCTATTATCCTTAGGTTCAGTCTTCTCATTGTGTCCTGGATTTCCTGGACATTTTGGGTTAGGAGCTTTTTGTTTTTTGCATCTTCTCTGGCTGTTTTGTGTATGTTTACAATGTTGTTTTCTGCCTCCGAGATTCTCTCTTCCCTCTCTTGTAGTCTATTGGAAATGCTTGCTTCCCTGATTCCTGATTTCTTTTCTAGGTGTTCTACCTCTAGGGTTATCTTTTTTAGTGTTTTCTTTATTGTGTCAATTTCCGTTTTAAATTCCCTCTTCCATTCCTTCATCTCTTTGGTTCTGTTTTCCACTAGTTCTTTGAGTTCTTTGAGTGTTTTTCTTGCTTCTTCTTTAAAAGATTCTGATTCTTTTTGCTTTTCCTCCCTTTCTTGTTTAAGTATCTCTATCAGTGTCGTGAGGTATGATTTTAGGTCTGCGTCTTCTTTTTCTGGAGTGTTTGGCATTCCAATGTTTGCTGTGATGGGAGAGCTGTGTTCTGGTGTTGCCAGGTTGTCTTGGTTTCCTTGGGATATACTCTTTCGCTTTCCTCTTGCCATCTTGTTGTCAGTTATATGTTCTTGCCTTTCCCTTGTATCTGGTCTGTGTCCCTGGATCTCCACTAGTCCAGGTGGCAGATGGGCCCAGCCCTGTTCTACGTCCTAGAATTGCCTGGTGGAAACAGAAGTTCCAATGCTGTGTTCCTGGTCCCTGAATCAGGCAGGGCAGGGGTGTGGTTTCCATGTGCCCTCTGCATAGATCTCTCTGCTCCCTGGCTGCCCAGATCTCCTACTCACCAGTCTTTAAAACTTTAGGAACTGCTGGTCCAGGTGGCAGATGGGCCTAGCCCTGTTCTGCGCCCCAGAATCGCCTGGTGGAAACTCTTTTGAACTCTTAAAATGACAATTTCAATGTAAAGTCCTTAAAGTAAACCTTAGAAGTTATTCTTTTCATCTATTTGAAAATAAAAAAGGGCTTTTTTCAGCTTACATTGTTTACATTTCTCTTAACCACCAAAGAAAATCTGGATTGGAACTTAAGAAGGTCAGGAAGCAGGAGCTGATACAGAGGCCATGGAGGGATGTTGCTTACTGGCTTGCTTTTCCTGGCTTGCTCTGCTTGCTTTCTTATAGAACCAAGGTCTAGCAGCCCAGAGATGGCACCACCCACAATGGGCTGCCCTCCCCCACCTTGATCACTAGTTGAGAAAATGCCTTACAGCTGGATCTCATAGAGGCATTTACTCAACTGAGGCCCCTTTCTCTATGGTAACTCCAGCTTGTGTCAAGTTGACACAAAACCAGCCAGTACCATTTGTGTCTCTTGATCCTGCTATCCTTCTATGTTTTTTTAACTTTTATCTCCAGAATTCCCTCAGTTTGTGTTTTCCTTATTGGTTGCACAACCATTTTCAGGTCTTGAGCAGTTTTATTCATTTTCTTTAAACATTTAATTGCATTTCCTGAATTTCTTTAAGGCATTTATTTGTTACCACTTTCAAGTCCTCTATCTGTTTGATTGTATTTTCCTGTATTTCTTCAAGTGATTTATTTGTTTTCATTTTAAAGGCCTTTGTCATCATTAGAAGACTAGATTTAAAGTCTTTTTCTTGATTTTGTTGTGTGAGGATATCCCAGTCTTGCTCTAAAAGGATAGCTGTGTTGTGCAGTTTTTTATTGTGTTCTTATGATGGTTTGTAGCCACTTGGTTGTTCCTGGATATTCTTGTTGTAGCCAGTATTAGGGAGTAACCTAATATCTATTATCTTTGTGTTATGGGCCTCTGGTGGGTATCTTTAGTTCTAATAGTAGAATTCAGGTTGCAGTACATGTCTCTCAGCAGTTGGTGAGCAACTGTCTGGTTCTGGGCCAGTATTTCTGATGAATTTGGGCTCAGAGTTGATAGATTAGTTTAGCCAGGGCTGCCCCAGATATCTGGACACATGGGGGAAATGAGTGCAGACAGTAAAGCTACTCTCTCTGATTCTGGGTCAGCAGGTCTATAGAAGATTGACTGGACAATCTTGACTGTAGTATTTTTCCAATAATTTACTTAAATCAGTAAGAAGTAGGGATGGTCCTGTAGTACATAGAGTCATAACCTTGTCTAGGTTTGGAATCATTGTTGTGAAAAGACATTATAAAAAAGTCCAAAATTATTAAGAATTCACTTATTTTGGACTGGCTTACAATTTCAGAGGTTTAGCCCAATATTATGGTGGGAGGCCAGACATTATGCACGTTTACATATTGCAGGAAGTGTCAAGAGTCTCCATCTTGATCTAAGGCAGCAGGAAGTTACACTCTGTCTACAGGCAGCCTGGAGGGTCTTCTATACTTCATTGGGCCAACCTTGAATCTAGGAACATAGAGCCCATCCACACTGATGTACTTTCTACAACAAGCCACAGGTACTCCAAGGCCACAACTTCTTACAGTGTCATTTCCATTGGCCAATTACACTCAAATCACTACAAACCTCAGTAAAGCATTTCACATGTTCTTGGGCAAAAGTAATTCCCCTAAATATTAGGATCTCTAAAGATTGTTTCTGAACATTTTATGTATAACACACATCTTCAAGGGAGTCCTAATTGACTGACTCTCAATAATTCATTGATTCTTCAAGTTCTGTATTTGGTCTTTGTATGGAACCACTTCTTCCCCTGGGATTCTCTGCATTTTGTATTCAAGTCTGAAATTATCCTACACTTAAAATTCATCTACAGTTAGCCTGCTTATATAAGTTTGTTCTTCCTGCTCTCCCCACATAAACACAAGAATCTGTGTTTAGTTTTCCATAACTTCAAAGGGGTTGAGTTTGGTAGCTATGGTAAGATCCAGGCCCAGAGATGAACTATATTCTAAGTTATTGTGTAGACTGATACAAGTCTTCTCATCCCAACATCTACAAACTCACACTAACACACACACACACACACACACACACACACACACACACACACTCACACACATGCACACACACACAAACACACATTCACAGACACAGTCAATTATACTTATCCATTGAGAGTCGGAAAGACGAGACAGAGAGATACACAGGCATTGACAGAGAATCAGAATGATTAAGAGATAGAGAGACAGACACAGACAAACCTATACACAGGGAGAGACAGAAAAACTAATAAATAAATGAATGAATACAAAATACATAAAGCAAGGGAAACAGAAATTTGAATAAACACTTGTGCACTTCAAAGTTCATTACACTATACTTGTTGAGAGAATTCCTGTAGAGAGGCAAAGTAGATTCTCAGGAGTACTATCCTCTCTTTCCTTTAGGTTTTTCTACCTGAGCTATGTAACTCAGTAACAAGGAAGTTTCATGTACTCTATGCGCCCTCTGCTGGTCCCCACAGCCATGCAGGAGGTTTGTATTTGAGCTCACAGTAATATTCACTCACTGTGTCCCTTGCACAGTAATACATGGCCGTGTCCTCAGACCTCAGGCTGTTCATTTGCAGGTATAGTTTGTTTTTTGCATTGTCTCTGGAGATGGTGAATCTGCCATTCACGGAATCTCCATAGTACGTGTTACTACCACCATCAGTAATGGTTGCGACCCACTCCAGCCCCTTCTCTGGAGCCTGGCGAACCCAGGACATGTAATAGCTACTGAAAGTGAATCCAGAGGCTGCACAGGAGAGTTTCAGGGAACTTCCAGGCTGCACTAAGCCTCCCCCAGACTCCACCAGCTGCACCTCACACTGGACACCTGCAAACAGAGAATGCTGGTTAAAAAACTTCCAGTAATAAAAATAAACAAAATGAACAAAATAAAATGTCTATTTTTCATGTGCACATAACAGATAGAATCTCATCTGTATGAATTACCTTTTAAGATGAGGACAAGAAAAGCCAAGCTGAACCTGAAGTCCATGGCGAGTTGTATGTGTTCAGTGATGTTCACTGAATGTGAGGACCTGGGAATCCAGGGCTTGGCTCCTCTGTCAGAGCTGCAGTATGAGGGCAGAAATGGTTTATCATGGGCACAGACAAGACTTATTTGCATATCTTCCTGCTGTAGCATGTGCTGAAGCTGGTCAAAGGCAATGATCACAGCAGATATAAGACATTAAAGACATGGATTTCTGTTATAGAGTTTGACAAATGATAATTTTATATCCAGAATTTTCTTTTAGTTAAGAGTTCACCATTCTTCAATGGTTTTCTTATTGTGAATGTTCATAAAACATACTTTGTTTCCTCATCATAATAACTCTATAATAGAAATGTGTAATTGAATATCACCAGTCATCATTGCATTTCCAGATATGTCCTTCGTGTTTTTCATTGTCTGGTTTCCTATGTCATTTCACTATGTGGCTCTTGGATAGAGTACACCTGCAAAGTTATGGTAGCAGAACTCATTCACTTTTAGGAACTTATTGAGGTTAACGGTCATCAGGTAATATGGAGTCATTCACCTGAGATATCCAGTGTATTTTTCCATTTTCCACTGAGAGTTTTCTATGGAGACATATGTTTTTGAGGCCAACTCAAATTTTGTCCTTCTAAATTTCTCCAGTATTTCATTTATGTATTCTATCATTTTCTTTTTGCATTATTGCACCAGGGAGCACATGACTTTATGTTGTGTTAGGCTATTTTTCAGTTTTCTCAGTTAAAACAACCATTAGTATAACCAGGGTATTTAATATATTTTTAGAATAATTTTTTTTCAATTTAATAATCTCTGTTTTCCCTCCTCTTCTCCTCTTCCTTGTACCATACCCAAGCTTTACTTTCACATCACCAGTTTGCCCTAGTCCTTGGTTTTCCTTCTCACATACTTGGACTTTCTGGCCACATGAGGCAACTGAAGGGGCCCTGGCTATTGAACACATAACTATAGATACTCTTGACAGAGAAGGGCTGTGAAATGTTGTACAGAGTATTGGTAAAGTGGCAAGTGGAATTCCGGAGGGGAAACCAGGAAATGGAATTACATTTGAAATGTAAGTAAAGAAAATATCCAATTTGATAACCATAATCTCTTCTGCCTATATGCGCTGACCAAATAGAAGGATCCCAGTTATTTAGAGAATGAAAACAGTCATGTCTTTTCAAGATAATATTACATTTCTCTTCTCTTTATACTAATGTATGCTTTATACTGGAAACTTGCATCTCAAATGAGAGATAAAAATTAGTTTTTCTTCAGAATAACATTGAGATTACTGTTAGCGTTCTGTGCAATCCCTGCCCCACAGATACCTGCCAATGACCTGGTATTCCTTACTCAGGATAAAAGGGGATGCTTCCCTCCTCCACTCTCTGTGCTGTTACCTTCTTGCTCTCACTCTACTCTCTCTCTCTCTCTCTCTCTCTCTCTCTCTCTCTCTCTCTCTCTCTCTTTCTCTCTCTCTCTCTCATCCTCTCTTTCTCTCCCACCATCTTATTTCATGACTTCATGCCCTGAATAAAGCCTATTTTACATTATACTATAATGTCACTAAAGGGGAATTGGTGTCTCATCATGGGACTGAGTGGGCAACATTTTCTCCATTTCTTACTATTTATCCATTAAAACATATTCCTTCTCTCTTCTTTTTCTTTTTATAAACACAGCAACTACTGTGTTGAGGTACTTCACTGTTTAGCGGACCCACATGAGGACCAAGCTGCACATTAGCTACAGATGTGTAGGGACTCTAGTTCTGGCTCCTGCATGCTCCTGATTTTATGTCCCAGGTTGTATAATCTTTCATGGTTGCAGGATATTTGACTCTGGGGTCTTCTTGTGTTGTCCTTGACCATGTCTGTCTTTCTCATTTTTATCTCTCACTGTTCCACATGATATCCCTGGGCCTTTTGTTTAGCCTTGCATCTGCCTCAACCTTCTGCTGGATGAAGTCTCTCAGGAGACAATTTTGCTGATCTTATAGGCAAGACAAATTTGTGTGTTAATCAATGTGTCCATTCCTCGTTTGGATTTTCTGCCAGGCTGCAATATTCAAATGGAATATTAAAAATGGAAGCATTTAATTCCATGCTAATACCTGTACTCGAAGAGCCATTTTTCACTTTGGAGATCTCTAACTTGGTGCTCCATGCTGTGTCAAAGAACTCAAGCTCAGTTCACTTCACCACCCATGCTGCTTCTGTTCTGGGTGGATATGACAGCCTCAATATGTTTTTTTTTTTAATCACTTTCTTCCAACGCATGGTACAAACATGACTTCACATCCATTAACTTATCAAACAGGTTTACATGTTAAATTCTCAACCCACGAGCCCCCTACACAAAAAGCTTACAACCAATGGATAAAGATATGAACTGCCTATCTATATGAAACAAATTAGACCCATAGTAACCCTTAGTAGTAATCATTAGAGATGTGCTGAGAGAAACATACACATAGGTTTCCATCTCCTTCTTCCTTCAATCTCTGTGTACCACGTCTTCTTCTGCTTCCCTAAACATTTTTCTGCCTACCTCTCCACTCTCCAATCATGTATTGCCTTAACACAAATCTACATAGGATGTTGCTTCTTCAGATTTCATATCCCCTATCATTTAAGACTTAGGTAGGATTACCCTTACATTTTTATGAAAAGTTTCATTGTCCCTGGTCTCTAGCTCATTCCAAAAATGTCCACATCCTTTCCAGGTTTGTCTTTCATTTATCTCTCTGTGTTCATTACTAGATATCTCCTGCTCTCCTCTACACACCCTCTAATGTGCACTTCCCTTCCTTTGCCTACCCCAGGTGTCTATTTTATTTCCCCTTTTCAGTGAGATTTAAGTTTCCTCCCATGGGACCTTCTTGTAACTTTGCTTCTTTGTGTCTGTGTATTATAGCATGTCTCTTTACATGTGCATGGAATCAACAAAGGGAAGATAAACTTAAAAGTGATGGTGAAGATATTTGACAAGCTATTTGATAAGAAGGAATAAGCACAGCATTCTACAAGGAAGTGAACAGCTTAAAAGCCAAACAAGCTTTCAGTCTAATTAAACTTATCCTATAACTATAACTATAACTATATATATATATATATATATATATATATAACTGGAATAACTATTTATTCAATAAGTACTCAAGGAGATCAAAGAAGAAATTTTGATTACTTAATGTATGATTTAATTCCTCTTGCTTTTATGCAGGTTTCATGTTTTCCCTTCTAATTTTACAATTATTCAAGAACCCAAAGTATCTCAGAGTATTCTAGACTCTGGTATTCAATGATCACAGTTAACACAATTTTAATAAATTCCGAGCAGAAACAATTCTAGGTTGGTGCTCCAGTTTCTGTTATTTAATTATCACGGGTGAGAAAATTTAATAAAATCGGAGCAGACACATATCAATTAGATTCCAGGTATCATCATCCTTTAATTGAATACACATCATTCACTAGCTTCTAGCTTCTAGTTTCCATGTCCTCCTTCATTGTTACCTTAAGCACAGCACCCAAAACTTGGGGATTCTTAAGTCCCGAAGAACCCCAAGATTATTTTGAGTATATCTGAGCTTCAAATAAAAGACTCTGGTACATATTTCTTCACAGGAATTATACATCATAATTTCCAGGGGAACAGTATAAATAAGACCCATAAAAGGATCCTGGAGAGAAATAAATGGATTACAATGTAAGACATTTCTTTGGATCCCTTTGTCAAGGGGAAATAAATGAGCAAAACACTAACAAATAAATAGAAAACAAGAAATGGCATGCTCTCCAATGAGTTTGTTAAGATTTGCCTGCTGCTATCTGAAGCCCAGTGGGTATCACTAGCTACAACGTCTTCACAGTTTTGGTGCTACAGCCTCACACATATTTTAGTACCAGCCCTATCTGTACAATTTATTTAGATGCTATACAACACCAAGCTGACCTGTGATCTGTGTCAGTGTTTGGTCTGATATGTTTGGTGCATGCATTATGTGCGAAGGTTGGCAAGAATGAAGGCCATGTGGATTGTTTGGTCACCGACCCTGCCTCATTTCTTGGCTGGTTACAACTTGATTTCTATCCAGTTCCTCAACCAGGGAACATAACTGAGTTTATTCCTTGAGTTCAGGGTTCCCAAGTTTTAAGAGTCCTTTGCTTCTGTATCTGATAGTTTCCCTAAACTAAATCAGTTTTTGTTTTGATATTTGGAGTTCTTCATTTGCTAATTTTTGGTTTCCTGCTAATTTCATACTTTTATCTATAATATGGCTGTGAAATTGATACTTGTGTGGCTAAAGTTCTTGCTATGCAGATATTTTTGAGTGAGATCAAACCTCTGAGCTTCTATCTCCACAGAGAGAAAAAAGAGCTAGATGTGCTATTCACCCAGAAATTCCATCTATGGCAAATGGACGTAGTATAATTGCTGGGAACATGATCACTAGAGTTCACTGGCCATAGAGTCTAAAAAACTGTTAAGGCAATGCCCAGTGATAGAACATGTTTACAAATATGAAACTGATTGACAGAGGAGGGTATCTTATATCAAGATGTGTGCGCGTGTGTGTACATACACACACACACATTTGTAGATTGAGAAACACTGTAATAAACAGATATACAAATGATTACCATATAGAATGCAGAAATTTGAATAAATATATGGACATATCAAAGATTACTTCATGCTATATGTATAGATAATCTTTGAGTGTGGTATTTAGAGGTGGTACAGACATAAAGGACAAAGACAAATCAGAGATTGAGGGAATAGTGAACCTATGACTAGCCTAAATTGAGAGCCAGTGGATGGGCAAGCACTAATCCCTGACAATAATAATGATAATGTTTTTATTACAGACAGGAAACTAGTATAACTGTCCTCTAAGAGGCTCTATACAGTAGGTGGTGACAAATGATGCAGAAACCTACATCAAAGCATTAGACTGAGCTCAGGAACCAGATAGAGATGCCTCCTCAGGGACTCTGTCAGAGTCATATAGATACCGCTGAGTATGCTTATGGGTAACCATAAGAATGAACATGGGTACCCCAAAGAAGGTGCTAAAGAAAGGACTGGAGGAGCTGAAAGATGCTTCAATATCATGGGAAGAACAACATTATCATCCAACCAAGCCCTACAAAACTCCCATGGACTAAAATGCCAATCATTGAGAGCACATTGAGAGACCTATAGCTCCAGTTACATATGTAGCTGAAGATAACAATGTCTGGCATCAATGTGAGGAGAGGCCTTTGGTCCAAGGAGGGCACATTTTCCCAAGGTAAAGGAATGCCAAGACAATGGGGTGGAGAGGGTGATTATGAGGGAGTGCACCTTCCTAAAGACAACTGGAGGAGAAGGGGAATGGGAGCAGGGTGGGGGAAAGGGATAACATCTCAAATGTAAACACAGAGTATATAATAAAATTTTTAAAAAATGAAAAGCAAAAGAGAACTGAGAAAGAATTGGGGGAGGATTGCAAGTCTCAGGATCCATTGTCACTCCACAAATGAACAATCTAACAAACAAAACAAAAACACAAACACACAAACAGACACCACAATGGAGTTCAAAAACTTGGATGCTTCAGGGCTACCTGAGATTAAACCAACAATCAAGTGCATACATGGGCTGGACCTAAGCCCTCTGAACACATGTAGCAGATATGTAGCTTGGTGTTTATGCAGGTACCCCATCAACTAGAGTGGGGGCTGTCTCTGATTCTGTTGCCTGCCTATGGATCATGTTTCCCAACCCAGGCTGCTGTTTTCTCAGGCCTTAGTGGGAGATGATGTCCTCATTCCTTCAATGGCATAATTGCCAGGGCATGTTTCTGCCCAGGGAGCAGGGTCCTCAATCTCAGAGGAAAGGGGAAGGGGAAATGTGGGGAGAGGTTTTGAAAGGCAGAAATCAGGACAAAAGGGCAGGGATGCAATTGGGTTGTAAAGTGAATATATTAATTAATTGATTAATGTAGTTATATTTCTTTTCATTACTTAAATATTTTACTTATTCATATTCTGAATCTTGTCCCCATCTGGTACTTCTTAGAAGAATTCTTAGCTCCTGTTTCACTTTTTTTTCTATGAGAATGTGACTTCCATGTATCCCCTGACAATGGTGCAGCATATCTTTACAGGTTTAGAAACATGTTCTTTCAAATAAGGCCAGACAATACAGCCCTCTCCTACAAAAGCTCCTGGGCCCTCAGTATATGCTCTTTGTTTGGTGGATCAGCCTCTGGGATTCCCAGGGGTCCAGTTCAGTTGATACTGTTGTTCTTCCTAATGGGGTTGCCAGTCCCTTTAGTTCCTTCAACACTTACCCAGAGTTTTCCATAGGTATCTGTGACCTCTGCCCAATGTCTGGCTGTGTCTGCATCTTGCTCAGAGGTCAAAATGAGATAATGGGGATAAATATTGGAAAGCAAAGAGTCAAGATGTTACTATTCATAGATGATAAAATAGCACACATAGCCAGCCCCCAAAATTTTACCAGAGAACCATAGCTGATAAACAACTTTGGCAATGTACCTGGATATAAAACTGAATCAAATATTTACTTCTCTGTGGATATATCAGGTAAGTTGACATGGTCAGTATTGGCAACTACAGGAGATACTTCTATATGTGTTATAAATGAGCAGATAGGGTAAAAACCAATAAAAATACTGCAAGGGTCTTACTACACTAGTTTTCAAGTTTTCCTGTAGTGCCATAACAACATAACTGGAATGGTACCAGCAGAGACACAGATATGAGCAAAGGAGGAAGGAAGGAAGGAGGGAGGGAGAGGGGCAGGGAGGGATGGAGAGGGAGATGGAGAGAGAGTCTATGAGAAGGGGCACAGATTGCCTGAGGCAGTCCATGGAAATTAGGGTTCTGTGAAGATGCAAAAGAAACAGTAAGTATTAATGAGATTACAGTATAGCCACCTGAGGGTAGGTGGTACTTATCGTTCAGGTAGCTAGCAGGATTTTGCCTTCATATCAGCCTAGGAGGTGGGAGGTGAGTCTTGGAGAGGGTTAATAGGAATGATGGACCAGATAGAGACTGAGCCTGAACTCTGCAATTTGAGGAGGTTTGCATAGAGACAGCTGCTTGATCCCCATGCTTTTCACAGTCTAGCAACAGCCAGGATGCCAAGAACAATGGGTGAAGAAACCCAGGAAGCATGGGCATTACCAGTATCAATGACCTCAAATGACTGAAACCATCAGATGAAGGAGAGCTTACAGTGGCTTTGGGCAACAATGCATCCAGTTGTTACTTACTGTATAGTGTTTTTATGGCTACTTACTCACTAGGAAGCCGACCAAGGTAATATATGTATTAATATGTGGAGATTATAGAATGCCCACTATGGTGGCTATTTTATGTTTTCAACTTGACTAAAAACCAAAAGCTGTTAGGAACTTCTGTGTAATCTTATGTGGGAAGATATACTTATGTATATCTTATGTGAATATTTGAGGTATGAAGACACATTTTCTCACATTTTAATCCATATCTAATCTGTGCCATGCTTTCTGCTAGAAGCTTGTATAAAAGCATGGAATGAAGAAGTGTTTCCTCTGCATTGCTTGTTAATCTTGCTTTCATATAGAATCCAGAACAAATGGCTCAGGGGGTTGCCATACCCAAAATGGGCTAAACCCTGCCATCTTAATCACTATTTAAGAAAGTACCTCACAGTCATGTCTACGGCCTGACCTTATGAAAGTAGTTTTGCAATTGCTGTTTCCTCCCTCTGGTTATGGTAGTTTGTTCTGTACTCCTTTTCTTATTGGTTTTCTCTTTACCATGAAACTCTCTGGGAGAAAGTCACTGGGAAAATGTCATTTGCAAAGGAAATGAGATCACAGTAAAGCCACACTCTACTTGTACATTTATTCATTTTGGAGGTGTTTCTTTATTCTTAAGTGTTTTACCAGCCATTTATTTGCTCCAGGGTAGTGGGCACAGGGACACTCACTGAATGAGTCATATCAAAATGACAGTTCCATCCTGTCCATTGTGTGGCCATTACATCTCTGTCAATATAGTGCAAACTGGGTTCATTAGGAAATAAGGAGCCTCACTTGGAGAAAATGCCTCCATCAGATTGTTTTGCCATCAGGATTGTGGCATGTTTTCTTGATTAATTATTGATGTGTGATGCCTTGAGTGTGGCACGCATGAATGCATATTCCTGGTTTACATACAAAAGCATGATGAACCACCTCAAAAACTAGTTGCCCAATAAGGGCCTGGGATTATCAATGCATAGTGTACAAACCTTATTCTTTCAAATACTCTAAAATGTGACATTTTCATTTGATGATGCAGTTCCCTCCAGTAGGTGACACAATTTGATCATATAAGGACAGGTAGGACATTTTCGTACAATTTTCTTAGCCTGTGGCTAGGTCATAGAATTTTTTTTCTTTAAACCTTTTGTGTTAAGATAGTGTTTTGTTCATGAAAATTTGAGGCTTCTAACACATTTCCTTTGATAGCTGGTCAATATCTTCATTTTCTTGGGCTAATGGACCTAGGAATCCCTTCCTGAGACTGTGCATTCATGATATTTAATGGATGGTTTCTATTTCTGATTTCCCCTTGCAGCTGTAAAACTAACAATTTTAATTCTGCATCATCAGAAATGAACTCAGCAGTTTCTATGTGAAGTTTCTACTCTTCACACTGAGAGACAGTAATTATATTACAGTGTTCAGACAAATCTAAGAATACCGAAAGAGTTGTATACAGATCTGATATTTAAACTGAAGTATATCAACTTTGTTATAATCATTTTGTCTGACTTGTAGCTTGCCATTCCCAACTTATTTGCATCAGGATAGAATGTGGGTGTTTCAATAATTGGCCGTCCTTGCAAACTGCTTAGGAAAGTCTAGTTAGTTCTGTTTATAAAGGGAAAGTGCTTGCTATTTGAATATTATCCATCAATTTCTTCCAAATGGTTGCTACCAGTTGTTTGCCAATTTTCATTCATCACCCATAATTGTCAACATTTTTGTTGACTTATTTTATAACCAAAGTAGTTAATAGAATTTCCCCTCTCTAGTTTTACAGAAGCAATCTGGAACTCCAAGAGCAGCAGAAGTTTTTGTGTTTCCTTAACTATAGTCTCCAAAGTGTCTGGATTAGAATTAACCACCAAGATATAATCTATGTAATAAAAAATAATGGATGGAGGAAACTTCCCATTTCTAGTGTTTGTTACACAGAATATTGACATGAAGTTGGAACGAAATTTTACAGGAACATAGCGGAACTTTCCAGAGGTAACATTTTACAGGTTAAGCATTATTATAAGTACTTACTGTGAAAGACTTTCAGGCTTCACTAAGCTCTCCCCAGACTCCAGCAGCTCTACCTCATCCTGGATTAGATGAGGTAGATTATGTGGGGCAGAAATCTCTCCAAGAAACCCAGTGTCTTACTCTCATGGCCAAAGAAATATGAGGCAGCTCCTCCTCATGAAATTAATTTCACACCAACAACAAGGAAATCCAGATGAGCCCAGGTTTATAGTGAGTGGTTTGTTTTCATGAGGACCTGGGAATCCAGAGCTTGCTTTCTTGGGCAGGGCAGAGATTGTTTTCATGGGTACAGAAAAGAAGCCTTATTTGCATTTCTTCCTGTATCAACCTCTGGAGTTGGACCCTGGGGAGAAGGCAGTGCTCAGAGAAGATATAAAGTATCAAAGGTAATGGTGACAGTTACAAAAATTGAGACAGCAATGTACCTTGGTTTATACCTTTCTTTCTGTTAAAAATTCCCACACTCCATTTACTTCCTGTATCAGCACATGCACAGTACATGTCTGTTTACATAATGCCAAGTCCCCTTCCTATTTATTTTCAGTTAAAGCATCTTTATTTTTGCAATTATCATTCCATACAAAAGCAAAAGAAATACAAATCATGACAAGTTTACAACTGAATACACTGAGTGTTTACACACTATCATTTACAGCAATATTATAAGTAAATTAAGTGATAATTATAAAAAAACAAAGTTTTTCTAAATCCCTCCCTTCAGACTGAACTCTCACAGAACATGTGATAAGATACTGACCTCACATTAATGCCACTTCAAGTCCCAAATTGAAGCTATATAACTCACATAAAGACCATTAGTATAATAGCTCAACATCTTTGTTCAGAGCTCCATATGTGGGAAAACTACATTCACATTGATAAAAGATCAGAAAATAAATTTTTACAAAGTCACTGCAGCTGCCTGACTAAGAATATTTTATCAATTGCCTGAAAGGCAACTGATTCTAATTTGGTCCTATAAACACATGGTTAAAATCCACTGCTAACCTATTTGAAATGTGGCAACTGATCTCAAGTTCTTGTGGAAAACCACAAGTATTCTGTTTTCAAATTTAGGGTAGAAAGATAATAGGGTTAAGTCCTCACTGAATTTAGCTTTATTTACAATTTAAAACATGTGTAACACATTCACCATACATGAAAATAAGGCAAGAAAAGCAATTTATCATGAGAAAAACAAATATAAATGCACAGCAACTCATGTCAAATATTTTTCAGAGTAAGCACCAGGGGGCAGTTAACTCATGGCCTAGAAGTCTTTGAAAGGTTCAGTTAAACCAGCTTCCAAATCAAACTCATCCTCCACTTGGCATGTCTGACTTTGATGGAAGTGGCAGCATATACATCAAAATTACCCTGTGAACTTTTCTGATATTCAGAGCTGCTTTCTGTGAATTCTGTCTCCATTTCCTAAGATCTACAAGTTGCATTTCTTGCAAATCACGTCCTTCAGCACGGGGATCCTAAAAATGCAAAGCCACCTTCTAGAGTTTCATCTGTTGGTCCCATGATCGCTGGCTATACGTCTTAAATTTGGTGGGTGTCCTGAGATGAATTCAGGGTTGTCGCAGGTGTCTGGGGACCTCTTTGATGTATCGGTCAAAGGCAATAGTGTTCTTCACATAATTGACCTGCTTCTGTCTTCTCATCAAGACACTTTCATCCGTCTCCACATCTGCAGGCACGGAAGACAGAGAGACTCCCGATGATGATTTTCGCTCTCTTCCAAAGTCATTTATGAGTAGTTTTCTTTAATACCTGTCATCTCTTTGTAAACTTGGGTCCTCATTTTATCTTCTTCGACTGCACTTGTCCAATCAGAGCATCTAGAACAGGGCTTATGGCCTTCAGGAGTTGTAAAGCTTTCAGGTCGATGGTCCACACTCTGGAGCTCACCTTCCACAGAGTCCTAAGGCTTCTGGTCCTTCTGTCAGAGACTCCATCTCGCAGGGGACCACGGACTCACACTGCCATCGCGGTGACTCCCATAACGGGGTGGGCTTCTAGGTCTGCCATGGCAACAGAGGTTTAAAGGGAAGCTCTGTGGGAGAAACCTCTCGCACCGACATCATTGACGAGGTCCCGCTTAGGATTAATGTGAAAATAATAGCATTGCTTATAGTTGTGTTTCAATACAGGAGTTCAGTCTTCACTACTCTCTGGCCTGGACATGCATTCTCCTTGCTATGGCTCTAGGACACGGTCTGAGATTCCTGGAAATGTTAGCAACACTCCTTCTCTTTGATAGCAGTACTCAGAACATTTCTGAATTTTATTCATTTCAGAAAGATGTCCTCAGGCTTGCAAATGAGACATCCTTTGTTACTGCTCAGTGGTTATTATGAAGATGCATTTATGGAAAATTTATTTGTTTTCATCCTGAAGTTTTTCCTATCATCCCTATTAAGTCCACCATTTTCTTCTCTGTTTTCACTAGGCACCTCATGGCCATTTCGTTGTTGTTGTTGCTGCTGTTGTTTTTGCTGTTGAAGTCTACTTTTATTCCTCCAAATTTATATAGGGAGAATAACCTAGGCACTAAATTATGTACAAAGACACAATTCTGGCCACCAACATGGCATTTTCAGTGGACTTTGTTTGTTGTCTCCCCCATCCTCCCCCACACCCCACTTTTGTTTTTAAAGCATCATCAGCACCACCCTGACCATAGGAATGGGCAGTGTTTGTTATTCCCAATCCATGTTATGTATCTGATACAGATATTTCTCAGTTTTGTTCACATTCCATTTAAGCTCAGAGAACACTGAGAAAGAAGAGGCAGAAAGAATGTAAGGGGTATAGCATGAGGAAGAGTGTTCTTCAGAATTCAATTCTGTCTTCTGGATATGACCTGCTATTACCATGATGAGTCCATAATGTGTAGAAGGGGCAAGTCAGCATGTTCTGCCTTGCAGCCTGTATAGATCATGAATGCATAGCAGGTGCTTCCACATTCACCAACTCAAGACCTGCCAAACACTCAGACAAAAATAGAGTGTGTGATCCTGGCAGCCAACTGGGTGGGAGCAGCTGTGTGGGGATGAGTGGTTTTGGACAGAGGTGATGGGCATAAAGGCACTATCCACTATAGCAATAAATGAGTATGCTTCAACTTCTCATCTGGCTCCAGGAATCTCTACCCCCAAAGACCATCTTAGGTAGCCAAGGGTAAGGGCACAATCTGGCACCTGAACAACATCAACAGTGACCCCTATGAACTCCAATATAATTTGAGTGGTCGTTTTGCTCACACCTATTGTTTTCTGGGCCCCAGATTTTGTTCTGTGCCCACCACCTTGATTCAGCCTTTCCTTTGTTCTTCCTTCCTTGATACCATTCCTGCATTACACTGTGGTCTTAGTGCCCCCCCTTTCAGTTGCTTCTTGATAAGTTGGCCCTTTTCTGTTGTATGTTATAAGACCCTTTTAGAGGAGTGAGAGAACTCCTTTTTATTATTTGTCTGAGGATGTCAGTTCTTGTAGGGTACATGATTTTAAGTTTGGTTCACCAGTCATCTACACATAAGCACTGACACCCCAGGAAACAGAAGAACCAGGAATTGGCTCCTGATGGCCCTTTCCCATCTGAAGACTTTGTGGGCATCGGTTGTAGCCTAATGAACAGAAAAAGCATACATTTGGGTCCCACACATATATTGTTTGTGGTAGTTTTGCTTCTCTGTAGAAATTCAACTTGTTTTCTTGGAACAGCTATTAGGAATCTACCTTCTCATGTTACGGAACCCCAAACACAGGCATCTGGTTACCCAAGGCCGAAAGATTAAACCTTGAGGGACTTTGGAAAGAGGCCATTCTTCTCACACCTTGGATCACACCAGAGAACTTGTAGGACACCGATTTGTGGATGAGAGTGCTCTCCCTCACTAGAAAGCAAGAGGGTAATTCAGGCATGACCCTCCTTCTCTTGTTTGTCTGGATTCAGCTGTCCATCATAGCAAGTCTTAAATCCTCCTCCCCAGGAAGTGGTCACATGCAATAAACTTTTTCAGGAATGGGCCAGTAATGACCTCTCTATTACCACACCAATACTGTCCTCAGAAATGGCAAGCACTACCTATACCCTCCTGAGGAGAAGGATTCATCTATGTGCACTACCCATTCCCCCGTGCTAATACCATTATAATCAGTTTTCTCACACTGCTTATGTACCCTTAAATTGCCATACCTCCCCCTCAGAACCTGTGGTGCAAGTTGCTGGAAACCAGGGTTTTGGGACACCTGCCCTCCCCCTATCCAACAATCATACCCATAACCTTTGCTGCTGTGCAATCTGCTTGTGTGATTCCCCACTTGGCACCCACTGCTAGCAGGCCCTGTTTTGAGATGTATCCTGTCAATATGGGACCTGACTTGGCTATGCAAACATGTGTTCCCACTCCTCTTACTAATTGGTCCCTCATACTTTGAGAAGGTTCTGAAGCAATAGCATATGTAACTTTAAATCCAACATGATTGAAATGTTGATTGACTCAAACCCTGTCTATACCTGACCAGGAGATGCACCATTTGTTTTCCCTTTCTGAGGGTTCCTCTAGTGTTTTCTCAATAATCAGGCTTATGACAGAGGCAAAAGCATTCCTCAAGCAGGTGGCCACCATGCTGGCATCTCCCTCCCTGCAGTATCCCTCCAAACCTCTATTGGCTATAATCCTATGGACTGTTAATGGTTTATGAAGGCTCTTTGGCAGGATGGCCTTCTGATGTGGCCATATAAAGCCTGCTCTGCCTTCCACAGTATTCAGTTCCAAATTTTAATTGACTTTCCTCCTCACCCTTAAGTCATAGGTGGCAGCCAGGAGGATCTACAATTCAGAGCCAGATAAAATTATTTTACCTTTCTTGCTGATGCACTTACAACCCCTCTGGTCAGTTTCAATTACCTTTCAGGAATTGATGACTGGATTTCTCCTGATGTTAGACAACCATCTGTCTCTGCACAGGCTACTATATGCCTTATCCCTACTCCCTTTAGTAATTAAGCCTCACAATACTTCCTCTTCTTCTACAGAGATGAAGGC
This sequence comes from Micromys minutus, assembly GCF_963924665.1. NCBI lineage: Eukaryota > Metazoa > Chordata > Mammalia > Rodentia > Muridae > Micromys > Micromys minutus. The sequence goes on from NC_137969.1 coordinate 255,246,478, forward strand.
CATCCTTGCTTTCTCCAACTCTAACAAGCTCAGATATGGCATCTTTTTTATCACACCCTGATAAAGAGGAAGCCACCCAGGTACTACCCAACCCTGAGTTACTCCAGCAGGGAGAGCTAATGGTGATAGTAAAGATTCTTGAGATATGCCAGCTAATGGTGATAGTAAAAATTCTTGAGGTGTTGATGAGATAAGGCTGTTAACATTTTTTTTTTCTGATAGCCAATATGCAGTTCAGACAACCCTTGCACTACTCTTCTCCCTGACTACATAGCTCCTGGAGCTCCTCTATCTGACAACAGATACACTCCAGGAGCTTCCATGGCAAAGAGCCCATCCTTGGTACATTTCCCACATTATGCCATATTTGGGTATCCCTGTTGTATTGGCTCAGAAATAAGGTCCCAAGAACTGCATGATTATGACTGCAGATCTTGAACTCTTAGAGCAGGCCTGGACACTGGACCAACAAGTTCACCTGCTCTCACAGCATCTTCTGAAACTGGTCCTAGCATTTTCAATACCTCCTCTTCCTATAGTATGATTTGGGTCTTGCTAGAGAAAAATCTTCCCATGTGATGAAGGCCCCTAATTTGGCCATGCTAATAGTATGAGTGCTTTGGGTCCCAGAAGCTGATGGTAGTTCTAGCTACTTCTCTATACAACTTGCTGATTTCCTGATCTCCTGGAAATCTGATCACACCTCTGGCATTCCCTACAATCCACAAGGAAAGGTCATTGTAGAGAAGACCAACAGATCTCTAAGCCCTACTTGCAAAGGTCATGTTTTCTGCATGACCCATAACTGGGATTGGTGGACTGACTTTCCACATGATTTTTTGCCTTCAATATTAAGGCCATAGTTCTTCTTATAAACTCTGAGCCTTGCTAGCCCAGCAGAACTTCTCTCTTCCTAGTTAGGTGGAGAGATCCTCTTACTTCACCATAGCAGCCAACCATCCTCCTTCTCACCCAGGATGATGTTATGCTTGTTTTTCTCCAGAGTTCCATAGTGCCTATATGGCCAGTGTTGAGTGGCTAGAGACCTGCAACAGAGGACCTTGAGGAGCCCACCCCCATCCCCCGGCATGGATGCTGAGGGGGGTTGACTTCCATCATCATTCTAGTAACTTGTGTAAAAAGTTGTGTGTCCTTGTGCCTTTGTCACACTTATTATTGTGTAGTGACCTAGGTTCCCCATGCATACTCTTCACTTTTCATTACTGGGACTCCCATTCATGGACGCTATAGGTGGAACGCTGGTGATTACCTGCATGTGGCCTGTTGCTAGGGTCATCTGATTTGTGATAGACATTAAAGGGCGCCCTTATATCATAGTTAGACAACTCACAACAGGGTACTTTCATGACACTAAAATCACAGGGGGTATCATGAGAATAGAGATGTTCCCCTGCCCTTCCCCCTCAATCTGGCCCTGTGCTGATTCTGGCTTCTCTCTACCTTAGGGAAGTACTCATATTACCCTATCACTCACAGTCTACCTATGCATAGAATGTCTACCATATTCAAACTTTCAATTTGGTTAGCACATTGTCAACCCAATATTCCCTGTTGCCCGTTCCAGGAGTATAAAGTACATACTGCTAATATCAACAATTTCAATTTCACCTTCTACACCTTAAGGCTATCTATGTTGCTTATCACTGTCTGAGAAACAGCCTTATCACTAGAGAACATCCACCCAGATGAAAACTTTTTGGGAAACTGGCACCTTTTTGGAGGTCTTGGATATATTGTCATGTGCCCCCTGACATGTCGAGGGATGGTAGTTTGTTTAATGGGATTTTTCTGATACATCTGACAATAGCATGAATGCAGATAGTTATGGTTTCCTAGATTAATTGGGTGCATTTGTCCTTCATTCTTCTTCCTTCTCACAAATGCTTCTGACATTCAGAAAGTGCTGAACTGTTATAACACACCATGCCATCTAGTAGTGTGCTCCTGTGTGACCCTGCTGCAATATGGATACTTGTAACTCATGCAACTAATTTCCTTGCTATCACTTTAAAGTCTAAAACTGACTGCAACACCGAGTGTGAGTCAACCATCATTACCACCATCCTAGTGACTGTAGTGGGGGCAACTACAGTGGCAGTGGCCTTGATGCAAACTGTGACAGTTGTATCTCACTCTGATGATACCCTTCATGTACAAGAGCTGCTTAATACCTTTATTGGGTCATCTATATATTACAACATGTTGACCTGTTGTTTGAAGAACTCACTGTGTTACAGTGCATGCACTTCCTTGCATGTGACCTTAGGTTTAAGCTTTTTTTGCCTGACCTCCTACCAGATACTTAATTTTACCTCAAAGAGTCTAAAAATGGCCCATTTCATCAAAGAGATATGGTCCACCAAGTTTCTCCATTATTATATACTCCTCAGGGAACAACTATATAAGTTAAAGTTCACTAGACCTCCATCTATGTTCTTCTTTGATGTGACCTTTATCACTAAAGTATGGAACAACCTTAAAAGGCTCTTTGATCTGTCTTGGATAATCACTTATGCCATGTTAGGGGATATTCAATTGTTAGTCATCATTTTTTTAAGTGCTTTATTCAGCATATGTTGTACTATTGCTTAAAAATAAGACCATGCTCCAAATGCTAATGGACCTGGAACACTCTGAACAGAGAATGTCCTCCTGTCATTATACATTAATGGTTCACAGAGATAATAAAGCCCTCCCAATAATCTGACCTGCCCTACCTGGGAATGCTCTCCAGGGAGGCTGACCTTTGAGACCCCATAGTCAATGACAGATAAGTCTCCAGTAGCTCGGGCAACATGAGCCAGGCACAGTTCCCTATGCTGGTTTTCCCCTGAGTTGTGGTCAACAAAATCAGAGCACAGAATTTTGGCTCCCACTGAGTTGGCAACTTCTAAATAAGAAATGGTGGATATGTAGGATGAATGAGTCAGCATGTTCTGACTAGCAGCCTGTAATGCTTCCCTTGGGTTGGACTTTTTTTAGTACTTTCTGTAGGGCTGAATTTGTGGATAGATGTTATATGGATTTGTATTGAAATGTGAAAACATCAAAATGTTTTATACATATATGTTGATTGAGAGTTTTTCTGTATACAGTAATATAGCTTGGTATTTGTAGTCTTTTAGAGGCTGCAAAATATCTGTTCTGGTCATGATTACTTTTAGAGTCTCTGGTGCAAAGCTGGGTGTAACTCTCGTCCACCTCTTATATTCTGCTGCTGGTCATGTCCACTTTCCTCCATTTTTCGCCCCCAGGAGTCCCTCAGTTTCCTTTATTGTTTCCATTTTCATTTTCAAGTCTCGCACAGTTTTATTCATTTCTTTCACTTGATTGTATGTTCTTTTATTGCATTTCTATCTTCTTGTTTTTTTTTTCAAAATCAAACTTTTTCTTTTATCATTTTCTACATAGAAACAAATGGCTGTATGTAGTAAAAATTATTTTTTAAAAAATATTATTTTAATGACTAGAAAATGATATTTGTTTCCATGTATTCTTCCAAAAGAATTTCTGGTATGCTTATAGTGAGAATGCAATGGAGGTTTCCATTGTGTTTTATTCAGAATATACAGTCGTTACTTTTTGTCCATTTATGTATGTATTCATTCATTCATTCATTCATTCTATCTATCCATCCATCTATTCATTCATTCCTTCCTTTTGCATTACAATTGCTGCTATTCCTCACTTCACTGTCACAAATTCCTTATGACAAACTCTTCTGCTCTAAGAGGAACTCCTTGGTTATCCCCCAATCATAATACTACAAGTTTTTGCAGATTTGTACACATTGTCTTCCATCTGAGGCTAGACCAGGAGGTGCTATTGGGGAATGAAATCCACAGACAAGTAACCCTGCTTCAGTTGTTGAGGGATTTGTACATCTATTATATGTGTGCCAGGGTCCTTGGTCCAGCATGTGTGTGATTTTTGTTACCATTCAGTCTCTGTGATCCCCAACATGTTTAGCTTAGATGAGTCTTCTGGTCTTCCTATGGAGTTCTTACCCCATTTAAGCCTTCAATCCCTTGGCCAACTTTTCCATAATACTCTGAGCTCTGTCCGATGTTTGGGTTTGGGTCTCTGCATCTGTTTTACTCAGTCAGCAGCAGGCTCAGTTTTGCACAGGGCAGAACTTGAGCATTGATCTCAACATCCTGCCACATAGTGACATGCTTTTTCCATTAAGGCTACACATACTCCAGCAAGAAGACACTACAAATTAATGCCATTTTCTACAGGCCAAGAACATTCAAACCACCACAAACCTCAATACCACATTTACATGTTCTTGGTCAAAAGTGAGGTCCTTAAGAATTAGGGATCTAAATAGTGGTTCTGATATATTTTCTGTTCATCCACTTCCTGTTCATCCTAATGCACCACCAGACTGATCTTTGACCTGGTCCTGTGTAACATAACAGTGTATGTTATATGTTTAGCATTGTGGGGACCTGTCCAGCTTACTATTATATGTCCAGGATATCTAATAATATCATCAATTGGATTTCTACATCTGCCTCACACTGATGATCCATTAAGATGGCGCCCACAGCTACCACTGCTTCTCTGCTCAAATGTGAGATGCTGGGTTCTTCCAGTCAGAATCAACATCTAGGCTCTGGTCACATGCTTTTTTTTCAACTGAAATGTCTCCTGGACCTCTGGTGTTTATTTGAACCATCTTTGTAACAATGCCTTTCTATACACATTTAGACTTCAGTTCACATATTACTTTCTGACACATTCAATAGAAAGAATTTTTTTTAAACCTTTAAGTTTGTAATTAGTCAACTCTTCTTACTTCACAAAGTACACTACTGCATTTTGGGGGGAGGTAAAAATACATAAGTTCACATAAATTTCACAGATAGTAAGTTTAAAATACTACAATGTATTTTCAATTAATATAGTATCTTATTGACTGTGTTTTTACACATTATGCCTGTTATGATCGCATACATAAATAATTCTACTCTTTTTTTAGAATTTATATCTACTTGCAATGCAAATAGAAATAATTTTAAAGTTTAGCTTATGTTCTTTATTTTCAATAAAGATGTAAATTGTATGTAATCATGTTTTAAGATTGAGATCACATTGTGATGAATTTACAAGGCATAAACTCCTTGAAATTCTCATTGTAGTGCATTTAGACATCATAATTTCAGAATTTGCTATTTTAGGCTATTATCTTTTTCTACTGATATATCCCTTAGGGTAGATGTAAATTAACACTTCTAACAAGCCAGTAAATTATAACAGAAAACAATCTCTACATGTTTAGGGTATAATTTATTGTTTATTGCTAAATTGGGAAATACTGACAGTTTTGAGACAATCTCTGTATGGGAGCAACAATTGGCAGAAGTGGTCTCTCAGAAGTAGAGTTTCCTAATCATCTTGCCAGAGTTTTCATCCTAGCAAAGCTCTGAGGACACTTTCTACAATAATCATAACACCAGAGCTTAATTAGGTCATGCTGGCTTCTTTACACAGATGATCTAAAGTCCACATATACAGGGGCCTATTAATAGCACATTGAATTCTGATCCATTTCTATTGCTTTTGTAAAGAGAGAACAAAGACTGAGGTAATGGTCTTCTGAATGAACATCATAAAGATTCTCACTCAGTGAACTAAGCAGAGCAGTGACTCTGGAGCTGAGCAAGACAGGGAGCCTGGCGTTCTTTAGGTTACCTGTGCCTCAAGGATTTCTAACTCACCTTGAAATACCTCATTGATGATGAAGCAAAAATCTTAAAGTTGTTCAATCTGTGGCCTTCCTTTATCAGTAAGTCTTACATTACCCAACATCCTCCCTTCTTTCGATATATAGAGGGTTTTCTTTGTTGTTGTTGTTTGAAAGAAGGCATATATTTTATATAGTTTTTGTTTTTTTGAAAGATCCCAGCAACAGGTAACTTAATATGATTATTAAAAGTGGGAGTTATATCTTATTGGTGGACATGAAGAAACTAGAACAATAGTCAGATAAAGGCCCTAAGTCTGAGATTTCATCAAAGGTCTACATCATAGGGCTTCAAGAGAATCAGAAGCCTTCCTGTGTGTTACTACTACTACTGTGATGAAACACTATGAAATGCCAACTTGGGGTGAAAGTGTTTATTTGGTCAACACTTCTACATTGCTATTCATTAGAAAAGGTAATCAGGACAGGAGCTCAAGCAGAGTTGGAAACTAAAGGCAAGAGTGGATGCATTAGGATCAGCATACAGAGTTGAGATGGTGTTCCAAACATGTGTGCACTTCTTTGAAACCATAAGAAGAGATGTGAGTCTAACGTGGGCTGGACTACAGTGCTACATTCCAGAGGTCCAAACCACTGTATTCCTGAATTGTTGCATACCGTTTTTATATCTGGGTGTCAATATATTTAACCTGCTGTTTTAAAGACTATGAAGAACTCTCTGGTATAATTAGGAAGCAGATGGTCTCAGAGTGTGGCCCCTGCAGGATCCTACTTCATCAAATACTTGTTTCTATCCGCATCTGGGCATCCCTGGGTTGCACAGAACATGAGAGAGCAATAAAGACATTTTGACTTTAGTGCATCCTGCACAAATCTGAAAGCAAAAGCCACAAAGTATGCACTGCTCACTGTTGAGTATATACTTTTAAAGCCCCTCATGGCAAGACACTATGTTTTTGCTTCCCCAGTATGCAAGTAGAGTACTGTGAAAATTGACCCAGAGTAGAATGAACACTGGGAATTAGCAGTGAAGTAAACATTTGTGATGAACATTCTAGTGCTTTCTGACAAGTGAATGAGATCAAAGTGGACATGTTCAAAGGAGTGAGATGGGGGCAGTGGTGATGTTCTGTGTACTGGAGACAGCTCAGTCACACTGCTGTAACTCCTAGGGATTTATTGGCATTTAACACTTGTTACTTGCTTTAGTACTGCAGTCACCCACCCTGGATCACAGCTTCCCCAGTCTCCTCTCTGCATTTTTGTGCACATATGCACATCTATGGTACAAATGTATAGAAAGTACAAGAACTTTCAGCTCTGGGAAGACATTAATTTCCAAAAGTTTAGAAACCCTTACACAAGTTTTGTTGAAAATTGAGATGGAATCAGAAAGACTATGAGTTTAAGGCATCATCATTCTTTTTGGACCACAGTTATGAATTAACCATTCATTCACTAGTGCAATTGTCATGTGAGGTTCTTTTAGGCATGGTCCTAAAGACTCATCTCCCTTGCAGAAACATTTTTCATACGGAGGTTGATTAACCTGATTATGGCAGATCAGGGCAGAAAATGTAGAATTGCTTTGTAGAAGCACTAGTGGTGTTTCCTGAAACTATCTTCTAGATCTTTGCCTACTTGGTGAACAAAAAAACAGAGACCACTCCTTTTATTTTTCCAGGACTCACAGAGCACCACCAATGTGATGGCATCTCAGCTACGCCATTATCACAGGCAGTACAATTCCATTAAAAATTTAGACCACTTCTCAGGGTGCATCATGTTTTGATGGAACAATCATCCTCCCCTGTCTTCTAATACACTTTTATTCTTTTAGGTAAGATCTGGTAAGCTCACTGTAGTATGGCTGTAGACCCTTCTACTCTTTTATAGTAACACCATGTATATGAACAAGAATCTCGTTGGGAGAAATGTTACATTTATGTTCTCAGTGCCACAACTGACTTCTCTTGATGAGGAACACCAACTGAAAATAAGCCAACCATTCCTTACATCATGGTTATGGGACAACAGTGTAAAAAAGTTCCTCAGACGCCAAGGGGAAGGAAAAGGGATTAACATATTAAAAGGAAAATTAATTTGTCTTATTAAATTCTTAGGGAATTATACAAACTAAAGCATAACAAAGAGAGAACGAAGGGATGTTACCCTTAGTGGGTTAGGAGCCACTTACAGCAAATTGAAGTTCAGTGAGTGTCAGTGTCTACACTGGCCTCATACACTGGAGCCTCATCCACATTTAGTTTCCAGGACCAGAGCTGGGTCAGTGCTGGGATTGTTGGATTGACTTATGTGAGGATGATGGAGAACTTGAAAGTTCATGGGTCACAGGCCCTGCCTGATTCCCACTTGGATGCTACATGATGGGTTAGGAAAGTAATCATATTGAGTCTGTGCCCCGGACTCTGGGGTTTCACAATCTCAAGGGTTCTTTGGTTGTTTGAGAACTGATCATTGTCCTGATAAAGTTACTTCTGCCTTGTGTGAAGCTCTTCATTTTGTTCAAGTAAGATTTTATCTTACATTTAAGTCACCTTTAAGGGGCTGCAGATATAACCCTGTGCTCCAAATTCTTATCCTACCAACAGAAGCATCTGTGTTCAATATTCACAACTACAAAAATAGGTAGGTTTGGTAGCCAATCAGTAAGCTCAACTCTCAGTCATGAAGAAAGTGATATGGTTGACTGGTTTGGCAAGATAGTGAGACTCAGGGCCAGTAATGGACTTTATTGCAAAGCTATTGCATACAATGGTAGAAGAAGATATTTCATCTCAACATGCACATATACACAACCACACACAAATACACATACATAGTGAAACAGAGTGCTAGAGAGAGACGGAAACACAGGAGCAAAGCGACAAAGGGACATAGACACAGAGACACATGGAGAGAAATAACATAATAAATAAATACAAAACAAATATAATAGTGAAAAATAGTAAGTTGAATTAACATTTGTACACATCAAGGGTTACTACACACCATAGTTTTAGAGAAAATCTCTGTAGAGCTGCAAACCAAACAGAGGAGTCCAGCCCCCTATTTCCTCCAGGACTTGTTTTATTAATTGTTTAATTAATTATTTTGTTTATTTATATTTGATATGTTGTTCCCACTTAGTCCCAATGTCCAGATTTATTCTTCCATCCCCAAATCTTTTTTACCTTTGAGAGAATCTACCCCCGATGTTGCTCATTCCTGGGGCATCAAGTCTATAGCATTAGGCTCATCATCTTGAAGTGAGAGCAGTCAAGGCAATCCCCTGTGCCAGGGCCTCAGACCAGTCAGTGTATACACTTTGTTTGGTAGCTTAGTCTTTGCAATCTCCCAGGTATCTAGGGTTGTTGACCCTGTTGTTCTTGTTCTAGGGTTGCCATGCACTTCAGATCTTTCATTCCTTCCTCTCTTAAAGAGTTCCTTGAAATTAATCAAATTTTAAGCTCTATGTATTTGTTTCTGTCTCAGTCAGCTGCTGGTAGAGCCTCCCAAAGTCAACCATGCTAGCGAGGCTTCTGTCTGCAACCACAATATAACATCAGTGACAGTGTCAGGGTTTGGTGCCTGCCCATGGGATAGATCCAAATTTTGGATGCCCATGGGTCAGCCATTCCTTCAGTCTCTTCTCCATTTTTGTTCTTATATTACTTTTAGGCAGGGAAAATTTTGGGTCAAAAACTTTAAACATCTTTTAAAGGATAGGCACCCAGGACACATGAACAGGCTGTTCTGTAACTTAGAGCACTGTGTGCTTTCTGCGCCCCCTGCTGGTCGTTGGTGCCATACAGGAGGTTTGCGTTTGAGTTCACAGTAACAACTGCTCACTGTGTCTCTTGCACAGTAATACATGGCTGTGTCCTCAGACTTCAGATTGTTCATTTGCAAATACAGGGTGTTCTTGGCATCATCTCTGGAGATGGTGAATCGTCCTTTCACAGAGTCTGCATAGTGGGTTGTACTACCAGCAATGGCTGCCACCCAGTCCAGCCCTTTCTCTGGAGCCTGGCGAACCCAATGCATCCAGTAACTATTTAAAGTGAATCCAGAGGCTGCACAGGAGAGTTTCAGGGAACTTCCAGGCTGCACTAAACCTCCCCCAGACTCCACCAGCTGCACTTCACACTGGACACCTGCAAACAGAGAATACTGGTTGGAAAACTGTCACTAACAAAACAAAACAAGTTTTCTGTTTGCCATGTGCATACAACAGATGCAATCTCATTTCAATAAATTACCTTTTAAAATAAGGACAAGGAAAACCAAGCTGAACCTGACGTCCATAATGAGTGGTCTGTGTTCAGTGCTGATCACTGAATGTGAGGACCTGGGAATCTAGTGCTGGGTTCCTTTTCAGAGCTGCAGTGTCAGGGATGAGCTGGTTTTCATGGGCACAGAGAAGACTTATTTGCATGTCTTCCTGCTATAGCGTGCACTGGAGCTGGACGTAGGCTGAAGTCACTGATCATAGTAGATATAAGGCATCAAAGGCTTAGATTTCAGTTACATTGTTTTACAAAATATTGTACTTTTTTGTTGTTCAGGAACTCACCATATTTCATTTAGTTCATTTCTATGCATGTGCACAGAACATGCTTTATTTTCATATTGTCAATTTTTTAGTATAAATCTGTGAATAATTTACACCACACACATCTGTGTTTCTAGATATAAGCTCAGTCTTTCCCACTGTCTGGGCATGGTGTGGCTTTCCTTTAATATGGCTTTGGTAGAGGGTCACACCTATTAGCTGATGTTAGCAGAACTCATTCTCTGTGACAGGAACACTTGGATTTTCTGAGTTTTATTTATTCATTATAGAATGCTCTCACCAGGAATTAGAGATTCTTTGCACTTGAGGAATTCCAGTTTCACATCTAAGACTCAGAGTTTGCAAGCTTACTTGTTTTGAATCCTGAAGTTCTTTTATTTCCCTTTTAATTTTCCCCTCTGTTGTTTGCCTTTTGCATCTTTATTATTGGTAATTTGTGACTGTGTTTATACTGTGTTAAGCTAGTTTTCTTTTCCCCTAATTAACATTATCTCTATAACCAGAGATTTAGTTAGGTTTTAGTATTACTTTTTGCTATTTAACCAGTTCTCTTGTTTCCTTCCACCTCTTCCCCTTCCTTTCAGCACACCTCACTTTTTTTTTTCACATCCCAATATTCCCTTGATCTTGGTCCTATTTTTCCCTTAAGATGTGTCCTTTGCCCAGGCTTCCTATTTTAGTTCTAAAAGCTACAAAATTGAAACCAGAGTCTCTCACACACATGAATGTTCTGTATGCAACAGAAACAGGCATTGTTTCAAGACTGTCATTTTTTGACATATTTTCCAGTTTCATTTACATTTCTCTACGGTGCAGAGAACATTGAGCAAGATGAGGGGAGGGGATGTAAGAGAAGAGGCATGGGGAGGAGTGCTGTGAAATAATACCTTGTCAACCTGACATGCCTATCATTTTCATATACCCACAATTGCTGTTGTCTCTGTAAGCGCTACTGGAGACCAAGCCAATTGTAACCTAGTATGGATTTTGTAGACTGTTTCAAGTTCTTACTTGTTAGTGAGGAGATGTTGGAAAATGTGGTCACTGGTAGGTTTTCTATGCTGCACTCCTTGCCTGCACACACATGCATGTATGGGCTGCATTGTTTTGACTTAAAGACGCCATGATGTTGAGAGGTTTTTTGGTGAAGGTATGAGGTGAGTTGATGTGGAAAAATAGCTTAGAAATATAATCATATTTAATTATATATGTGTAGCATGTACAATCCAAAAAATGAGAGAAAATGGTGCCTACTGAATGGCTATGTAATTTAATTCAATGAATCCTCAGCAAAGTGCTTAAGGAAGATTGTGTAAATATGTTATAAACAGGTAGACGTCGTGGTTCTCTGTGAAAGGAATAAATCTACTGAGGAGTTTCAAGACATTAGGATACGAAGATGCTCCATACATTCTGTCCCCAGCATTGAAGATACTGGCCTTGTAAATACAAAGCTGGAGAATGCAATCAGTCTTGAGTTTAGAAAAATGATAAACAAGGAGGCTCTGTTTACATTAAAAAACCCAATGTCAGGGGAACAGGCAAGGATAACTCATTCAGAAATCATGAAAATGTCAGTACATGTGCCCTGTAGAGTCTTATGTGATCATATGAGGGAATTTTGAGAATTTCAGGGATGCATAAATGTTTTTCTGTGTTACAGTACAGTGGTTTAGTGGGTGTTTGTTCACATAAATTTAGTAAGACACATGCTAATGCGTAGATATTCTTGGATTCCAAAAGTACCTTAATATTTTTTAATGTTCTAGAATGCATAATTCCTGTCCCCACTTTAATTCAAGGTCAAATTCAAGGCTGATGACACATAGGAGAAGGACCATAGGAATGAAGGAGTTTCAAAAAGCATTAAGTGCCTTTATTTCTTCGTACCTCAATGTTTCTAACAGGAAACTGAGCAGTGATGCTCAGTGCAATTGTGGAATCAGGAAATGCACATAGGAAATGCAAAATTCTATTTTAAAAGCAAACATCACTCCCTTTCATCACTATACACACAGATGAAAGATTGCTCAGTCACATGGTCTTCATTTGTAATTCCCTGGTATCCTGCACATCGTTTTTCAATGTCATATAAGACATTGTGTGTGTTGAAACAGGGACCCCTTTATCCCCAATCACACAACACATCTTTTCCTTTTTTTCTTTTATAAATTACTTTTATTCTGTTGGTTATGATTTAATCTATCTTTTAGAATTAAATTTCTATTTCTCTGGTGAATGAAGATGTTGGTTTTATGAAACATCTTCTGCCCACATGCACTAACCAAAAGGAAGTATCCAAATCAGAGAATAAAGGAGAAAAAGAAATCTGTCCAAGAAAACATTATGTCTCTTTTCTCTTTTCCATGATCTATGTGCTTTTCTGCAGAATCACATCTCAGACAAGCGATGAATATTGGCAGGAGTCTTGCTGTGCACTCTTGGGAGGGGGAACTGTCTGTGTGTTGATTGTAAGTATTGGCAGGAGCTAGCTAGTCTTGCTTTGTGCCTGTGTTTGTATTACCCTGTGTTTTTGGACTTGGACTTGGACTGAGGCTATTTTTTGGACATGGGGCAGATTGAATATACTGCATTAAACATCCTAGATAACCATGGGAGGGAAGTTTGGGAAAGAGGAGAAAACTTGACAGTAGTAGTAAAGAAGGGCAGGCTATTTCTTCTGTGCTCCTCTGAATGGCCAACCTTCAGAGTATGGGTGGAGCATATTTGGGGACCTTTGAATTGTAGGAGTAGAGGAAAGAGTCTTTAGACCAGAATTCCCTGGGAAACCAATAGCAAGTTCTCTACATAGTTACCTGGAAGGAACTAGAGGAGAAAACCCTCCCTTGTAAAAAAGACTTTTTTGTCTCTGAGACTCTCATATGTCCTGGCCACAAAGGAGAAAACCCTTCTACAGACCAATAAGTCTGTAAAGAACATCCACAAGAGATCTTATACTGAGGAATCCTCTACCCGCTTATCCCCTTACCATGGTCCTGGATCCGAAGGCCCCTCCTCAAAAATCTCCCTTGAGCCCTCATCCAGCATCCTTTCTTTCGACCTCTTGGAATTGGGACATGGTGATCCAGATCATAAGAACCGCCTCACCTTATTCAATGGTGAATACGTGGCCCTGCCAGCTCTGAGCCTACCGTCTCATAAGTGAGGATTGTAATCAGGCCATGCAATGCTGACTTTCTTTTCAGCTTACTTGTATAACTGGTAGGTCCAACATCCACTCTCTGTTTTCAAATAACCCCAAGGGGCTGATTAATCTCAGACTGTTTTATTTATATATTAGTCTACCCGTGATGACATCCAACAACTCATGAAAGTGTTCTTCATGACTGAAGATCAAGAAAGGATAATGAAGAAAGTCATAAAAAAATCTTTCCTCAGACATGGGGGACAATTGGTTGGCCAAGCTGTCATTGACAGCAGATTTCTTCTGACTAGACCTGACTGTGACTTTAATGTGGCAGAAGGTTTAAAAAGCACCTAAAGATTTACCACCAGACACCATCGATAGGTTTTTAGTAGGTTGCAGGATGACTCACCAGTTATGTGAGGTTAAACAGGGACAAAATAAGTCACCTTCAGCCTTTCTAGAGTGGCTCATGGAGGCATTCTGCCAATACACACCCTTTGATCTCACAGCAAGGAGTAGAAAACAACTGTAACTATGGCTTTTATAAAACAGACTAGTAGATATATCAAAAGAATGCTTCAGATGCTAGAGGGACTACAGGATAACTCATTGATGGATTTTGTGCAGGTTGCTGAAAGTCTACCATACCAGGAAGACAGAGGAGGAGTAGGAGCAGAGAAAGAGAAAGGAAGAAAATGAAAGGTAGATGAAAAAAAGAAAAGTGACAATAAAGGAATTTATGGAGAATCTTGGCTGCAATAGTTATGGAAAGCATAGAAGAGAGATCCCAACCGAAGAGAGACAGAAACCTCTTGAAAAAGACCAGTGTGCATATTGCAAGAAGAGGGGTCACTGGTCTGAGAGTTCCCTAACAAATGGAACCCAGGGGCAGGAAATCCCAGGCCTTCTGTATGGAAGCACCCCCAAATGGTGAAGGTATTAGCCCTGAGGGAAGACAGTGACTAGGGAGGACAGGGTCCAGACTCCTACCCCAAGCCCAGAATAACATTGAAAGTGGAAGGTAAACTTATCCAATTGTGGGTAGACACTGGAGCCCACACTTGGTCCTCCTTCAGGCTTAAGGGCCAGTCTCCAGGAAAAAATCTGGGTCTAAAGGGCCCACTGGGACTAAACAATATTCATGGACTAACCAAAGAATTGTGGACCAGGCCACAGGACAGGTATCCCACATGTTCATAGTCATCCCTGTTTTCCCCTATCCGTAGCTCAGGAGAGATTTGCTCTCTAAGATGAGGGCTCAGAAGTACTTCCTTCCTGAACTCCCTGGATTGACTGCTTGGTGATCAGTCTCTGAGGTCTCCCTTGGTTCAATGTTTGTTGACTCTGTTGGTCTTTCTGAGTGTTTTCTTCAGATCTCTCAGTCCTGTGTCCAACTCTTCCCCAAGAATCCCAGACCTCCATCTAATGTTTGGGTTTGGTTATATTTATATATTTTAATAAGATGCTGATTAGAGTCTCTCTGAGAATAGTTAAACTAGGGTCCTATCTGAAAGCATACTGGAGTGTCATTAATGATGTCCATGTAATGGGTCTCAAGGTGCGCAGGTTATTGTTTGACCATTCTTTTAGTATATGCTGTGCCTTTGTTCCTGCATTTCTTTTAGACAGGAAAGACAGGGGTCAAATATTTGTGGGAGAGTTGGTATACTTATCTTGTCCCTCTATTGGTGGTCTTGTCTGTCTACAGGAGGTGGCCTCTTCAGGTCCTAGGTCTTCACTATTGTGTTACTTGTTCAGGTTTACCCACATTGACTCCTGGGAGAATTCTGCATTCCAGGTTTCAGAGATTGCCTTAGAAGTGTTCTCCTTCCTCACATACAGCTGCAGATTTCCATTCATTTTCCTGGCCTTCCTGTACTCTCTCCTGTCTCTTCCCACATCTGATACTGTACCCATTTCTCTCTCCCATTCTACCCATATCCATCTCTTTGTCTGCCTTCTATTTCATTTTTTTCTCCTTCTATTGTCTCCAAGACTTTTAACATGAAGTGATTTGGGATTTTTTTTCAAAAGCTTTTCCAGCATCCAATGAGCTGATCAAGTGACTTTCTCTTTTATTTTTTTTTAATATGGTAAATTTTAATTTTTTGTATATTCAACCATCTGTGTATCAATGAGATAACAATAGATGATTTATTTTGCAAGTGTGTTTTTATGAGTATTTTCACATTAAAAATCATAAAAATAATGGTCTTTGTGTGGTTTAGATGTCAGATAAACTGTAGCCTCATGTAATGAGTTTGGCCATGTTCTTTCTCTTTTCTATATTTTGAAAAGAATTGGTGTAACTTTTTCTTTGAAAGTCTGGTAAAATTATATGCTAAAACCACCTGACAGTGGACTTTCTCCATTTAGAAAAGTTTAAATGTCTACATCTAATAATTTTGGGATTGCTGGGCTGTTTAAATAGTTTACATGATCTTGATTTAAATTTAGTAACTTGTATCTGTCTAGAAAGCTATAGATTAAATTTACATTTTCTAAATTTGTACTGGCTTTTTAAGTAAGACCAGAAGATTTTTTTGAATTCCTCACTGTGTGCTATTATGTCTTCATTTTTTTCTGATATTTAAAATTTGGATACTGCCTTTCTGCCTTTCCCTTATTGTATTCAAGTATTTATCTACCTTGTTGATTTTCTCAAAGAAACTGCTCTTGATTTTGTTGATTCTTTGTATTATTTTCTTCATTTTTTTATTACTTTAAGCCTTTATTTTGATTATTTCCTGATGTCTACAACTCTTCGGAGTATTTGTTTACTTTTCTCTAGAACGTTCAAATGTACTTTTAAATTGCTGGTGTGAGAACTTTCATATTTATGTATGGAGTCTCTTGGTGCTATTTATCTTCTTAGAACTGCTTTTGTTGTGTCCCCTAATTTCAATGTGTGTCCTTTAATTTCATTTTCTTCTTAAATGTTCTTTCTTCATTTCCTTTCTGTCTCAGATATCATTGACTATAGAGATTTTAATTTGATATTTGTGTTTAGGCTTTCTGTTATTGTTGAAATTCTACTTATATGGTGCACTGATAAAATACATTATTTTGATTTTTCACTGTCTGTCAAGGCTTTTTTGTGACTGAGTATAAGGTCAATTTTGGAGAAGGTTCGAAAGAAGGTTAGAAGGAGGTGCATTCATTTTGTTTTTATAAAATGTTTTGCAGATATCTTCTAAGATAGCTGGTTCATATCACCAATTAGTTTCTCTTTTTCTCTGTTTTTTCCCACTGGATAACCAGTAGATTGATGAGATTAGTGTATTTAAGTTTCTCACTATTAATGTGTAAGTTTTGATGTGCAATTTAAGTTTTTGCTGTGTTTGTTTTACCAATTTAGGTGTCTTTTTTTCTGGAGAATACATGTTCAGGAGTGAGATGTCATGTTTGCAGCATCTTTATCATGATTATTAAGTGTTTTTCCCTTTCTTGATAAATTTTGGTTAAAATTCTATTTTATTACATACCACAATGGCTACCCTAACTCACTTCTTGGGTATGTTTGTTTGGAAAACATATTTATCAGATGTTTACTCTGCTGTAATATATATCTCTGTTGCTATAGTGTGTTTCTTGTATACAATGGAGTGATGAACCTTGTTTTGCATCCCTTCGGTTATTCTGTGTCTTTTTTGTGGGAAAGTGATTCAGTTGATGTTGAGAGGTTAAAGACCATGAATTTTAGTTCTCTCTCTCTCTCTCTCTCTCTCTCTCTCTCTCTCTCTCTCTCTCTCTGTGTGTGTGTGTGTGTGTGTGTGTGTGTACGTGGGTGGTGTGGTGTGCTTTTCTTGTATTAATGTGCTTGTGTGGAGTTACTTATTTCTTGTATTTTCTTGGCTAAAGTTATGTTTCCTGGGTTAGAATTTCTCTTGTAATATTTTCTGTAGTGTTTGATTGGTAGATAGAACTTGTTCAAATTTTGATTGTCTATAAATATATTGTTTTCTTCATCTGTGGGATTTGTGAGCTTTTTTTGGGGGTATAGTAGAAGTATAGTTTGGAATCTCTGGCTTTTTAGAGGGTGCAAGATCTATCCAGACCCTTCTACATTTGTGTAATAGTTGTGAAGTGTGTTACAATTCTGATTGGTCTACATTTGTATGTTACCTGCATTTTCCCTATTCATCTTTAAAATTATTTTTTACTCTGTAGATTTTATATTAATTACTGTATGTTCTAAGTATTTCCTTTTCTGTTTTATGCTAACTGGTGATCTATTAGCTTCTTATATGTTTACAGTATTCTATTTATTCAGGTTAGGAAAATTCTTTTCCAGAATTTATTGTAAACATTTTTATAGTCTACAAAGCTTAATATCTTCCTGTTCCATTCTGACTATACATAGAATAGGTCTCTTCACAGTATCTTAGATATATTGAATGTTTTTGTAGGGATTTTTTTAGATGAACCATTTTCTTTAACTGATATATTTCATTTTTTATTTAATTGAATAACTTTATTTTAAAAAACAAAGATAAATGTACAATTTTTAAGCATTTTTGCATAAAAGCATATGAATACATTTTTGTCAGTGCTTGATTTTTAAAGGTTTGATAGTATGCATTAAAATCTTAGGAGATACAATGACCATAAAGTATAAGTAAAACAAGATTTAACCTGGAAATAGTCAAAGTTTTATTATTGTGTAAAGATTAAGCATAATGTTTTTTTCATTTTCTTTTCTTTTTTATGGAGGGGGGCTTTGTTCTTTCTTGAACGTTATATAGTCTGAGAGTAGTTTCTGGGGTGTTCAGAGCTTTCTGGGGTTAGTATCCAATTATCAGTGACTACATATTATGTCTGTTATTTTGTGACTGAGTTATCTCACTCAGCATGATATTCTAAAGATGCATTCATTTTTAAAAGAAATTCATAAAGTCATTGTTTCTAATAGCTGAGAAGTATTCCACTGTGTAAATATATCACAATCTTTGAATACATTCATCTATTGAAGGACATCTGGGTTATTTTCATCTTCTGGCTATTATATATAAGGCTGCTATGAACATTGTGGCACATGTGTCTTTGTTGTATGTTGGGGCTTCTTTGGGGTATATGCCCAGAAGTGGAATAACTGGGTTTTCAGGTAGTATATGTCCATATTTCTAAGGAATATCCAGACTGATTTCCAGAGTGGTTGTACCAGTTTACAACCCCTCCAACAGTGGAGAAAAGTTCCTCTTTCTCTGCATCCTCACCAGCATCTGCTGTCATCTGAATTTTTTATCTTAGCCATACAGGTACGTGTGAGGTGAAATCTCTGGGTTATTTGATTTGCTTTTCCCTGATGGCTAATGATGTTGAGCACTTCCTTAGATGCTTCTCAGCCAATTGATATTCCTCAATTGAGAATGTTTTGTTTAGCTCTGTACCCCATTTATAATAGGGTTGTTTGATTCTCTGGTCTCTAACTTCTTGATTTCTTTGTATACCTTGGATATTAGGCATCTATCTGATGTGGGGTTGGTAAGGTTCTTTTACCAATCTGTTCACTGCCTTTTTGTTTACTTGGCAGTGTCCTTAGCCTTACAGAAACTTTGCAATCTCATTAAGTCCTATTTGTTGATATTTGACCTTAGAGAATGAACCACTGATGTTCTGTTCAGGAAATTTTCTCCTGTGCCTCTGTGTTCTAAGGTTTTCCCTACTATGTCTTCTAATAATTTTAGTGTACCTGTTTAATGTGGAGATCTTTGATATACCTGCACTCGAGTTTTGTACAAGAAGATAGGAAAGGTCCTATTTTCATTCTTCTTCATGCTGAGTGCCAGTTGGACCAACACCATTTGTTGAAGAGGCTGTCCTTTTTCCATTGAATGTTTACAGGACATTTGTCAAAAATCAAGTGACCATATATGAGAGGGCTCATTTCTGGATCTTCTATTCTATTCCATTGATCCACATGCCTATCTCTGTACCAGTACCCTGAAGTTTTTGCACAATTGCCTTTTAATATAGCTTGAGGTCAGGGATAGTGATCCTTGTAGATGTTTTCTTGTTATTGAAAATGGACTTGGGTATTCTAGGTCTTTTGTTATTCCAGATGAAATTGCACATTGATCTATCCAACTCAATGAAGAACTGGGTTGGAATTTTGATGGGGATTGCATTGAATCTGCAGATTGCTTTTTGTAAGATGGCCATTTTACAGTGTTGATCATTCCAATCCATGAGCATGGGAGATCTTCCCATTTTCTGAGATCTTCCTTGATTTCCTTCTTTAGAGATTTAAAGTTCTTGTCATACAGGTCCTTCACTTTCTTAGTTAGAGTCACACCAAGCTATTTCATATTTTTTGTGACTATTGTGATGTGTATATTTTCTCTAATTTCTTTTTTCACATGTTTGTCCTTTGAGTAGATGAAGGCTACTGATTTGTTTGAGTTAATTTTATATCCAACAACTTTGCTGAACTTGTTTATCAGCTGTATAAGCTCTCTGGTGGAATTTTTGGGGTCACTTAAGAACACTATCATGTCATCTGTGAACAGTGATATTTTTACTTCTTCCTTTCCAATTTCTATCCGTTTGATTTTCTTTTGCTGTCTAATTGCTCCAGGCATGGCTTACAGTAGTAGGTTGAATAGGTAGGGGGAGAGTGGGCAGTCTTATCTATTCCTTGATTTTAGTGGGATTGCTTCAAGTTTCTCACAATTAAGTGTGATTTTGGCTATTGGTTTACTGTATAGTGCTTTTATTATGTTTAGGTATGGGCTTTGGATTCCTGTTCTTTCCACGACTTTCAACATGAAGGAATGTTAAATTTTATTAAATGCTTTCTCAGCATCTAGTGAGATGATCATGTGTTTTTTTTTTCTTTGAGTTTGTTTTTATCATGGATTACGTTGATGGATTTCCATACATTATACCATCTCTGCATCCCATGGATGAAGCCTACTTGATCATGTTGAATGATCGTTTTGATGTGTTCTTGGATTTGGTTTGCAAGAATTTTGTTGAGTATTTTTGCATCAATGTTCATAAGTGAGATTGTTCTGAAGTTCTCTTTCCTTGTAGGGTCTTTGTGTGGTTTAGGAACAAGGGTTATTGTGGCTTTGAAAAAATGAGTTAGGTAGTGTTCCACCTGACTCAATTTTGTGGAGTTTTTTCGAGAGTATTGGTATTAGGTCATCAATAAATATCTGCTAGAGGTCTGCACTGACCCACATTTACCTGGGTTTTTTTGCTTGGAAGGATTTTGATTACCTATTTCTTTAGGTCTTATGGGAATATTTAGAATGTTTACTTGGTGGTGGTTTCACTTTAATATCTGGTATCTGTCTAAGAATTAATCCATTTCTTCCAGATTTTCCAACTGTGTTGAGTATAGGCTTTTGTAGTAGGATATGATGATTTCTTGAATTTCTTCAATTTCTGTTGTTGTGTCTCCACTTTCCTTTCTGATTTTGTTAATTTGGATACTCTCTCTTTGCCCTTTAGTTTGTTTGGCTTAGGGTTTATCAATCTTGTTAATTTTCTCAAAGGACCAGCTCTTGCTTTTTTTTTTTTTTTGAATCTTTGGTTCTTTTTGTTTCTATTGGGTCAATTTCTGCTCTGTGTTTGATTATTTCTTGCTGTCTACTCCTCTTGGGTGTTTCTGCTTCCTTATATTCTAGAACTTTCAACTATGCTCTCAAGTTGCTCTCTTGTATATGCTCTCTCCAGTTTCTTTTTCTAAGCACTCAGAGCTATGAGTTTTCCTCTCAGTCATTACATCCCATAGGTTTGGGTATATACTGTTTTCATTTTCACTAAATTCTAGAAAATCCTTAATTTCTTTCTTTATTTCTTCTTTGACCTTGCTATTGTTGAATAGAACATTGTTTAGTTTCCATGTGTATATGGCTTTTTGTTGTCTTTGTTGATATTAAAGACCAGCCTTAGACCATGGTGATCTGATAGGATTCATGAGAGTATTTCAGTCTTCTTATATCTATTGAGGCTTTTTTGTGACTGATTATATGGTCAGTTTTGGAGAATGTTCCCTGAGGTGCTGAAAAGAAGGTGTATTCTTTTGTTTTAGGATGATTTGTTCTGTAGATGTCTATTAATTCCAATTGTTTCATAACCTCTGCTAGTTTCACTGTGTCCTTGTTTAGTTTCTGATTCCATGATCTGTTCATTGATGAGAATGGGGTATTGAGGTCTCCCACTAGCATTTTGTGGGTTGCAATTTTTTTGAGGTTTAATAGGGTTTCTTTTATGATTATGGGTGCTCTTGTATTTGGAATATATATGTTACGATTGAGAGTCCTTCCTTACCAATTTTCCCTGTAATGAGTAAAAAGTTCCTTCCTTGTCTTTTTGATAACTTTTGGTTGAAAATCTACTTTATTCGATATTAGAATGGCCACTTTAGCTTGCTTCTTGGGGCCGTTTGCTTGGATGGTTTTTTCCCAACCTTTTACTCTTGAGATAGTGTTTGTCTTTGTCTCTGAAATGAGTATGCTGTATGTGGCAAAATGATGGGATTTTGTTTGTGCATCCAGTCTAATTGCCTATATCTATTAGGGGAAAATGCCATAAAACCTCATCCAGATTCCTGACAATTAAGATTTTCAGTACCTGTGCCACATACATGGTCAGATAAGGGGATATTTACAATCATTTAAAAAAGAAATGTATGTTTTTATGTTACAGCATAGTGGCTTCATTATGTTTTCCCATCTATAAACAATATAATTCATATTAGTATTTAGACCTCCTGAATGAGCACTGTACCTCAGTATATTAGCAATCTGTTTGACATAACTTTTCTCAGTACTTTTTCTCAAGGTCAGGTTCCATGCTGATTATACATAAGAGGACTATATCTATGTGCCACTTACAAGCACCATTAAATGAATGTATTTTCATATGACTTCACACCTCAGGCCTCTCTACAGAGAATCCAGCATTTAGACACAGTGCAATGTGAGATCAGAAAGTGAACGTAGAATTGCAATAATCTATCTGAAATGAGCATGTCACTGCCTAAAATATGTATACACCCAGGTATGAGATTTCTGGGCCATGTGATCTTCATTTATCATTCTCTGGTTCCTGCATGTTACTAGACAGTGACATAGAGAATCATGCTCATGTTGTTTGGGAACATGTCCCACTTTTTTTCCAACCACACAGTACTTCTTTTTATTCTTCTTTATTTTCATTAATTGCTCTCATTTCAGTGGTTATGCAGCAATTTACCAATTATTTTTATTTATTGTTAATTTGCATTCCTGTGGTGATTTGAGAATTTGGATTATGTAAACTGTATTGTCCATATGTCCCACCAGAAAAGGAAGGATCCCAATCATAGCAGGGAGGGCAGAAAAATGCCTGCCCAAAAGCACATTACGTCTCTCTTTCCCTTTACCCAGTTTCTGTTTTCTCCTGAAGATTCATATTGCAGACAAGTGATTAAATTAGTTTATACTGAGAAGAGACTACTCTATTGGAATACAAACTTATTCACACAAATACAATCACAGAGCATACACAAGAGGAGAAAATTTCCAGGATACCTCCATAATATTAGTACTTCTGTTTTACTTCAGAGGAGCATGCTTTTCTCTGGTATTTATTCAGTATTTTATTTATATCAGTGTGGATGCTTGCATGATTCCATAGTACAGAATGATAGAGCCTCAATAATGTATTGTTTCTGTTCTTGATCAAAAGTGAAGTCCTCTGTTAGAATTTTGAGGGTCATTTCTGTGTACTATAATATCATATGTGAATAGCTTTACTTTAATTTTTTATTGTTAATTTATACCCCCTTACTTGTCTTATTTGTCTAGATAGAACTTTAAGTAATGTAGTTAATAGGTAGGCAGAGATGGACAGCCTTGTCCTGTCCTTGAATTTAGTGAAATTTCTTTAAGTTTCTCTCCAATTAATTTAATAGTAGTTATTGCTTTGCTCTCTATTGCTTTTATTATGTTTAGCTATGTACCTTGTTGAAGTCTCCCACCACTAATGCATAGCATTTGATGTGTGATTTTTTAATGTAACGTTTCTTTTAAAATGTGATTGTTCTTTTGTTTGACACATAGATTTACTTTAATCTTGATGAAATAGTTCCCTCTTCTTCTCCGAGTTTCTCCCACTTGTTTCAACTCCTACAATCTTTTCCTCCTTTTTCCTCAGTGAATTGGAGTCCTTCTCTGGATATCAACTTGCTTTGTTCTATCAACTGTTGAAGCTAGACAAGACAGTCAATTTAGCTGACCTGCATCCAAGGCAGGCAAGAGAGTCAGAGGCCACCCCAGCAGCTCTGGTCTGGGGGAACCAAACAAAGACCAAGCTGCACATCTGTTTCATATGTGGAGAGGGCCTAGGTATATCTTATGCATGTCTTTTTGTGGGTGGTCAAGTCTCTGTGAGTCCCTATTGGATGGTGCTAATTTATTCTGTATGTTTTGTTGTGCTGTTTTTATGTTTTTGTTTTTTTATGTTTTTTTTTCTACCTTTCTAGTTCCCTTAATTTCCACCTCTATTTCAAAGGACTGTATAATCTCTGCCTAATGATTGGCTGTGTCTTGCCATTGTTTCCATCAGTTGCTGTGTCAAACATCTGACTTGACACTAATGCCAGATTCCTCTTGGCAGTTATTGAAGAATAGAATTAATAGTGTCATCGGTAGACACTCTCTCAGGGGATGGTTCTCAATTTGGGTCATTCATTGGTTGGCCATTCCCTCAGATACTTATATAACTGGACATCTTTTATGTAGGACAAATGGGTCTAAGGTTTTGTAGCTGGGCTGGTCTCTATCCTTCAGTTGGAAATTCTGTATTTTTATAGTAGTGGGCTGTTTAAGATTCCATATCAGCTATTGAACAGAGACTTAGCTAAGGTCACACTTATAGATTTTTAGGAATTTCCAATGTCCTTGGATTCCAGTTTATCCCAGAATCCTCCCAACCCATTCCATTTTTCTTGCAATGGGAATATGATCATTAGCATTCATTGGATAGACAGGCTAAACAACTGGTAAGACAATGCACACTGACAGAATATGTCTAAAAATATGGTGCTGATTGACAGAGGAAGGCATCTTCTGTTCACATGTACACACACACACACCCACAAACACACCCCCCCACATCTTTGGATAAAAAAACCCCTGTAATTAACCAATAGCTTTGCAGGGATATCCCTGTCTGAACTTAGAGTACGTTTCTTTACTGTGTCTATTGAATACATGGCTATGTCCTCAGTCTTCAGGCTGTTTATTAAGAGGTACATGGGTTTTTTGGTATTGTCTCTGGAGGTGGTGAATCTGTCCTGCTGGGTATTGCTTCTGTTAGTACTGTATTACCTGATAGATAAAACTCACTCCAGGCCTTTCCTGGAGCCTGGTGGAACCAAGGCATAATATAATCACTGAAAGTCAATCCATAAGGTGTACAGAAGAGTTTCAAGGACTCTTGAGACTGCATCAAGCTTCCACAAACATAGACATGGAGGGAGGTTAAAGGAGGAGGGGGAAGGGCGAGAGGTAGAGGAAGGGGAAGAGGGAGAGAGAGAGGCGCTAAGTGAACAATAAAGATAAGTATAAGTGAGGTCATCTCATGAGTCACCTGGATATCTGGGACATCTGGTATTTATCCTTCAGGTAGCTAGTAGGGATTTGTGGCATTTTCGATAGTTATGGACCAGAAGATGTGCGAAATAATAGTTGGCTGATTGCTGAAATTTGGCATTCTCAAGAAGACAGGAGATAGAAGGAGGTCAAATGTCAATATTTGTATATTTTGACCACATGTGGGAATCTGGAAGTTCCTGGGCATGGAAAAAGTATGACTGTGGAGTGGGCTAACATGGAGAGGATGAGATGATTGTGAGCCATGTGGTTGTTGGGAACTGAACTCAGGATCTCTGGAAGAGCAACCAGTGCTCTTAACTTCTGAGCCATTTCTCCAGCCCCACATATATTTTTTTTTTAAATCGATTTACATATTTCTATTTTTTCTTTTATCTATGAAGAAGCCCGGGCTGAAAACGTACAGATCATAGGGATGTAAGAGCTAGAAATGTTTAAAAATTCTTCCAGTGTGTGAACAAACAAGATGTTTAATACACTATGACACTGAACAACAGGCTCTGGAGAATTTCCATGGCTCAAAGAAGAATTTACATCTCTGACATTAAAACACATGCTCATAAAATATATGAAAGAATATCCTTGATTCTAAAGAGATACTGGGAAGTCCTTGTTGCTCCTCAGTGCCCCCTGCTGGTCATAACATTCCTGTAGGGAAGTTTATGTTCAGGTCCACACTGGACTTCTTTCATTGTGTATCTGGCACAGTAGTACATGGCCGTGTCTTCACTCTGCAGACTGCTCATTTTAAAGAAAACCTGGCTGTTGTAGGTGTCCCTGATGATGCTCAGTCTGGAACTGAGGACTGAACTATAGTATATAGCTCCACCAGACCATACTCCTCCCAACCACTCCAGTGCCATTCTTGGAGGCTTGCGAAACCAATGTACACCATAGCTGCTTAGTGAGAACCCAGAGACAGTGCAGGTGAGAGACAGGGTCTGTGAGGGCTGCACCAGGTCAGGTCCTGACTCCTTCAGCTGCACTTGTGACAGAACACCTGGACACAAACAACATGACTATCAGTCATACATCCATAAATGACATGAGTCCCTCTCCTAAATCTCTGAAACACTTACAGCTTGAAAAGGTCACAAAGTAGAGGAGCAGCACTAGGACAGCCATGCTCTGATGGAGGTTCTAGTGAGAAGGAATGAGGCATCTTTTCTAGGCCTGGGTTTTTATTCTGTCCCTAAAGGCTGCTTTGAATTGGGGTTTGGGGGTGGGGGAGGTTCTTGAGGAGATAAAAAGAAGCAGAGGGCAAACCTTCCAGTTTCCTCTCCATGTGTCTGTGATTGCCTTTGTTTTTTTTTTTTTCATTTCATTTCTTTTCCTTTTCTTCTCTCCTCTTCTCCTTTCTTTCTTTCTTTCTTTCTTTCTTTCTTTCTTTCTTTCTTTCTTTCTTTCTTTCTTTCTTTTTTAGTGGAAATGGAGCTGAAAACTCAGGAAGATAACATTATCTTCAATCATTTCTGTATCATTGTCAATGGCAATTGAGGGTTTAGGATGGAATTGGGGATCTTTTTTATCAGAAAATATTTTTCTTGTTTTCTTTTCTGTTTTTTCTGTCTTTCTTTTCTTTTCACTTCTTCCATTTTTAGATTTTTATAATTCATGTGTTGTGCTTTACAAAAGAAAAGGGAAACTAGGTATATGTTTGGTAGAGTGAGATGCGATGCAGTGTATGGCCCAATCTGAGGCATTCATTCTCCCAATGTACCAGCCACAAGATGGGTATAGTATAGAACAGAGTTTATTTAGTTCATTTGTTTAAATCAGGAGGGATTTTGAGTGTGTATTAGAGACAGAGAAATGCCGTCATACACCACACACACACACACACACACACACACACACACACACACACACACACACAGAGAGAGAGAGGGGGGGGCAAAAGACATGAAAGTATGTATAGAAAGGGAAGACTGGAGAAACAAAGAGAGAAGTGGCAGAGAAGGAAGAGAGTAAGAGAGCAAAAGAACAAGAGAGTAGGAGATTGGGGAGGGGCAAGTAGCCTCCTTTATAATGGGTGAGGCATACCTGGATGTTGACTGATAACTGTGGGGCAGACCCTAAAAGAATGCCAAAATCATTATTCCCTTCACAACAGCATTATTGGCTGCTCCTTTATCAGGTGGTTTGAGAATATAGAAGCAAAACCACAGACAGTAAATCGCCTTGATTTGCAACAGATTTTCATGTCATCCACATATTGACTACCATAGATAACAGTAAGATACATATTATTTGCCTTGTCTTAATATACAAAATATGGAAATAATAATTATTCAATAATGTGCACAAAACCTGTATGATTATTTCCTACTGAATAATTACTGAATTATTTTTAAAGCATGTACAAAATTTAATTGTGAAGAATCGACTCTTATAAAAAGCAATTTCTTGGAGTTATTGTCATCAGTTTTCAAGAAATAACATGTAAGAAAGCAGTTCACAAGCATTTAGTCTATTTGCTTTCAAATGTTTATCTGAGAGTATATCTGAGAGACTAGGCTGAGTGTCTTAACCTTCCTTGGGAGTATTGTATCTGGAAACTACTCTTTGAACCTCTTGATTTGCCAGTCTCTTTGTATCACTGTACTTTTATATATCTCTATTTGTCTCTTTTTCAGCTTGTAGCACATAAAAACCTGCTTCTAAATATGATTATGCATTGGTGTGTGTGAAAGGTAGGTCAGCTCTTTATAATACTTTGTAAAAAGCAGTTCCATGACACCAAGCTGATTGTTATGTAATCTGAAGTAAAAAGTAACAGAGACCAATGAGGACATGAAGTCGGGTAGAGGGCAGTTATGAACACCAGGAGTGTTGTGCCTTGATATGTTGCTCAGCAAAGAGAGTAAGAGAATGAAGAGCTTCTCTGTATGCCTTTGCAATGGAAACACCAGGGAACAGAAGCAAAGAGCTGTAACAATCTGTTTACTTAGATTAAGAGAATGTGAGTTTCTTATTTGACATTGAATGCTTTACCTTTTGTGTTTCTGATTTAAAATGCATAATATTTATAATGTTAGGATTCTGTAAACCCCACCCCTCAGTTACCTGGCAACAACCAGGTATACACCACTGCTCAGTTACCTGGCAATAGCCAGGTGTATTCCCCTAGAATGAACTCACAATTGCCACTTACGGCCTCCACAGTGATGTTGCCTAATAACCTTACCTCACTCTTTATCAGCTGCCCTGACTCTGATGTTGCCATGACTCCATACCTTCCCTCCATCCCTCTTCATGGCATGGCAAACTGTTCTAAGACATCCAGGGCAAATTATTTAGAAATGCTAGGTTCTCTAGACTGCAATACAACCACAACCCATGATACCCCATCTCTGCCATAGTACCCAGTGATTCAAATTACATCCATCCTCTACGGCACGCAGGTATACTATTGTTTGCCTGCCAGCTGGTCAGGAAGTTGCATGTTGATTCTCCTTTTTCCTAAACTAGGAGTAATCCAGGGGAATGAGCCCCTGCCAATCCCAGCTGTAGATATGACAGCTGCCCAACATAAGAGGGCAGTTCAGGTCGTGACACACTTGCTCACTGCAGCAATAGCCATAGGTACAGGCACTGAGGTACCAGGAATAACTTCCATGACTACATATAACCAGATCACTTCCACACTCAACAACAGGTTTCAAAAGGTGTTTGAAACTTTGCTCACGATCCAAAAACAGATAGATTCCTTGGCAGCTGTGGCTCTTCAAAACCAACAAGGGCTGGACATCCTGACAGCTAGAAAGGGTGGCCTTTGCCTGTACCTCCATGGAGAACACTGTTTCTATGTCAACCAATCTAGGATACTTAGAGATAATATCAGACATACAGAATTCCAGGGCAATGAGACCTACAGTTTTTGTACCTTCAAAACCTGATATGGAAGTGGACACTCCCCTTCATAACTTCCCTTCTAGTCATCTTTCTGGCATTACTATTCACCCACTGCCTTATCAATATTGTTTCTACATTTCTTCAATAATAGATACAAAACATTTCTAACCAAACTATTAATCAGTTCTTGTTACAGGTTTGCCAGCCACTATCCATGGAGGAGCCCGTGGAAAGCCACGATAGCTTTCGCCATCACAAGATGGCGCTGACTTCCATTGCGGCAGCCTGGCCCCTCCCTGTAAACAAACTGTGTGAGCATGTGCAAGATTGAGTTCTTGCCAAGTCTTTGCCCACCCCGGGGCGTGCCAGAGAGATCATGAGTAAGCGACCAATTAGACGTGGACATGCAGCCTTGGAGACTATATAGGGAACAGCTCTCGGGGCCTCTTGGTCTTCCTCTTCAAGATGCAATAAACGCTTTGCTGCAGAAGGATCCTGGTGTCTGCGTACGTTATTGCTGGTGAGACGATAGCACAGGACAGGAGCCTGGCGTGAAAATTTACCAGGTGGACCCCATGGTGTAACCAGCTGTACCCCCTATGATGCCCCAAGACAGAAGGAAGTAGCCAATGAGACTCACTGCACCCTTATTTCCTTTTTACCATCAGCCTCCTATCCCCCCTTTCTCCTTTTTATGATAAGAAAAGTGAAGAAATGGCAGCACTAGGACCACTTCTGTAATTTTTTTTCAAAAGTATTTAATCTCTACATCTAATGTATATACATATGTCTATTGCAGCAACTTGCCAAGTACAGACGCATATTACATCTAGAACAGCTCCAGAAAAGCAACCTACAGATGTTTCAGCCTTATCTCGCAGACACAGATGCTCCTATAGGACCTGTTTCTTCTGACCTATCCCCATGGTTCCATAGACCCTGGAGGACAAGGAAACATCCAACTCTAAGACTGGACAAATATCCTCACTCCCACTCTTATAAACTTTCTAGAAACATTACCCCAAGACAAGTATGAAGCAGTCAGAGATCACAATAACCCTATTACTGAACCACCATTGCCTCTAATTTTATCTTAATTAAACCAAAATGGGGAATGTTTGGATTCTGTAAACCCACCCCTCAGTTACCTGGCAATAGTGAGGAATACCCCACCCTCAGTTACCTGGCAATAGAAAGGTATGCTCTGCCCCAGTTAATATAAAAGGGGCTGCTTGCCCTTTCTCTCTCTCTCTCTCTCTCATTTCTCTTGCACTCTTGCCCTCCTCTCTCTTGCTTCCCCCTTACTGCTCCTCTTCCACTTCCCTTCCCCTCCTCCAGGTACTCTACTTCTCTACTCCTCTCTCTCTCTCTCTCTCTCTCTCTCTCTCTCTCTCTCTCTCTCTCTCTCCTCTTAGATCCCTAGTGGCCAAATAAACTCTATTCTATACGTTACTGTCATGTGGCTGGTCCCTAAGGGGGAAGGAATTCTTAACATGGGCCTACCGGAGGCATCTCCCTTGCTCCCAGGCCTTGCCGCACCTCCACAGGCCATACTTCACCCCCACACTCTTTTCAACCTTGGTGTCTGAAACCAAGGACATAATCTTTTAACAATATATAATGTGAGTGGCAGTAGTTCAGGGAGTCATCAATATTAAAGAGAAAGACATCTGTGTATGTTGTAATTGTCACCCAATGTATAAGTGCTTTATTTCCCTTTGTCGTGGTACTATGAGGGTGAGAAGAATATTTTGCAACCGTTATCCACAGTATGTCTCATCTTGGCTTTGTCTGATATTTTTGTTGTGGTTACAAAAGTTGGGAAAGAAGTATCATAGTAACAAATGTATATTTCTCATACTACATTGGGCAGCTTGGTATAAGTCCACTTATTTAACTATTTCTGTTTTTGGTTACTTCGGAGATAATTTATGTATATATGCTGCACTTCAATGGATCTTGGGTGTCTCTATTAAATAAAATTTTATAGAATGAAGATACTAGGAAAAAAGTCATTTGCAAAGGAATCGAGTTCATGATAAAACCACACATTATTTACTGTTTTTTTTTTTTTCTGTTTCAGAGATGGATCTTTATTATGTGTTTGTTCAGTCCTTTCTTTTCTTACTGTTAGTAAACACATGTGCACTCTGGAAACTCATGTAATGGGTCATGTTGCAATAACGATACCAGGATGTTCATGTGTGTGCTCATTAGAATTTTATTAACAAAATACAAACTAGGGTGATCAAGGAACAAGTACCCTCAGTTAGAAAAAAATGCTTCCATCAAACTGTTTTGCAAGCAATTTTGTGGGGACACGTTCTTGATTAATGGTTGATGTCTAAAAGCCAGGGAAGATTTTGATGGTGGCATCCATGTGCATGTATTCTGATTTTGTATTACAAAGCATGTTGCACAACTCTAGAGAGTAAGGAAATAAGTAGATTTCATTCATGGCTTTGCATTTTGTTTCCACAGTCAAGCTCTTCCTTTGATTTCATGTCCTGATTTTCTTCCATGTGGGTATGTAAGAGTTAAGATGACCTTTTCCTTCCCATGTTGCTTTGATCATGGTGTTGGTCACATCAGTAAATAACAAACTAATACTGTAAAGTAATTTCAGTCTAGCATCTTGAATGCTCTTTTGAGGATTTATACCCAACTATTTAGGCAACTCAGTTACTTAGATCTATGTGCTTTTATTGCTCTCTGCTGATTTTGAGTTCCCTGAAGAAGGCTTGTGTTTGAGCTCACAAGAACATTCCCTCACTATGTCTCTTGCACAGTAATACATGGCCATGTCCTCAAACTTCAGATTGCTCATTTGCAGGTATAGCATTTTTTTAGTATTGTCTTTTGAGATGATGAATAGGTCCTTTACGGTGTCTGGATAGTAGGTGATAACACCACCATTGCTAATGGTTGCAACTCATTCTAGACCTTTCTCTAGAGTTCTTCAAACCCAGGCCATGGCATACTCACTAAACATGAATCCAGAGGCTGCACAGAAGAGTTTCAGGGAACTTTCAGGGCATACTAAGATTCCTCCAGGCACCTTCCTCCTCACACTGGACATCTGAAAAAAGAGTTATCACTAACAAAACTAAACAAAACAATCCCATTTTTTGTTTCTCATGTGCACAGAATCTCATTCAGTAGATTATTTTTTAAAATAAATAGAAGAAAAAACCAGATGAATCTGAAGTACACTGTGAGTGGTTTGTGTTCAGTGCTGTTGAGGGCAGGGCTCCACTGCCAGAGCTGCAGGTTCAAGTCTTAGCTGGCTTTCATAGTTTCTCTGTAGAATCTTCACTTCCATGTCTTCCTGCTATAGCATGTTCTGTAGTTGGGTTTTCACAAAATGCCGTCCTCTTAGCAGATATAAGAAATCAAAAACATCACTGTCAGTTACACAGTTTGGCAAATATAGCAGTTTCATGTTCAATATTTTAAGATATCAACATACTCCATTTAATTCTCTTTTGTGCACTTGTACAGAACATGCTTCATTTCCATACTATCATGATTATTTTGTATTAATGTGTAACCGAATAGCACCACATACAATTATGTTTCTTAATATGAGCTTAATCTTTCCCACTGTCTGGGGTGCCCATGGCTTTTCTGAATATGGCTCTTAGACAGGATCACATCTTTGTTTGGATTTATTAAAATTTCACTTATTCATGACAGACTGCTCTCCTCAGGTCTTACTAAGGTACCTGAGACACTCCAAGTCTCTGTCTTTCTACTATTCAAAGTTTGCTCTAATTCTTTTTGAAGCAAATTAAGTTGCTTTGCATCTAAAAAAATGTCATTTATTCCTTTTAAATTCTCAACAGTTTTTTTTCATATTTAAACAGTTCTCTGATTTCCATTCTACTCTTGCCCTTCTGCTCATCACACCTCACTTTTACTTTCATATCACAATATTCCCTTTTCCTTTGTCCCCTTTGACCCCCCCACTTAAGATGAGTCCTGTTGAAAGCCGATTGTGCTGCACCCAAACATGGTGTCGGCTTCCCGTTGATGACTCAGCAAACAGAGCCCAAGAGATGTGCATGTGCCACAGACAATCACAGCCTGCTCTTGGGGCATGCTAATGAGTTACTGGAGGGCGCACCAATCAGGTAGCGACAGGAGTCTCCTGGGCATATATAAGCAGTGCATTTTTCTTCCACGTGAGTCCCCTGCTCAGAGTATTGTACAATAAAGGTTGTTCGCAGAAGAATCCTGTTGTTGCACGCCTATTCCTGCAGGCAGGAAGTGGGGCGCACAACAGAGTCCTCTGACTTGGGTTCTTGTTTTAGTTCAAAAAGTTACAAAATAGAAGCCAGAACCCCTAACACACATTGAAGCTAGTGTCTGTCCTGGTTTATGCCCAAGAGTATAGCTGGGTACTGAAATAGCAGTATTTCTAATTTTCTGTGAAACTTACAGATTGATTTCCAGAGTGGTTAAACCAGCTTGTAATCCCACCAACGATGGGATGTTTCTCTTTCTACACATAAATTCCATTGATTTGCCTGCCTGATCTGTCTCTGTGCTAAAATCATGTAGTTTTTATCACTATTATTCTGTAATACAGCTTGAAGTTAGGGAGGGTGATTACCCCAAAGTTCTTTTATTGTTGAAAATAGTTTTCCCTACCCTCAGTTTATTGTTCTTACAAATAAATGTTCAAATTGATTTTTCTAACTCTACAAAAAATTGAATTCAAATTTTGATGGGGATTTTATTGAATCTGTAGATTGCTTTCAACAAGATTTTTTTTTTTTTTTTTTACTATACTAACTCTGTCATGAGCACAGGAGATCTTTCTGCTTTCTTAGATCTTCTATTTCTTTCCACAGAGACTTTAAGTTACTCTTACACAGATCTTTCAGTTGCTTGGTTAGTCATACCAAGTTTTGGGTTATTTGTGACTATTATGAATGGTGTCTTTTCTGTAATTTTTTCTTGGCCCATTTATTCTTTGAAAAGCAGAAGGCTACTTATTTACTTGAGTTATTTTTATAAACAGCACTTTAGTGAAGTGGTTTATCAGGTATAAGAATTTTGTGGTGAATTTTTGAGGTCACTTAAGTATTTAACAGGTATGTATTGAACGTTTCATCCTACAACAAAAGAATATGCTTTTTATCAATAACCCATGGTGCATTATCCAAAATTAGCTATATAATTAGTCACTAAATCATTCTCATCAGATAAAAGAAGATTAAAATAATTACATGAATCCATTCAAATCACCATGGACTCAGGTTGGTTTTGAATAAAAACAACAAAAAGCTTACATACACATAAAAGCTGAACAATGTTCTGCTCAAGGATAACATGGTAAAGGAAGAAATAAAAGAAATTAAGAATTTTGTAGAATGTAATGAGAAGGAAAGCACAACATACCAAAATTTATGGGATGAAATGAAAATGATACTAAGATGAAAACTCAGCTTCAATCACCTCCAAAAAGAAACTGGAGAGAGCATACACTAATAGGTTGAAAGCACACTTGAAATCTCCAGAACTAAAAGAAGCAGAAACACTAAAGAGGAGTAGACAGCAGGAAATAATCAAATGCAGAGCTGAAATCAACCAAAGAAAAACAAAAATAACTTTATGAAGAATAAATAAAGCCAGGAGCTAGCTGGTTCTTTGAGAAAATCAACAATATTGATAAACTATTAGCCAGACTAACTAGAGAGCACAGAGAGAGTATCCAAATTAACAAAATCAGAAATGAAAGGGGAACCACAAAAACAGAAGCTGAAGAAATTAAAGAAATCATCATATCATACCGCAGTAACCTATATTCATGAAAGCTAGAAAATCTAGAGGAAATGGACACATTTCTAGACAGATACCAGGTACCAAAGAAAAATCAGGATCAGATAAACCATCTAAACTGTCCAATGACACCTAAAAAAAAAAGAAATAGTAATCAAAAGCCTCCCAAGCAAAAATAAATGCCCAGGACCAAAAGAGTTCAGTGCAGAATTCTATCAGACTTTCATTGAAGACCTAATAGCAATATTCTTTAAACTATTCCACAAAATAGAAACAGACGGAACACTACCCACGTCATCCTTCAAAGCCCCAATTGCACTCATATCTAAACCACACAAAGGCCCAATGAACCAAGGGAATCTCATACCATTTTCTCTTGTGAATATCATTGAGAAAATACTCAATAAAATTCTTACACACCAAATCCAAGAAATCCAAGAACACATTAAAAACCAATCATCCATCATGATCAAGCAGGTATCATCCCAAGAATGCAGGGATAGTTCAATATATGGAAATTCATCAAAGTAATTCACTATAAAAACAAACTCAAAGAAAACAAAACCATGATCCTCACATTAGATCCTGAGAATGCATTCCACATAATTCAATACCCCTCCATTTTAAAAGACTTGCAAAAATGTGGAATTCAAGGCCCATATCTAAAAATAGTAAAATTAATACACAGCAAACCGATAGCAACATTCATCTGGAAAAAGAGTAAGTTTAGGCTATAACACTAAAGTCAGAGACAAAACAAGGGTACACACTCTCCTTGTATCTGTTCAGTATAGTACTCAACGCTCTAGCTAGAGCAATAAGACAACAACAGATTATAAGAGGTTACAAATTGATAAGAGTCAAGGTACCACTACTTGCAGATAACATGATAGTATAAACAAGCCATCCAATAAATGGTACTGGTTACCTGGCAGTTAGTATATAGAAAATAAAAACAGATCCCTCCAAGTCTTCATAACTCCCTGTATCTGTGTGGTCTCCATGCCCTCTGCTGATCTGAAGTGCACTGCAGGAAGTTTGTGTTTGTGCTCACAGTAACATTCAGTCACTGTGTCTCTTGCACAGTAACACATGGCCATGTCCTCAGCCCTCAGACTGCTCATTTTAAGGTACAGTATGTTCTTGGCATTGTCTTTAAAAATGATGAATTGGCCCTTCACAGTGTCTGCATAATAGGTGTTACCACCATCTCAATTAATGGATGCCTTCCACTCCAGCCACTTCCATGGAGCCTGGAACACCCAGACAATCTAGTATTCACTGTATCTAGAGGCAGCACAAGACAGTTTCAGGTACTTTTCACCTCCAATAAGCCTTCCCAGAATCTACCAGCTGTACCTCACACTGGACATCTAAAACAGAAAATACTGGTCAGAGAACTATCACTAGCAAAACAAAGAAACAAAACAATTTTCCATTTCTCATGTGCACAAAACACATAGAACTTCATTTCTATAAATGAAAACAAGGACAAAAAAATAGCAGTTTAAGACCAAAGCCCATGGTGTGTGGTCTGTATTCAGTTGTGATCACTGAATGTGAGGAGCTAGGAATCTAGCGCTAGGCTCTTCTGTTGGAGCTGCACGGTCAGAGAAGGGCTGGTTTACATGAGAATAGAGAAGCATTATTTGCATGACTTCCTGGGATAGCCAGCTCTAGATTTTTGGACTTGGTCAAAATCCCATTCTCATAGCAAATACAAGACATCAAAGACACTATTGTCAGTTCTCACAAGGTATTGGGGAATTTGGTTTGAGACCCATTACACACGTAGTTTTATTTCTGGTCACCTTAGAGACTTTTGTTTAGTCTATTGTAATCTTATGATACTTGAATTTTTCTTTCTCAAGAAACTTTGTAGAAGGAAGTTACCAGAGGACTTCCCATTTACAAAGGGAAGGAGTTCATGGCGAAGCCATATATTACTTAAAAGTATATCCAATTTGAGTAGACATTTGGTCTTAAGTGGTTTTTTTTCACTCATTAAATATTGCCTAGGGTACATGTAGACACTCATTTTATGGGATATTTTATTAGTAATAATGTGTTTATATTTTAAATGAATTAGCTACTTTTCTTTAATCCTGATGAAAGCTTTCCCTGATTCCACTCCTCCAAGTTTGTCCCTTTTATTTCAACTCCCCCAGTCAACTCCTTGCTTTCTCTTTAGAAACGTCCTGCCATGGATATCACCTTTCCTTGGTCTATCATGGTGCAGTACTACTAGGCTCACTGGCTCCTACTCAGGCTAGAAAAGTCAGGCCAGTTAGGTGACAGGTATCCAAAGACAGGTTATAGAGTCAGAAATAGTCCCTGCACCTGCTGTTACAGGCCCCACATGAATATCAAGGCACACATTTGTTTCATATGTATAAAGGACCTAGGTCTGTCCCATGCATGTTCTCTGGTAAATGCTTAAGTCCCTGTGAGCCCGCATATGCCCAGGTTGGGTTTTTCTTTGATGTCTTTGACCCATATGGCTTTTTAAATCCCTCACATATTCTAAAGGATTCCAAATTCTCTCTGTAAAGATTGGCTGTGTATCTAAGATTGCATTTCTATCATGCTGGGTGAAGCCTCCCAAGTCACAGTTATCCTTAGGTCTTTAGAAGAGTATTATTAATAGTGTGAGGGGTGGGTTTTCTCTCATGGCATTGGTTTCAAGTTGGGCCAGTTACCTCATGTTTTCTTTAATTTAATTCTGAATATTCTGTATGTAGGACAAATGGTGGGCCTAAGGCTTTATGGTTAAGTTGGTTATTTCCATCCTTCAACTATTAATAAGGATTAGTGAGATTCCTACATGTGGTCTCTAGCTACCTGAGGGTAGGTAGTACTTATACTCTAAAGCTGGAGCAGTGTAGTGCTCATGGAGGTCAAATTTGTACTGGGATGTCTGGAATTGTACACAATTCTGAGTAGCACATTGTGTCCATCAGGAACATAAAACATGGTTATCTTCCAAGAACAGTTTGTTTTCTTAATTGCTGAGCTATTTCTATGCCACCTCAAGTAACAATAACAACATTCCCTCTAATTTTTCCAACTGCTCTGTTCACAGTAGGCAAATGTCACATCAATCTGTGTGAATTTTGAGGACACAATTATAATGAGGACAAGGCACCATCATAGAAAGTGGAACACAAACAAACTGATCTAAAGTAAAAAGGATCCGGGCAGGCTGATCATAGCTTGGGCACTGTATAATGAGGAAATAAGACTAGTCAGTTAAAAGGGAAGGATTATTTCAATAATCATATGTATGTGTGTTAGCCACAGCAAATAACAGCATATTATGCTCTTCATATATGAAAAATAAAACTTATAACTTAGAGCCGAGCCAGATCAGCCGCTACCCATGTCTCTTTCCTACACATAGAGGTGACTACACATTAGCCCTAGACAGAAGACCTCCTAAAATGTATAAATGAGGTCTCCCTAATCTCTGAGGCCAAACCAATAAGAAGGTGGTTGTCAGACCCCAAACTGTTTTAAAAACTGTACTTAAAGAGAAGCTGTGCATAAAAGTAAAGTCCACATATTGAAATCATTCCTCAGCCTGAGATCCTTTGTTCCAGGAGAGCTTCCAACAGTTCCTGCATCCTGCAACATGGCCTCTTGGTTGTAGGGCTTAAATCTCAGCAATCCACTGGCTGAGCATTGCTTTTTTTACAGCTCTGGCCAGAGTTATGACTTAATCTCAGCACCCAGCTGGGATTTGTTCCCATGCTTACAATCCTGAGTTCATGCATGCCAGCCAGACCTACTAAGTTGCACTCTAATAACAGACTTCTGTGGGGCCACAGAAGCAGTATCACAGGTTGTGGTCTGACAGGGAGTACTACCTATTGCCTTGGTCTAAGATGTTAGTGATGCCTCATCTACATGTGGA
Organism: Micromys minutus; assembly: GCF_963924665.1. Classification (NCBI taxonomy): domain Eukaryota; kingdom Metazoa; phylum Chordata; class Mammalia; order Rodentia; family Muridae; genus Micromys; species Micromys minutus. The sequence continues at coordinate 255,285,100 of NC_137969.1, forward strand.
AGGGTTGGTGGTGTTGCCCCTGAGTGAATAATGGCCACAAATCTCTCTGTAGGAGGGCTGAGGAAGGCTGCAGAAAAGTGAGTTGGGTTGCAGGAGAAGGCAAAGCTCCTACTATCCCTAGCTTCTAAACTTAGCTCAACCTTGCCAGGTTTTCTCTCCCTACCCACAGCCATGTGTCTGATTATAGAATAGACAGGATAGAATGAGAAGTCTAGTCAGTTAGATGGAAAGCATTATGTTAATAATATATGGCAGATGCTGCCCACATTTAATAACAATGCATCATGTTCTTTATGTATGGAAAGAACATACTAAGAGCTAGCACTCTATGCTAATTGTGTCATCATTATATTGTGAACATGCATTTAAATATTAGAGAATATGAATGCAACTGTCTTCAAACATAATTTAGGTAAACATAGACATGTTACTAAAACTGCAGTCATGAGAGAAACCATACTTTATCAAATCTCACTGGTTGTCCTAGCCCACACAATGTTCCACTGAGTTTTCTTCATAAATATCTATTCTAATTTTCTTCTTAGTTTACACTGTTACATTATAGAACTACTCTGTAATTCTATTGTGTGAAGTATCAAGGAGTTAAATAAAACGAGACACTGAATAGCAGGTTCTAGAAAATTTCAATGGCTGGAAGAAGAGTTTACGACTTCAACATTAAAACAGATGCTCACAAAGCATAGGCCAGAACTTGCTTGATTCTGCAGTGATCCTGGAATGAACTTTTAGTCCTCATCGGCCCCTGCTGGTTATGAGCGTCAGTGTAGGGAGGTTTCTGTGCAAGTTTGCACTGGACTTCCCTCACAGTGTCTCGGGCACAATAGTACATGGCTGTGTCTTCAGTTAGCAGATGGTTCATTTTCAAGAAAATTTGGCTCTTGGAGGTGTCCCTGCTGAAGCTCAGTCTGGAATTAAGAGCTGAATTATAACGTGTGTTTCCAGAAGTCCATATTACTCCCATCCAGTCTACAACATTTTCTGGGAACTGGCGGAGCCAATGTACATGGTAGCTGCTTATTGAGAACCCAGAGATGGTGCAAGTAAGGGACAGGCTCTGTGAGTTCTGCACCAGGCCAGGTCCTGACGCCTTCAACTTCACCTCCTGGGACAGGACACCTGGGGACAAGCAACATAACCATTAGACATTTGTTTCCTAGCTGTCGTTTCAGAGTCCCTCTCCTGAAACACTGAAATTCTTACAGCTTGGAAATGTAACCAGACAGAAGATCAGCACCAGCACAGCCATGTCTGATAGATGCTCTTGTCAGAAGATGAGGATTCACAGCTAGGCCTGGGCTTTCATCCTGAGCCTGAGGGGTGCTTTGCATAGGGAGAGGTTCCTGAGATGATAAAAGGAAGTGTAGTACAGAAATTTTAGGTTCTTTCCTTGTATGTGAGATTACCTTTGTATTTAGAGAAATTGGAGCTAAACACTCAGATAATTTTCCTAGTAATGTCTGTATTTTCCATTCCAAATAAAGAAAAGTAAGTATTAGTCATACTGTGTAGGCCTTGGAAGCAAAAAGTCATGAACATGAGGAACCGTGTGCCTTGAGGTGTTGATTGTCACAGAGAGTAACAGACTGTAGAGCTTCTCCTCATGACTTGGTAATGGAAACACTAGGGAAGAAAAGTAAAGAGCTGTAACCATCTGTTTGTTAGGGCTCTGGGAATGTGGATCTATTACTTCACATTGAAGTTCCCACAATATTTTCTTATTTCTAAGTGCATAATCTTTGTACTTGGGTTGCTGTGGTGTCATCTGGTCACAACATTAGGGAAAAAAAGCCATCTTGTGCAAATAATGTCATTAACAGTATTATTGCTGCATTTCTCTTGTTCTGATACTCCAAGTGTTAGGAAATTACATTTCAGACATTAATCTCAGTTTGTCTCATCTTAGGTTTGTTTGATATTTTCATTGTGGTTACATACACTGGAAAAGAACATCACAGATATAAAGGGATTTTTCTATACAATATTGGGGAACATAGTATAATTCCAGTTATCCGAGTGTTTTTTGTCTTTGATTACTTCAAAGATAATCTGTGTTCCTATTCTGTCCCATAATGCTGCTTTTCCAAAAATCTCTCTAGAATAAAGTTACTAGTAGAGAGTCATTAGCAAAAAGCCTGAGTTCATGATAAATCTACACATTACTTACAATTGTCTTAAATTTCTGAGGCGCATCTTTATTAATCTCTTTCTTCATTTGTTTACTTAGATGTTGTGCACACATGGATACTTTTTTATTGTTCATGTTGCTATGACAATATCAGCCTGTCCATTTGTGCGGTGGCTAAGAATTTTGTCAGCATAATATTAATTATGAAAGACTGATTGTCCCGTCTCTTTCTCCTTAGTCACTGAATTAAAGCTGCACCATTATTTCTGACCATTATGTGTAGGTGCTTTAAAATTAATTATGAATATAAAATAAATTGAAAATAAATTAAGTCATATCTTTCATACAATATATTCTGATCATTATGTTTTATATTCTTCATTCCTCCAAGATTCTTCCTCTCCTCTACATTTCTCATTTCCATAACCTATAGTGTTTTAGGGACATTAAGGAATTGGTATCATTGCGTTTGTTCATATTGACAATGAGAGGTCTAAATGTCTTAATAGTCAGCTCATGTTCACCTTGAAAATCTTTATAAAATGTATATATTTGTGTTTTAGATAATAATATTTTTATTAATATGTACAAGATATAGTATTAAAATGAAAGGCTCAAGAGATTGCTCAGGTGTTCAGCACCTGCTCCAGGAATGAGTATCAGTGTTGACCTTTAGCACTTAGCTGGGAAGCTGGGTGGGATGGTTTAGTTTAAGGCCTGAACTCTTGCTATCCCATTGGAGCCAGGTTCCATTCAAACACTTTATATCTCTTCTTCATTACCTAGGGACTGATGTTTCCTCTCAATCCATGAGATTGACTTATTTAAGTCAAAATATGATAAATAATATTTTCTGTGAAAATTTCTTACAATTTTGTTTTTTAATGAATTTTGAATTTGAATTTAACACTTTGTATATGGTAGGCAAGCACTGTTATACAGAGCTATATGCCAAGACCTCCTTTCTTTAAGCCATGACATTATCCTATAAAAATAATGCTTTAATGTCAAAATTTGGTTTATTTAAGTCTAATATAAACACTACTCAACCAAAATTTTTCTCATGAGACACACTGTATGTGTGACTGCAACAACCAGAGAAAAAGAGTGTATAAAGAACCTATGAGCATCAAGAATGAAGAAGTAGGTATTTTCCAATAATTTATAATATTTAGGAGCTGGAAGGAACACAGATGTCTGTCAACAGAGAAATGGATACAAAAATTGTGGTACATTTACACAATGGAGTACTACTAAGCTATTAGAACCAACGACATGATATTCATAGGCAAATGGAAGGAACTAGAGACTATCATTCTGACTGAGGTGACCCAGTCAAAAAGGAACACACATTATGTGAACTTACTGATAAGCAGGTACTAGCCCCAGAAATCTCTGAATACTCAAGAAACAATTCACAGAACTTATAGATCCCCAAAAGAATGGGGAGGGGGTTGAGTTGTTTTACTTAATTTTATAATGAGCCACATTGCTGATGCTGTTTATTAATTACAAAAGTTCAATGGTGGATTTTTTTGTGGGCACTTAAGTATACTATCATATAATCTGCAAATAGTGATATTTTGACTTCTTCCTTTCCAGTGTGGATCCTATTGATTTTTTTTTTTTTTTTTTTTTTTTTTTTTTTAGTTTTCCAATTGCTTTGGCCAGGACTTCCAGTACTATATTTAATAGGTAGGGGGAGAGTGGGTAGCCTTGTCTAGTCCCTGATTTTAATGGGATTGTTTTAAAATTCTCTCCATTTAGTTTGATTTTGGCTTGCAGTATATTGCTTTTACTGTTTAAGATATGGGCTTAGATTCATGATCTTTCCAAGACTTTTAACATGAAGTGGTGTTGATTTTTTTCTAATGCATTTTCGACATCTAGTGAGATGTGGCGCACTCCTCGACCAGCGAGGAAAGACGACCACCACCAGAGGATTCTTCTCCGATCACGCTTTATTGTGGGAGCCTCTTGGTTGAAGGGGAGAGCAGGAAGCGAGGGGGCCCGAACTACCCTAGCTGTCCGCTTATATAGGGAGAAGAGCATACGGCTTGCCAAGATTGGTTGTCACCAGTCTGCTGACACCAGAGACCTCGGGATTGGCCGGAGATAGGTTATGTACTGCGCATGAGCAGGGTGCAGCGCCTTAGCTGACAAGAGCATTACTATGTATGGAGTTGTTTACCTCAAACCGTGAGGGAGCCAGCGCCATCTTGTAATGGCATCCGCATTCGGCTCCCCACAGTGAGAGAATCATGTATTTTAATTTTTAAAATTTTTTTTTCCCCTTTGAGTTTGTTTATATAGTGGATTACGTTGAAAGTTTTTCATATGTTGACCCATCCTGCATCCCTGCGATAAAGCCTACTTGATCATGGTAAATGATTTCCTTGGTGTGTTCTTGGATTTGGTTTGCAAGAATTTTATTGAGTATTTTTGCATCAATGTTCATATGAGAAGTTTGTCTGAAGTTCTCTTTCTGTGTAGTTTCATTGTGTGGTTTAGTTATGAACTTAATTAGGGCTTCTAAGAAGGGTTTGGGTAGTGTTTCTTCTGTTTCTATTTTGTGGAATAGTTTGGAGAGTATAGGTATTATGTCTTCTATAAAATTCTGATAGAATTCTCCACTAAACCCATCTGGTTCTGGAATTTTTTTTGGTTGGGAGGATTTGATACTACTTTTATTTCTTTAGGTGTCATGGTACTGTGTAGATGGTTTATATGATCCCCAGTTAAATTTGGGATCTGATATTTGTCTAGAAATTTATCCATTTCCTCCAGATTTACAGTTTTGTTGAGTATAGGCTTTTGTAGTAGGATCTGATGATTTCTTGAATTTCTTGAATTTCTGTTGTTATATCTCCACTTTCTGATTTTGTTAATTTGGATACTCTCTTTTTGCCCTTTAGTTAGTCTGGCTAACAAGTTTATCAGTCTTGTTGATTTCCTCAAAAATCACAGCTCTTGGTTTTGTTGATTCATTATGTAATTCTCTTTGTTTCTAATTGTTTGATTTCTGGTCTGAGTTTAATTATTTCTTGCCATCTACTACTCTTGGGTGTATCTACTTCTTTTTGTTCTTGAGCTTACAGCTGTGCTGTCAAGCTGCTAGTGTATGGTCTCTCCAGTTTCTTTTTGGAGGTACTCAGAACTATGAGTTTTCCTCTCAGTACTGCTTTCATTTCATCCCATATGTTTGGATATGTAATGGTGTCATTTTTGTTAAATTCTAAAAAATTACTTTTTGCCTTTCTTTATTCCTTCCTTGAACATGTTTTCATTGAGCAGAGCATTGTTCAGCTTTCATGTATATGTGGGCTTTTTGTTGTTTTTGTTGTTATTAAAGAAAAGCCTTAATCCATGTTGTTTTGATAGCATGCATGGGAGTATTTCTATCTTGTATTTGTTGAGTCCTCTTTCTTGATTGACTATATGGTCAATTTTAGAGAAGGTACTCTGTGGTGCTGAGAAGACAGTATATTATTTTGTTCTTGGATGAAATGTCTTGTAGATGTCTGTTAATTCCAGTTGCCTCATAACATTTGCTAGATTTTCTGTGTCTCTGTTCAGTTTCTGTCTCCATGATGTACCTTTTGATGTGAGTGGGGTATTTAAGTCTCCCACTATTTTTGTGTTTGGTATAATACATGCTTTGAACTTTAGTAGGATTTCTTTTATAACACAAGTAAGAAAACTACATCTAAGGAAAAGCAAAAAAAAAAAAAAAAAAATAATAATCACGCAAGGAAACCAAAAGAAGAAAAGCACACAAACAAAAGTCTACCTCTAACAACAAAAATTACAGGAAACAAAAATCACTATTCCATAATTTCTCTTAACATCAATGGACTCAATTCCCCAATAAAAAGACATAGACTATCAGACTAGATATGTAAACAGGATCCAGCATTTTTTTGCATAGAGCAAATTCATGTCAGAGACAAAGACAGGCACTGCCTCAGAGTAAAAGGCCTGGAAAATACTTCCAAGCAAATGGGCCCAGGAAACAAGATGGAATAGCTATTCTAATATGGAAAAAAAAATAGATTTCAGCCCCTGAGATCCTGTCCTGTAGGAAGCCCTTGGCGCCAAGCTGTTGGCGCCAATACATGGCGCCAGCTTCCCGCCCATTGTTCAGCCTACAAAAACCTTTCCCCTCGTGTTGCTTGGCAACCACATAGTCACAGCCCACCCCCGGGGCACGTGATTGAGCTACAGGATAATGCACCAATCAGGTAGCAACACAAGTCTCTGAGGCATATATAGCAGTGCATTTTCTCCCCCACGTGAGGAGAGGAGGAAGACGGGGAGAGAGAGACCACGTGGAGGGATGGCGGAGAGATACCACGTGGAGAGAAGCCCGATAGGAGAGGTTGCGAGAGATCCCACGTGGAGAGAGATTGGACAGAGAGAACGCTCCTGGGGAACTGCGGGTGAGAGGTCGGCTAGACAGTAGAACCCGGTAGGGGGTCCCAGGCTGAGAGAAAAGTTTCCTGCCCAAGAAGCCCCCTGCTCAAAGTGCTGTTCAATAAAGGTTATCCGCAGAAAAGTTTGTTTTGTTGCGCGCCTGTTCCTAGCGGCGGGAAGCGTGGGCGCGTGACACTATCCCATCTCTAGTAGTTTGTTGATGCTGCTTGTATCTCTGACTCCTAATTTCTTTCTTTTTTTTTCTTTTTTTCCATCTCCAGGGTTATCTTTTTTTTGCATTTTTTATTGTTTCTATTTTTGTTTTCAATTCATTTATTTGCTTGGTTGTGTTTTCCTGTAGTTCTTTGAGTGATTTCTCCTGGAATAGTTTAAGGTAGTTATTTAATGTGCTTTTCCAAGTTCTCCATCCCAGTCATGAAGTATAATTTCAAGTCTAAGTCTTGTTTTTTTCTGGTGTGTTTGGAAATCCACTATTGCTGTGGTAGCAAAACTGGGTTCTGATGTTACCAAGTAGTCTTGGTTTCCAATGCTATTGTTCATTCACTTTCCTCTTGCCATCTTGTTGTCTGTGATTATAGATGATCTTGTCTCTGACTGGAGCCTGTCCCTTGTGTGCATCTGATGGCCCATGGGCTCAGGAAGAAAATTCCTTCTGGGAATTCCCCTGGACAGCCTGAAGGGTGTGTGGCAAGCTCCCTGTGGGCTCAGGCAGAAGAGCACTTTCAAGGCTGTTCTGGGGTCTCAGCCATCTCTGGGCGGGTCCCAAGTCTTGATTGCAGTCACCTGGCCCTCTAGCTGGGCCGGAAAGGACCAGATCACATAGTTCACCACCATATTTGCTCAGGATATCACCAGGTATTCCCTCTCCAGATAGCCAGGAGAGTATGTGGCAGGCTTAGGACTTACTGTGGGATCAGGTATGACAGCACTTGCAAGGCTTCTTTGGGGTTTTGGCTATGTGTAGGAGGGTTCTGGGTCTTGATCGAGACCTGATTCTTTAATTAAGTGTTGGTTGACAGTGAGAATTCAGACAATTTACACTTCCATAAGGAGTAAAATGTCAGCCCAACAAGGCATTGGCCATGTCCCAAGTGATGCCTCCACAGGAGGATATGAAGTAGACTCCAGGTTGTCAGCCCCTGAACTGTCTTAAAAACTGCAATTAAAGAGAAACTGTGCATGAAATTAAAGGACACATGTTAAAATCACCCCTTTACCAGAGATTCTTGGTTTCAGTATAGCTTCCAAGAGTCCCAGCATCCTGCACCAGGGACTCTTGGAGGTCAGACTTTAATTTTAGCACCCTGCTGAGCATTGTTATTAAGGGCTCAGGCCAGAATTCTGATTTAATCTCTAATCCCAGAGCTCCACTGGGATTTTTTCCCAAGCTTCCAAGCCTGAATTCATGCATTCCAACCAGACCTAGTGATTGAAACAGAGGCTGGACTATAAAAGAAGTCTTGTGTGGGACCAGAGAAGCAAAGTCTCACAGGTTGTAGTCTGACAGGGGGTACTTCCTATTGACTTGGTCCAAGATATTTGTGATGCCTCATCTACATGTGGAAAGGCTTGGAGGTGTTGCCCCTGAGTGAATAATGGACACAAATCTCTCTGTGGGTGTTCTGTGGGAGGCTGCAGAAAAGTGAGTCTGGTACCATTAGCAGGCAAAGCTCCTACTATCCCCAGCTCTTAGCCTTAGCTCAACCTTGGTAGGCTTTCTCTCACTGCCTACAGCCATGTGTCTGATCATGGAAAAGGCAATATAGAAGGTAAACAGTAGAAATGTTGCTAAAACTGCAGCCATGAGAGAAACAATACATGACCAAATCTCATTGGCTTTTCTAGATCACACAGTGTTCCACTGACTGTTCTACACAAATATCCAGTTGATTTTTTTCTTAATTTACAGTATTAGATTATAGAAACACTCTATAATTGTTTTATTGTGTGAAGTATCAAGGACTTAAATAGAACATGACACTGAATATCTAATTCTAGAAAATTTCAATGGCAGGAAAAGATTTTACATTTTTAACATTAAAACACATGCTCAAACAGCATAGGCCAGAAATTCCTAGATTCTGCAGTGATCCTGGAATAAACTTTTGATCTTCAGTGCCCACTGCTGGTAGTTTGCATACCTGTAGGGAGGTTTTGAGGAAGTTCACACTAACTTCCCTCACAGTGTCTCTGTCACAATAGTACATGGCTGTGTCTTCAGTTTGCAGACTGTTCATTTTTAAGAAAACTTAGCCCCTGGAGGTGTCCCTGCTGATGCTCAGTCTGGAATTGAAAGCTGAATTATGTTTTTTGCTTCCACTAGCCCATATTACTCCCATCTATTCTACACCCTTTCCTGGGGCCTGGCGAAGCCAGTGTACATTATGGCTGGTTAATGAGAACCCAGAGACAGTGCAGATGAGAGACAGGGTCTGTGAGGGCTGCACCAGGCCAGGTCCTGACTCCTTCAGCTGTACCTGGTACAAGACATCTGGGGACAAGCAACATTGCCATTAGTCATACATTGTATAGATGTCATTCTTGATTCTCTCTCCTGAAATTCTGAAACAGCTTGGAAATGTCACCAGGTGACATCCATGCTCTGATGGAGGCTCTTGTGAGAAGGAGATGAGGTTTTTCAGCTAGGCCTGGGCTTTCATCTTGAGTCTGAGGTGTGCTTTGCATTGGAGGAGGTACGTGAGATTATAAAAAGAAGTTCAGGGCAGAATTTTTAGTTTCTTTCCATGTATATGAGATTACCTTTGTGCTTAGAGAAAATGGAGCTGTAAGCTCAAGAACTTTTCCCTGGCAATTTCTGGATTTCCAATTCCAAATAAAGAAAGTATTAGTTACACTGTGTAGACCTTGAGAGCAATAAAAGCAAGGGAGGTAGGGAAGTTTACAGTATGTGAATCCTTGTTCATACAGTGCAAGTAGAACAGAATACCTTATTTTCAATGAAATTGTATATCACCTTAAATTGTGCTAGTGGATGTAGAATGTAATTAGGAAACTTTATTATCAGAAATTCTGTCTCTTGGATTCTTTCCTTTCATTATTCCCTTCAAAACATCAGTACTGTTACCTTCTTAATCAATTGTCTTGAAAATACAGATGCAAAAATACAGATACTAAATAGTCTTGTATTGCAATTGATTTTCAAGTTATAGATACATAAATTGACGACCATAGATATTAGTAGGATAAGCTCCTAATATTTGCATGTTTTTATATAAAAAAGAATTGATAATTATTCAATTGTGTGCATAAAACCTGTACAATTATTACTTAGCCAGTAGTTATGAAACTGTTTTCCATGTATACATTGACCCCTTTTTATATATAAGGGACCGACTTTTTTCAAAAGAACTTTCTGTGGAGTCACTTTAGTCTCATTGCTTCTCAAGAAATAAGTTTTAAGGAAGCAGTGCACAAACAGGCTCTGTCACTAGGCTTAGTGAATTAACCTTCCTATTTAGGGACACTATAGTTGTGAATAGTCTTTGTACCTCTTGAATTATGTCAGTCTCTCTGTATCATTGTACTTTTATATTTATTTATCTCTTGTTACAGCCTGCAGCACATAAAAAACTTTTCTAAATTTGACTACACATTGGAGAGTGAATGGAAAAACAACCGTTCATAAAAGTTCATAGAAATCAGTAGCATGACACCAGGTGGGTAGTTATGTTAACTGAAATAAAAAGTAAGCCAGAGATGACTGATTGATGAAACAAATTAAATCAGAGGTCAGGCATGAACAAGAGGAAGGAACCTTGTACCTTGAGGAGTTGATTGTCATAGACTGTAGAGCTTCTGCTCATACATTGGTAATGGAAATACCAGTTAAGAGAAATAAAGAGCTGTGGCAATCTGTTTGATAAAACTCTGAGAATGTGGATCTATTACTTGACATTGGAGTCCCCACATTTTTTTTCTTATTTCTTAGTGCATAATCTTGGTATTGTGGGTAGCTGTGGTGCCAAATGGTCACAACATTAGGGAAAATCCATGCTGTGTAAATTTAATGGTCATTAACAGTCTTAATGCTGTGTTCTTCTCCTGATACTCTAAGGGTTAGGAGGATACTTTTCACACGTCATTCTCATTTTGTTTCATCTTGAGTTTGTCTGATATTTTTATTGTACTTACAAACACCGGAAAGAAGTATCACATAAATAAATGGACGTTTCTATACTATATTGGGGAACATAGTATATGCCCTATTATCCAAATGTTTTGTCCTTGGTTACTTTAGATAATCTCTGTTTATATTCTGTCTTATAATGCTGCTTTTTCACAAATCTCCCTAGAAAAAAAGGTACTAGGAAAAATACGTAGCACAAAGCCCGAGTTCATGATAAATCTTCACATTATTTATAATTGTCTTAAATTTCTGAGGTGGATCCTTATTAATATCTTTCTTCAGTTATTTGTTTACTTAGATGTAGTGCACACTTGGATATTTACTTTATGGGTCATGTTGCTATGACAATACCAGCCTGTCCATTTGTGTGATGGGTAGGATTTTATCAACATAAAAAAGAGTATGGCCATCAGCAAACAAGAAACCTTGATTTTTTTTTTAAAAAAAGGCCTCTATCAGATTGGTCTACAGGCAAATTTCCAGAGGTATTCTTTTAAATAACAGCAATATATGATGTCCCTGGCAAATGTGGTTGTTGCCATTCGTGGTCCAGTGTTCCCTCGTTGTCCTGAGCCTGAGGGTTGCTTTGCACTGGGGGAGGTTCCAGGTTTCCCTCCTGATAAAGAAAATTTGCCTTGTGCTTTTTAGTGCACCTGAAGAGAAAAATAAGAAACATATTTTGATACTCTCTGGAGTTAAAAGTACAGGTAAACAGAAATTTGGAGGATTCACAATGTGCAGTACTAGGGAGAAAAACATGGGGATATTTTGAATAAATGAACCCACATACCAGACATTTAGTCCATTTGCTCTCACATATTTATTTAAAAGAAGACCCAAGAATCTGATTTGGATCTCCTCTCACTAGGCTCCCACTATTCTGATTGCCACTTAGGTCCATGGTACTTATGGACTAGCTTGTGTAACTCTTGAATTCTATCACTCTATTTTTCTCAGTGTAGATTTCTCTTCCTCTCCCCTTAGCTTATGACGTATAAAACCCAAAATTCCTAAATATGAGTATTTCATTGTTGAGGGATAGGATGTCCACTGTTCATAACACTTAAGAATAAGCAGTAACATTCTGCCAGTCTTGAGATTTTTTTTTAAAATGTAGAACAAAATAAACTGGAGTAGTCTATATTATTGCAAGAAGGGTAGGGGAAGGCAAGCATGAATATGGGGAACCTGTGCCTTGAAGTGTTGACTAACATAGAAAACGCATTTTGCAATGCCTTGGTAATATAAACCCTAAGGAAGAAATAAAGGCCCACATAAAAACTTCACAGTCAGGTCTCAAAGACTGTTGGTTTATAACTGTGATTTGAGTTCTTACATTTTAGGTTTCTTGTTTTCTTGTGCATAATCTAAATCTTCTATATGTCAGTAATGAAGGCAGGTCTTAACATTAGTGAGACAGCAATACTGTGTGAATTGTGATAGATTTAGTGTAAGGTCACCTATTCAAATTTGGATATGCATTTACTTATTGACGTTTTTTGTTTTGGAATTTTTATTTTCAGTACAGGGTTTCTCTATGTAGTCCTAGCTGCCTGGCAACTATATCTGCCTGGAATTCACTTTGTAGACTTTAAGAGAAATTTACTAGGAACAATAAACTGCTTTAGAACTCAAGAAATGTGTTCCAATGGTTAGCACAATGATGAATCTTAGGGAACAATTTTAAGTTCTGACAAAAACAATCTTAATGGTTGAACTCAGAAATTGTTTTTTATGGTCAAAGGCAAGCACATTGGCAGCACTCCCTGATATATCTCCTTTGTTCACAGGCGGCTGGTAATTAACATCCTGATATTTGTGCACCCATTTTACCCTCAACTGGATAATATGATTTAATAAAAAAACATTTATGAGTAGATTGAGTTCTTTGGATTTAAATTAGAAATGACTTGTTGTTTTTGTATAGAAAATCCTTATATATATGGAAGTTGAACAACTCTCTACTGAATGATAACTTGGTTGGGGAAGAAATAAAGAAATAAATTAAAGACTGTTTAGAATTTTTAAAAAGTGAAGGCGTAATATACCCAAGCTAGTGAAACCCAATAAAAGCTATGAAAAGAGGAAAACTCATAGCCCTGAGTGCCTCCATAAAGAAACTGGAGAGAGAATACTCTAGCATCTAAACAGCACTTCTGAAAGCTCTAGAACAAAAAGAAGCAAATACACCCACAAGAAATACATGGCAGGAAAGAGTCAAACCCAGTACTGAAATCAACCAGATAAAAAGAGAGAACCATACAAAGGATCAACAATACCAAGAACTAGTCCTATGAAAAAATCAACTAGTTCAATAAACTCTCATCAAGACTAATCAGAGGAGATAGAAAAAATACACCCATTAACAAAATCAGGAAGGAAAAGGGAGGTATATCAATAGAAACTGAAAAAAAAATCAATAAATCCTTCTACACGATGAAAGATATATATCTATATGCATTCTTCAACAGCCAGACATCCAGTTAGACCAACACCACTTGCTAAAAAATGCTTTCAATTTTTCAATGTATTGTTTTTGGCTTCTTTGTCAAAAATCAATTGTTCATAGTTGTGTGGGTTTATTTCAGAGTCTTCAATTTGATTTTATTGATGAAACCATCTGTTTCTATATCAATACAATGGAGTTTTTAACAGTGTGTTCTGTAGTGCAGCATGAGCCCCAGGATGGTTAATTCCCCCTAAGTTATTTCATTGTTCAGGTTTGTTTTAGTTATCTTGACATATTACCTTTACAGTATGAAGTTGATAACTGCTCTTCCTATATTTGTAAAAACAATTGTGTTGGGATTTGACAATATTTGCATTGAATCTATAGATTGCTTTTGGTAAGATGGTAATTTTTCTATGTTAATTTTGATCCATGTGCATAGGAGATCTTTACATATTCTGAGTTTTTCTTCAAATTCTAGTTTCAGACACTTGAAATTTTTATTATACAGCTATTTGACTTGGTTGGATAGAGTTTTTCCAAGATAATTTATATAATTTGTTGCAGTAAATATTAAAAAAAAACATGGATGTGGTTTATCTTTTTACTGGTCCTGAGGTCTCACTCCTCAGGCCTGACTCTGATACAGAGTCAGGCACACCTCTAGAGCCTGGTCCGAGCCACCATGGCTCAACTTGTCTGCCCTTTCCTTGGCGGTTTAATATCACATATTTTCCGCCTCTGTCCTGGGGTATTTCTGTACCCCAAAATATCACACAAACACAACTCTACAGCCCGATAGCTTTTCATACATGTTTATTCATTCAATTGTCAATTCCCAAACACTCTATACAACAAGATTACATCAAATAGACAAAGATACGAACTGCCCATTTTATATGCTAGACCTATAAAATCCTTAATGTTCCTAGCAATCTGACACTAATTAATATCACCTGGGTCTAGCTGGTCCTTGGGAAACTCCATGTTGCCATAATGACCTTCATCCTCCGTCCTGTAACCTCTTGTCCTCTGACCTCTTAGACCTCCCTTTTCTCCACCTACTTCACCATACCCAGTTACTAGCTTTTCTTTATTTTACTAATAAAATTGGGAAGGTTCAGTTGGAGTTACATGACTAGGCAGCCCTTCTTAGGGAAGTGAAATTAACATTAAAATACAAACAGATTCAGGATAATCTAGAATAAATGGCATTGCTTTCCTAATTTCTTAGCTGGTTTATCTTTTGTATGGAGGACGGACACTGATTTTCTTGAAATAATTTGGTTTTCAGTCAGTCCACTGAGGTTGTTTATCAGCTGTAGATTTCTGGTAATTTTTAGGGTCCTTTATGTACAATAATGTATTATCCACAAATTGTGATACTTTGACCTCTTCCTTTCTAACTTTAATCCACTTTATGTCCTCTAGTTGTCTCAATATTTTCTCTGCAATTTTTAGACAAGCAAAATTTTAGGTTGAAGGTTTTGTGAGTAGATTGGTGTCCATATTTTCAGCTATAGGTCCTTCATGGCCACAGGAGGGAGTCTCCTTGGTTTTATGTGCCCAGTGTTGTGTGTCTCAGCAAAAGTCACCCACATTGACTCCTGAAAACCTTCCCCATCCTAGGCTGTAGGTATTTCATAGAGATTCACTCCACCCTCACAAACTGGTAGATTTTCCATCATTCTCATGGCCCTCTGGGCCTCTATCCTTTCTCTTCCTGCACCTGATCCTTTCCTCCTAATCTGAGACTCATTTTCTGTTCCATCCAGGACCCTCCTTTGCTCTACCTTGCATGACTATTTTGTTTCCCCTTCTATGTGCTCTGAGACTCTTAACATGATGTGGTGTTCATTTTTGTCAATGGTATTTTTAGAATATAATGAAGTGATCATGTGATTTTCTTAAGTTTTTTTTATGGTGAATTATATTGATTGATTTTTTAAAAATATTAAACCATCCGTTCATCGCTAAGATGAAACTATTCAATCATAATGGATGATATTTCTGATGCTCCTGGATATGGTTTTTGAATGTTTTATTGAGTGTTTTTGCATCAGTTTTCATAAGATTTGGTCCTTGAGTGGTATAGGCATCAGGGTGGCTGCTATCTCATAGGATGAGTTTTGCAGCGTTTCTTCATTTCTATTTTGTTTAAGATTTGAGGGATATTGGTATTAGCTCTTCTTTGAAGGGCTTGTTGAATTCTGCAATCGAACCTTTTACTCCTTGTCTTGTCTCGATTGGGAGGTTTTTCAATCACTGCTTCTGTTTCCTTGGGGATTTTTAGGCTGTACAAATATCTTACTTACTCTTCGTTTAACTTTGATAAATGGTATCTGTCTATGAAATCATTCACTTCCTTTAGATTTTCAAGCTTTGTGGAGTAGAGGGTTTTGAAGTAAGACCTTATGATTCCTTGAATTTCCTTAGTGTTGGATGTAATATTTCTTTTTTCACCTCTTTTATTCATTTTTATTACATATTTTAATTTTTATTAGATACTCCCTGAATTTACATTTGAAATGTTATCCCTGCCTACCACCCACTGCCATTTTCCCTCAGTCTTCACTTGTCTCCAGAAATTTGCACTTGATCACCCTCTCTACCTCAGTGTCTTGGAATTCCCCCACATTGGGAAAATGTGCCCTCACTGGACCAAAGGTCTCTTCTCTCATTGATGCCACACACTGCTATCTTTTGCTACATATGAACTGGAGCCATAGATCTCTCAATGTGTGCTCTATGTTTGGTGCTTTAGTTCATGAGAGTTGTGGAGGGTTTGGTTGGTTGGTAATGTTGTTCTTCCCATGAGGTTGCAACCCATTTCAGCTCCTTCATTCCTTTCTTTAGCACCTTTATTGGGGTCCCCATTTCAGTCTGATGGCTAGTTGAAAGCATGATCAGCTATATCTGTAATACTCTAGAAAAGCCTCTGAGGAGGCATCCATATGTGGCTTCTGCCAATTAATACATCTTAGCATCAGCAATAGTGCTTGGGTTTATTGGCCAAATCCCAAGGTGAGACAGCCTCTAAATAATCTTTTCTTCAATCCCTGCTCTTCTACTTGACTTTGTATTTACTTTGGTGAGTGTTTTGTTCTCTATTTTAAGGACGGAGGCAACCACATTTTGGCCTTCTTTCTTTTTGAGCTTCATAAAGTCTGTGAATAGTTTCTTGGGTATTCAGAACTAGCATCTTCTTATCAGTAAGTACATACCATGTGTGATCTTTTGTGACCAGGTTAACTCAATTAGGATGATAGTCTCTTGTTCCATCCGTTGCCCAGAAATTTCATAAAGTCATTGTTTCTAACAGCAGAATAGTACTCCACTGTGTAAATGTACCACAATTTCTGTATCCATTCCTCCACTGACATCCAATGAATGCAGAAGAAACAGGCACTGCTTATCCTCTTAAGCATTTGCCATATTGTTTGACATAACACTTTCCATAGAGTGGAGGTATTTGTTTAGGCTCAAACTGAAATTCACTCAGTGTTTCTCTGGCACAGTGGTAGGTGGCTGTGTCCTCAGTTTGATGTTTGTTCAGTTTTAAGAAGAGTTCACTCTTGGATGTGTCCCGGCTGATGCAGATTCAGGATCTGAGATCTGAATTATATGCTGTTCTTTCAGCACTTCACACTGCTGGATCCACTGCAGACTTTCCTAGAGGATCCAGGACCCAGGTTATACCACAGATGGTTAATGAGAAGCCAGAGACAGTTCATGGGAGAGACAGGCTCCGTGAGGACGGCAGCAGGTCAGGCCCTGACTACTACAGTTGAACCCCCTTCAGGTTACATATATTTATCTCAGCTGTGGCTGCCTTCTGGTTAGTTTCTCTCCCGGCTGCCTTTTTGATGGCATGAATTCTGCCCATACTCCAACCAGCCTGATAAATTCACATTTTTAGAAACTTATAACTTATTTATGACTGTATCTAAGATTTACTCAGTAAGTTTTACACTCAACAAAATGTCTACAAGATAAACTCCTAGCCAAATGGTATATATAATCTAGACAAGAAAAATTATTCTGTATAAATCCATCCCTTATAAAATATTCATATCTACCTTTGGCTAATTGCTGTCACATGGATGGGGTCATCTTCACTTTTCATCTTCTCTCCATTCTCCCTCTTTCTGGCTTCTCCCTCATTTCTAAACCTTTGTTTCCACCTACTCTTCCTTTCTGTGCAATGGCAGGCTATGTGTATCTTGTGCCTGCCTTCACCTACATAATGACTGCTACTTACATCAAGAAGTTTAATAGAATATAACACTGAAGAGAAGGCGCTAGAGAATTCCCATGGCTGGAAGAAGAGTCCACATCTTTAATATTGAAACACATGCTCACACAGCCTAGGCCAGAAATTCCTAGCTACTGCAGTGATCCTGTAAAAAACTTGTTGGTCCTCAGCGCCCCCTGCTGGTTATGTACATTCCTGTAGGGAGGTTTTTGTGCAGATTCTCACTGGACTTCTCCCACTGTGTTTCTGCCACAGTAGTACATGGCTGTGTCTTCAGATTTCATACTGTTCATTTTCAAGAAAACTTGGCTCTTGGAGGTGTCCCTGCTGATGCTGATCCGGGATTTGAGAGCTGAATTATAATCTGTGCTTCCACCACTCCATATTACTCCCATCCACTCCAGTCCTTTTCCCGGGAGCTGGCGAACCCAGTGTACACCATTGCTGGTTAATGAGAACCCCGAGACAGTGCAGGTGATGGACAGGGTCTGTGAAGGCTGCACAAGGCCAGGTCCTGACTCCTTCAGCTGCACCTGGGAAAGGACACCTGGGGACAAGTCATATTCGTCATTCATCCTATAGATTACATGCCTGCATCCCTCTCCTCAAAGTCTGAAATACTTACAGATTGGAAAGTTCACCAGGCAGAGGAGCAGCACCAGGACAGCCATGTTCTGATGGAGGCTCTAGTGAGAAGGAGATGAGGTTTCTCAGCTTGGCCTGAGTTTTCAGTCTGCGCGTCTGGGCTGCTTTGCATTGGGGGAGGATCCTGGTATGATAAAAGGAAGCACAGATCAGAATTTTCAGTTTATTTTTATGTGCTTGAGAATCTTTGTGCCTAGAAAAAATGGAGCTGAAAGCTCAAGAACTTCTCCCTAGTAATTTCTGGCTTTTCAATTCTAAATTAATAGAAGAAAGTTGTAATCATATTGTGAAGGTCTTGGAATGGAGATAGAGAGGTTTATAATGGATGAATCCTCATTCATGCAATACAAGTAGAATAGGGTACCTCATCTTTAATGCAATTGCATATCACTGTAAATTGCACTAGAGTATGCAGGATTGAATTGGGAATTTTTCAATCAGAAATTCTTTTCTTTTCTCTTCTTTCCTTCTTTCCTTCCTTCCTTCATTCATTCTTTCTTTCTTTTTCTTTTAAGATATTTATTTTTCATTATTTCTTTTGGAACCAGTTTATTTGTACCTCCTTAATCAGATGGTTTGTGAATAAAGATGCAAAGCCAGAGATACTAAATAGAATTGTATTGCAATTCATTTTCAAGTTATCTACACATAAACTGAAAAACATAGATATCATTAGAATAAGTACATATTATTTTTATTTGCTTTAGTATATAAAAATATAGAAATGATAATTATTCAATTATGTGAACAAAATCCTGTATAATTATTGCTTAGCAAATCATCATTAGATTGTATCCCAACTACTTTTATGCATGAGAAATGTTATAAAAAATAAAAACATTTTTGTAGAATAACCATGGTCTCATCAGTTCTCAAAAAATAACTTTTAAGCTAGCAGTTCACAAATATATAGTCTATTTGATTTCAAAGGTTTATTTGAGAGTAGATCCAAGAAACTCATGTGTGTCCTATGTTAGGCTGAGATACTTAATCTTCCTATTAAGGGACAGTGTAATTGAGAAATACTCTTTGCATGCCTTGATTTATGTCAGCCTTTCTGTATCAAGATAATTTTGTATCATTCTTTTTGTCTCTTTTTTCAGTTTGTAGCACATAAATTTTTTTCTGAATGCTATTATATATTGGAGAGTGAAGGGAAGGTCAACTCTTCATAACAATTCATAAAATCAGTAGTATGACACCAGGGTGACTGTTACGTTATTTGAAGTAAAAGAGTAAGTTGGAGATCACTGAGTGATGAAATAAAGTCGAGGATGGGGGCTGTCATGCACATGAGAGCTTATAGCGCTTCTCCTCATACCTTGGTAATGGAACAACAAAGGAAGAGAAAAGTAAAGAGCTATATTGAATGTTTGCAAGGTACTAGAATAATGTGGATCTATTACATAACCTTGGAGTCCTCACATTTTGTCTTTCTTATTTTTCTTTGTGTATAATCTCTGTATTGTGAGTAACTTTGGTAGAGACAGGTCAGAACAATAAAGAAAAAGCCTTCCTGTGCAAATTCAATGCTCATTAATGGTATTACTGTTTAGTTCCTGTTGTTCATGATACTCTTAGGATTAGAAAGTTATTTTTCAGAAATTATTCTTTGTAGGTCTCTTATTGTGTTTGTCTGATATTTTCATTGTGTTTACAAAAGTTGGAAATTAGTATCACAAAGATAAATGCACATTTCTGTACTATATTGAGTAATGTGGTGTAAATCAACTTATTCACATGTTTTTGTTTTTGCGTACTTTAGAGACAATTCATTTCCCTATTCTGTCACATCATGTTGCTTTTCCATAAATCTCTCTAGAAAAAAAGTTACTAGGAAAATGTCATTAGCAAGATTCATGACAAATCCACACATTACTTATAATTCTATTCAATTTTTTGAAGCCATCTCTATTACTGTTTGTCTTCAGTCATTTTCTTACTTATATGTAGTGCACACATGGACACTCACTTAATTGGTCATGTTGCTTTGACAATATCAGCCTGTCCATTTGTGTGGTGGTTAGGATTTTATTAACATCACACAAACTGTGGACATCAGGGAACAACAACACTTGGAAACCATGACACCATTAGATTGGTCTGCAGGGAAATATGTGGGGGCTAATTTATAATAATGACAATATGTGATGTCCTAGGAAGATGTGACTGATGCCATCCATGGGCCTTTCTTCCTGTGTAGTATGAGATAGCCATGCAGCAAACAAACAACCAAGAAATAAAAAGACAGAAAGAAAAGAACGTCATGCAGAGCCACCATGGAAAGACAGCTGTTTAGATGCATTCTTTCATGGTTTATTATTTAATTTCTCCTGATATGTTCTTGTGTTGACCTTATGTCATGATTTTCCTTTGTGATATTCTGTAAGAGTTTTGATGGCTGAAACTCTTTCCCTCCCATGTTGCTTTTGGTCATATTCTTCATTATATTAACAAGTAACAAGCTATTATGGTTGAAATTATTCTGATGAAATCATGGGTGTATGAGACACCAGAGTATGCATAACTGCAACCAAATTGATACACATAGATTTACAGATACACATACATATTCCCACAAAATCACAGACATGCACACACACACACACACACACACACACACAGACACACACACACACACTCAGAGGCACATAGCATCACATTCACAGACAAAAATATATAATCATAGGTATAGTGGGTGACTCTCTAAAATCCATTCTTTTGTCAGTCACTGTTGTTGGGCTGGACTCACTATATAGACTAAGCTATAATTTAACAATCAAAGATTGATTATTCTGCCTCCATAGTGACTGAATTAAAGATGTGCTTCACTATTCTTTACCATCACATGCAGATGATTTCTTAAAAAAATAATTATGAAATAAAATAAAATAAAATATGAATAAATTAAATAATTTAAACATTTTATACAATGTATTCTGATTATTATTCTTTTTCGTCATTTATTCCCAGATCCTTTTTTTCCACACATACACAATTATACAACTTACAGTATTTTATGGACATTTAAGTGTTTGGACTTATAGCATTCATTCTTCTTGACAATTAGTGAACTAAAAAATCTATAATTGCCAATGCAATTTAACTTTTAAAAATAATTATATAATATATATATACATATATATGCTTTTGTGTTATAGATTACAATAGTATTATCATTAATGTGTACTATGTGCAGTGATAGAACCCAGTGCTGAGATAGCTCAGGTGTGACTCCTACAATGAGTATTTGATCCTAGTCACAAATCCAAGAATCTGGGTGATCCTCCACAGGGATGTACAAACACAGATGTGAACCCATTATGGACACTTAGCATTGGCATTCATGAAAACATTGACAGTTTCCTGCACTGAACTCACACTTTGTAATTATTTAGAACAACGTCATGGATGCACAGACATTGGCTGAGCTGTTTGTTATGGAACTCACATTTGAAATCTTGTGACTCACTCTACACTTGTTCCCTCTCCACTACTTTCTATCTGTGCTTTTAAGTCTACAGACTCACATTCCACATCCAGCCATGTAATTGCTGCATCTAAGTCTATTATATATTTTGTGCAAAATTTATGTAATTTCATTTTGTTTTACAATGGATTTGGTTCATGAATGTAAGACCTTGCACATGGTAGAATAGCACTCTGCAACAACACTTTATGTCTAACCCTCTTTCCTTTATAACATCACATTATCCTATATAAATAATGTTTTGGTGAAAGAACTTGGTTTATTCAATCCTAAGATAAGACCAGTAACCTCAATTTCTCTTCCTTAGACACCCAGCACTCGGGAGTCACTGTAACAGCCTGAAGAAAGAAAAAGATAAAGGATCAATGTTCTGATGATTAATATCAAGAAGGTAGAAACAGGAAGAAAAATTAAACCAAACCAAGTAGAGAAATACACAAAATCACATGTACACACACACACACACACACACACACACCCACAAACAGAGAGAGATAGACAGAGAGTGAGACAGTGAGACAGACAGACAGACACACACACACACACACACACACACACACACACACACAGAGAGAGAGAGAGAGAGAGAGAGAGAGAGAGAGAGAGAGAGAGAGAGAGAGAAGTTGGAATATTTTTAGGCTTATTGTTCTTAAGTCTTACTCTCTGCCTATTGTCTAGCTGTCGCAGAAAGCTTTCTATAAATTTTAATGCATGTTTTCTCCTTGAGAAACAAGAAAACTTTTTTATTCTAATTAACTCATAAGTATAAACATCATATAACTAGTAACTTACGTCATGAAAATGCTTGTGCAGTGCTTAACATTCTTTTACTTTGTCCCTGTCTCTCTCTGTCTCTGTCTCTGTATCTGTCTCTCTCTCTCCCTCCCTCCCTCCCTCCCCCTCCCTCCCTCCCCCTCCCTCCCTCTCTCCCTCCCTCCCTCCCTCCCTCCCTCCCTCCCTCCCTCCCTCCCTCTCTCTCTCTCTCTCTCTCTCTCTCTCTGTCTCTCTCCCTCTTTCTCTCTCTCCATGACAGATTCTTGTAGAACTTACAGAGACTGAAGAACCATGCCCAGTGCCTACATGATCTACACCATGGCTTCTGCAGAAATTATGGCTTCCAGTTTAATGATGTATGGTTTTCCTGAATGTGTGAACTAGTGCCTCTCTTGTGCTTTTTTTACTTTCTGTTGTTTTTATTGCTCAACTCCCATGTGTTAGTCTTTTTATTTTACATTATGTTCACTATCACTTAGAAGCCAGATTATTTTATAATAAAACACAGAAATAGATATCCATGTGAGGGAGATTTGGGAGGAACTGACAGAAGTAGAGAGAGGTGGAAAATAATTTGGTTATATTGTGATAGAAAAAATTAAATTATTTCAATAAAGGGACAAATCCTTTTAAAAGAGGATGGAGTGAGCTGTGACTGTAAAGAACCCAGAAAATCTGTAATTTTTCTCCTGTGGTATGGTTCATGTTCTTTGATAACTTGTTACATTACCAATTTTATTTTTCTGGAGATTTATTAATGTTATATACTGTCAGATATATTGAGATAAAAAGTGTGTCTGCATCCTTATCATTGGTTAACAGATAACATTATATCTGTCCTATGCTTTATTACAAATACTAATTTTAGGCCTTTGGAATGAGAAATATATGATCAATATTTAATTTCCCATTAATTAAATAATAATTAATATTAATTAATAATTTTGTACAATATGAATTTAACATGTATTCATTCTTTGAAAGTAGAGAATTCCAATAAATATTTTATTGATATTTATTATTCCCATACAACATTGTTGAATTTTAAAAGCTCAAGTCATCATACGTTCTCATTTTTTAAAATTCCTCCATTAATATTGTCACATATGAAACAGGTAGTAATAATGTAATGCTCATAGTTCTCAGTGAAAGATTGTAGTCACATTCCTGTTTTCAAGTCAAACCTAGTTCAAATCACTGTGGGCATACAGATTTGCCAACTTGAGTGACTGCTTAGATTACCCATGACTACCTTCATTGATTGCATGGTTTTTATGCCAATTCCATGCTATTTTTTATAATTATAACTTTGTAGTACATCTTAGGGTAAGAAATGTTGAGAAATTCAGTAGTTCTTTTATAGCTCAGTATTGTTTTTTCTTCTCCAGTTGAAACTGAAAATTCAGAGCAACTTCGTTAATGTGCAAAGAGAATACTCCCCCTTTTTATGAATCACAGATGCTCTGCCACCGGCATGCTCCTTTTTAATTTAAACTTGCACTCACAACTTGCCTTGTTAAACATATTTTCCTGTAATGCAATGCTGTCCTAAAATTTCATCGGTTAAATAAATTAGCCCACTTTCTAATTTAGCCTGTAACAAATTGTCAGTATAGGTACAAAACACAGCCAGATTTTTTCCCTCACTGAGGCATGAATGGCCTCTAGCCAAATTTTTGTGGAATATAGTTCTCATTCCATTCAGAAATGCAGAGATAGACCCTCTTCTGTATACATTTAAATGCCATTTGGTCCTCGAGTCTCCTACTATTATCTTTCCCCCAAGCATTCAAGATTTTCCCACTAGTTACAAAATACAACTTGGTAATTGACTGCACAGTCACATGGAATAATGGAAACGGAGAACCACATCCATTCAGTCAGTGTGGTTCTGCTGAGGAGTGTTAGGAGACATGTGGTAGAAAACACAAAAATGTCTCATCAAGAAAAATGTGCATACAGGGTAAATGTGTAGAGACTTTTGTACCTTTGATGTTATCAATAGCATAAATTAAAACATTAACTTGTATGTTAGGCTGGACTGTGAGAGTCATTTTCTTAGCTGCTAACTGACAAGTAGTAGGAATCATCCTAGTGTGAGTGGTACAATACATGGAAAAAGTGAGGCTGGCTGGAAAAAATAAAACCTCGGTAAGCAAACCAGGAAACATAACTAGTGTGCAGTGTTTTTCTACAGGCCCCGACTCATGACGAAACTTCACTTGGTGATGAACCTGAAAGTGTATGTTAAATGAACCCTTCCTCTACACATTGCTTACTTTCCGGTGTTTACGACATCAACAGAAACCCAACCTAGGATAGAATAGAATCTCAAAGATGACTGGTGCCCATTTAACAAAATGTCATCTAGGCTTCTTAAAGTTCTCAGAAACTGAAAACTTTCTTCACTACAGCAAACTCTGTATTTCATTAAGGATATGTTCTACAGCACCTGCTGAAGGTCTGTGGCAATTCAGTGACCTAACTATGGCAAACAGTGCTGCAACCAGCATGTGAGTTTGGGGCAACATTGCCTATCTTAGTGCCATGAAGATGTTCAGAGGAAGGTTTTTCTCAAGCACATGTGAGGCCTGGATTCAATTTATCACCCATTTCCCTTAAGGTGTGAGGATTTGGTTTTTCCCTTCCAGGAGTCTTCATTAGAATGAAGATCAGAGCTAGACTTCAGTCTTTTTACACACAAGCTCTCATCCCAAGATTGAGGGCTGCTTTGCATATGGGAGGTCCTTATGATGATAATATGAGTCCCTATATATCCCCATATCTGTCTTCCACTGCTTATAGGGATGGGGGATATTTACCTTAGAAACTTCTTCTTGTTCCATATATTGCTTTATATTTTGGTTTATTCTACACATGTTCAGGGGAATAAAACTGGATTGCAGCCTTTCAAGGAAATAATGTGGGAATGCATTTCATTAAGTGAGTCTCCATTCATGGAGAAGTGTCAGGTCAAGATGAAATATCAATCTGTTATTTTGAAAATTAATTTATAACATTCATACATAATAGTAGACTTAATATTCAAATTTGAGCCTGTGCAGCAAGAAGAGTAGTGTCTCAGGGCAGCAGCATGTAGGGATGACTGACTGCTGACAATTACATTCTGGTGAAACCACACAGGGGGAGTTTATGATTTCGGTGGGTTTGTGTTTACCTGTGATAATAAAGTTTATTAGTACAAATCACTATATTTTCCAGGGTCTAGGAAAAAATGGAATATAAGAAACTGCTCTGAAATATTTGAAACTGTTTTGATTTAGTTCTGTGTAAATAATATCAACTCAGTATAGCTTGGGAATTAAAAAAAAATAGAAATGGGTAAACTTTGGTAGAACACGTTTCCAGTATTTACACCATGGTCTACCCCGATCAAGGCCTCTAGTCTCCTGGGGGTTAAGTTCATATACTATGACTGAACTCAGTCCCAACAGTCCTCTACTGCATATGTGTTGGGGGGCTCATATTAGCTGGTGTATGCTGCCTGGTTGGTCATCCAGTGTCTGAGAGATCTTGGGAGTTCGTTATATTCAGAATTGTGGTCCTTCTACAGGGTCAGCCTACTCCTCAGTTTCTTCCAGCTTTTTACTTATTCAGTCATAGGGGTCATAAGGTTCTGTCCATTGGTTGGGTGCAGATATCAGCACCTGACTTTTTCAGTTACACGTTGGGTTTTTCAGAGAGCAGCTATGATAGGTCTCTTTATGTGTGCATTCCACAGCTTTGATAATAATGTCAGACCTTGGAGCCTTTGAGCTATATCCCACTTTGGGACTATCCCTGGACCTTCTTTTCCTCAGGGTCTTCTTCATTTTTTCCCTGAAGTTCTTTCAAACAGGAAAAATTATGGGTCAGAGTCTGACTCCATTCCTGACTTGGTCTCTGTTCTTTCTGCTAGAAAACTCAAAACTGGTAGAGTCCACAAAATTAAAAAAAAAATCAACAAGCTGAAGGGCCCAAGTGAGGATACCGCAGTGCCACTTGGGAGGGATTAAAACAACCACAAATGGGGAAGAAAGAAAGGACCTGGGAGGGAAAGTGGATGGGCAGTAGAGAGGATAGGATCTAGTAATGGGTGGAGAGAAAGAACTGAATTCATAAGGTCTATCAAAAAATGGAAGTGGACAACCTCAGAGGTAGGAGATTGGCAGGACCCACCAGAATGTACCAGAGATCTGGGAGATGGGACAGTCTCAGGACTCAAATAGACAGACCCTAAATAAAATAAATGCCCTGAAATAGAAAGAAGAAGCTTGTAGAGCCCATCCCCAATTCTTATAACAAAGTGATACTAACAAAAATTACAAAGACTGCGAGGAAAACAAGTTCCCTGCAAAATGAACAATCACATTTCACACATGCATGCAAACACACACACACAGCTAATCAACTAATCTTTAATCAGGGAACCAGGAAATACAAAAAATACAAAAAATACAAAAAAATACGGGATTAGCACATTATAGTAGAAGGGAGACATTCCTTCAACAATAGTGTTAGGAAAGCTTATATAAAGAGTGAAAAGGTCTCTGTAAGCACTGAAAATGTATCATAACTTATAGATAAAATATAAAACACAAACAAAATAATAAAACAATGATCAATGTCATTAAAGGTGTGTTGGTGACAACATTGGACCAATATTAAAAAAAATAGGTCAAAAAGAAAAGGGGGAGTTACAGTACATCAGGGAAAAAGAGGTTTTGCAGAAAACAAATAATGAACTGAAAGCATAAACAAAAGTACTGGGAGACATGCTAGCATATCAGCATTGCAATAGAGGTTGTTGTACAGACAGATAAAAGCTACTTTAATCTACTACAGCTGATGTGAATATGTACTAGACAGTCTGCATTTTATAAACAACACAAATTATCCTCCATAATATTGTATCCTCAGAAGTGTGAGAAAAGAGCTCTGAAAATTCAATAACTTCCCTCACTTTACTTTATATTTCATAATTTAAAGACCTGAAACATAAAATTAAAGCATTGCTCTGGGTATTTGTACCAGGGCACTGATGCCAGACACATGGGGACCTTGCAATTGAGACCTATTCTTGTAAAGATGGCCCTACTTCCTTTTATTATAATTGTTTATTTACATGGGAATTTTAAACACAGGCACAAATTATGAGTATATTAGCATTGTAAAGCACATAATTAAGAAAAAAGAAAAGAAAGAAAGGAGAGAGAAAGAAGAACTAAACAACCAGTATCCTGATGTAAACATAGGATAAACAACTTTTGAGCACACATTTCTGCAAAGATGACATGTATGCAGCCAATAGGAAATGCATAGTAATCAATATATTACAAGTCATCCAAGAATTAAGAATCAGAAGTGAACTGGGGGATCTAAAGTATTTGTGGTGAGAATAAATGGCATAGCCACAATTCATTCAAATTTGAATTAAAATATAATTATTTTTCTGAAAATTTTATTTCCAAAAATGTAACCAAGCACTAAAAGTAGGTACTATCTCATATATCTGCCATATTTCTTTTATAGAAAAGCTGTTTATAAGATAAAACAATTAAGGATGGTTTAGATATAGACTGGAGAACAAACAGATAAGCAACTGTTTGTAGCTGTATGCTTTAATGTAAGTAATGTACATTGCATAGTCTCTGAGAAACAAAGAAATCCCTCCAGATTCAGCAACCCATATGACTTCTTTTGACCAGAACTGGAAGAAAACAGAGCAAGAACTGGCTTTTATGTGCAGTTAGTATAACCAAGCACAAAGAACCAAATAGGACAATGGTGCTTACCATGGGCTGGGTGAAAAAAAAAAAAAAAACAGGTTTTGATAAAATGACTCAAAGTTTCAGTCATGCAGTAGGAAAAATCTATAGTGTCATAGTGAAGCAAACGTACATCAGTATATTTCTGATAAATGTTGCTAGACACACTTCAAGTAATATGTTTACATTTTTATAGGCAGGAGAAAATGTATGGATAACAATTTCAAGTTTCTTCAGTATTGAGTCAGAAACATGTCAAGAATTAAATTTAAAGTTTTCATAGTTAGAAAAAATGTGTAATAGCAAATTCAGGTTTATTACTTACATATATATGGACATATATTTGAACATCATTAATTATAAAATTTCTATCTTAATAAATCACTTAAAATGAGAATATGTATATTAGATTGTGCAGAGAGGTAATAGACAGATTATGACTAGATTGATGTATTAGTGTATACTTATGGTTGGTAGATATATGATTAAAATGAACTTATGATTGATATATAATTAGGTATGATAGATGGATAGATAATGAGTATAGAACCAAATGGGATGATAGGCAGGAGATGATAGACAGGAGATGATAGGCAGGAGATGATAGGCAGGAGATGATAGAAGATAATAGACAGGAGATGATAGACAGGAGATGATAGACAGGAGATAATAGACAGGAGATGTTAGACAGGAGATGATAGACAAGAGATGATAGACAGGAGATGATAGGAGATGATAGACAGGAGATGATAAGCAGGAGAAGATATGAGATATAGACACAAGATGATAGACAGGTATGGTTAAAGTTTACACAATGATGGGATAGGGCACTTGTCGGGTTAAGGTAGGTTAACCATTGTTTATTTCAGTATACCTACTCCAGTAGAGTTACTAATTGCTTCTACACTCATAAAAACCTATGGTTTCATGCAGTCTGTTTTTAACTAAGAGACTCATTCCCACATCATTTTTATCATGGAATTATATGTCTGTGATTGGACCTTCTGACTCACTGTTCAGCAAAATAAGAGATGGCATTCCTCATTCCCTGACTTATCCTTGGGAAACCCAGGGTGGGGACAGTCAGAGCTGAACTCCAGTTTCCAGAAAAAGCAGACATTTACCTTTTCCTTGGCCTCTGCTCAGCTATAGGAACCCATCCATTGGTAACTTAACTGTTCAGATGGCTCATTATTTAAATGCTAAATATGCAGTGTGAATACCATAGATTGATGTCAGGGTGATACCTGATTGGACAGTAGAAAGTTGGGCAGGGAAAAAAGTCTTAAGAAGAAGAAGAGGGAAGGAGGAGACTGAGAAGGAAAAATGAAGGAAGCAGATGTGGATGATACTCCTAGCTGACATGTCTGAGTCTCTCTTCTGAAACCCTGAAACACTTACAGCTTGGAAAGGTCACCAGGCAGAGGAGCAGCACCAGGACAGCCATACTTTAGTGAGTGCTATAATAAGAAGAGGATAAGTATTTTCTGCTTGGCCTGGGCTTTATCCTGAGCCCGAGGGCTGCTTTGCATTGGGGGAAGTTCTTGAGAGAATAAAAGAAAGCACTGGACAAGCTTTTCAGGTTTCCCTCTATTTAAAGGAAATGTGCCTTGTGTTTTTAATGCTCTTGAAGAGGAAAATAAGAAACATATTTTGATACACTCTAGAGTTCAAAGTATAGGTAAACAGGAATTTGTAGGATTCACAATGTGGAGTACTAGGGAGAAAAACATGGGGAATTTTGCAATAAATGATACCACATACCAGACATTTAGTCCATTTGCTCTTACATGTTTATTTAAAAAAAGACACAAGAATCTGATTTAGATCTCATCTTATAAGGCTCACATTATTCTGATTGCCACTTAGGTACATGGTACTTGTGGACTAGATTGTGTAACTCTTGAATTCTCTGAGTCTATTTTTCTCTGTGTAGTCTTCTCTTTCTCTCCCCTTAGCTTATAACATAAAAACCCAAATTTATAAATATTATTATTACATTGATGAGGGATTGGATGTCCACTGTTCATAACACTTTACAATAAGCAGTAACAATCGGCCAGTTTTACGATCTTTTAAAGTGGAGTGCAAAATAAGCTGGGGTAGTCTACATTATGGCAAGAAGCGTAGGGGAAGGCAGGCATGGATATGGGGAAGCTGTGCCTTGAAGTGTTGACCACCGTGGTAAACAAATATTATAGAACATTTCTCAACTCCTTGGTAATATAAAACCTATGGAAGAATAATAAAGGCCTCAGTCCAAACTTCATAATCAGGTTTCAGAGATTTTGTGCCTATTACTTGTGATTTGAGTCCTCACATATTGGGTTTCTTGTTTTGTTGTGCATAATCTGTATATTCTATATGTCAGTAATGAAGGCAGGTCTTAATATTGGTGAGAGAGACATACTGTGAAAGTTGTGGTGGATTTAGGGTAAGTTCACTTACTCAAATTTGGGTATTTATTTATTTTTTTGTGTTGAAATTTTTGTTTTCAATACAGGGTTTCTCTGTGTAGTCCTGGCTAGCTGTCCAGCAACTATATCTGTTCTGGAAATCACTTTGTAAACTTTCAAGAGCCATGAATTAGGAACAATAAACTGCTTTAGAACTCAAAGAATGTGCTCCAATGGTTAGCACAATGTATCTTAGGAAAGGATTTTAAGTTCTGAGATCAATCCTAATAGTTGAAATTATATATATATATATATATATATATATATATATATATATATATATGGTCAAAGACAAGAACATTGGCAGAACTAGCTGGTATGTCTCCTTTGTTGACATGAGTTTGATAATTAACATCCTTATTTTTGTGTACCTATTTAAGCCCTCAGCTTTGTAATGTGATTTAATAAGAATTATTAATGAGTTGGTCTGAGTTCTGTGGATTTAAATTAGAAAGGACTTGTTTTTATATAGAAAACCCTCATAAATATGGAAGCTTAAAAACTAACTACTCAATGATAATTTTGTTAGGTAAGAAATAAAGAAATAAATTAAAGACTATTTAGAATATAACAAAAATGAAGGCATGGCATACCCAAATTTGTGAAACCCAATGAAAGCAGTACAAAGAGGAAAACTCATAGCTCTGAGTGTCTCCATATAGAAACTGGAGAGAGAATACACTAGCATCTTAACAGCACATCTGAAATCTCTAGAGCAAAAAGAAGCAAATATACCCAAAGGAGTAAATGGCAGGAAACAGTTAAACCCAGGACTGAAATCATCCAAGTAGAAAGAGAACTATTCAAAGAATCAACAATACTAAGAACTGGTTCTTTGAAAAAATCAACTAGATTGATCAACCATCATCCAGACTAAGCAGAAGGGACAGAAAAAATAAACAAATTAACAAAATCAGTAATGAAAAGGGAGCTATATCAACAGAAATTGAAAAAAAATTAAAAGATCAACAGATCCTTCTAAATGATGAAAGATACATATCTATATGCATTCTTCAACAGGCAGATATCCAGTTAGACCAGCATCATTTGTTAAAAAATGTTTCCTATTATATATATATATATATATATATATATATATATATATATATATATGGCCTTTTTGTCAAAAAATCAAGTTTTCATACGTGTGTGGGCTCATGTTAGAGTCTTCAAATTGATTTCATTGATCAACCCATCTGTTCCTATAACAATACAAATCAATTTTAAATCATTATTGTTCTATAGTACACCATGAGTCATGGTTTGCTGATTTCCCCCTAAGTTCTTTCAGGTTTGCTTTAGCTATCCTGAGACTTTATTTTTACAACATAAAGTTGATAACTGATTTTTCAAATGGTTGTAAGAAACAATTGTGTTGGAGTTTGACAGTATTTTTTATTAAATCTATAGATTGCTTTTGGCTAGATGGTCATTTTAACTATGTTAATTCTGATCCATGTGAATGAGAGATCTTTACATCTTCTGAGATTTTCTTCAATTTCCTTTATCAGAAACTTGAAATTATTATACAGCTATTTTCTTGATTGGTTAGAATTATCCCACAATAATTTATATCATTTGCTGCTACTATGAAGGGGGTTGTTTTTCTAATTTCTTTCTCAGTTTGTCTATCTTTTAAGGAAAGACACTGGTTTCCTTTCTGTATTTACATTTGAAATGTTAATTCTTACTTGACCCCAGCTGCCATTTTCCCTCCCTCTTCATTTGTCTCCACAAATGTGCACTTTCTCCTGATCACCCTCTCTACCTCAGTGCCTTGGCATTCTCCTACACTGAAAAACTGTGCTCTCACTGGACCAAAGGTCTCTTCTCTCATTGATGCCAGACACTGCTATCTTCTGCTACATATGTAATGTGTGTTCAATGTTTGGTGCTTTAGTTAATGGGATTTGTGGAGGGCTCGGTTGGTTGATAATGTTGTTCTTCCCATGAAGTTGTAACCCATTTCGTCTCCTTCAGTCCATTCTTTAGCACCTTCATTAGGGTCCCCATTTCAATCTGATTGCTAGCTGCAAGCATGCTCAGCTGTATCTGCAGTACTCTGGTAGAGCCACTGAGGAGGCATCTCAAACTGGTTCCTGCTAATAAGTACGTCTTGGCATCAGCAATAGTGCTTGTGTTTGGTGACTGCATAAGGGGTGACTCCCAAGGCATTGTCTGAATGGTCTTTTCCTCAAATCCTGCTCCTCTATTTGACTTTGTATTTCTTTCCATGAGTGTTTTGTTCTCCCTTCTAAGAAGGATTGTGGCATCCACATTTTGGCCTTCCTTCTTTTTGAGCTTCATAAGGTCCATAAATTTTTCTTGGGTGTTCTGAACTAGTATCTGTTTATTAGTGAATACTTACCATGTGTGTTATTTTGTGACTGGGTCACCTCACTCAGTATGATAGTCTCTAGTTCCATCCATTGCCCAGGAATTTTATAAAGTCATTGCTTCTAATAGCTGAGTAGTACTCCATTGTGTAAATTTACTACATTTTTGTACCCATTCCTCTGTTGAAGGACCTCTGAGTTTTTTTCCAGCTTCTGTTTATCTAGGTTGTGTCTTTTTTTTTTAAGTTGGTTTGTCTAAGAGCAACTGACTTCCAATGAAGTTTCTGCATATGAAGGAAACAGGCAGTATTTATTCTTTTAAGAATTTGCCATATTGTTTGACATAACACTTTCCATGGAGAGGAGGTATTTGTTTATTTCCAAACTGAAGTCCCCTCACTGTTACTCTAGCACAGTGGTAGTTGACTGTGTCCTCAGTTTGAAGTTTGTTCAGATTAAGAACAGTTGACTCTTGGATGTGTCTCTGCTGATGCAGATTCAGAATCTGAGATCTGAATTATATGCTGTGCTTTCACCACTTCACACTGCTGGGTCCACTGCAGACTTTCCTAGAGGATCGAGGACACAGTTTATACCATAGATGGTTAATGAGAATCCAGAAATAGTGCATGGGAAAGACAGGCTCTGTGAGGGCTGCAGCAGGTCAGACCCTGAATACTTCATTTGAACCTCTACAGGGCACATGGGACAAAAACCATCACCAGCAGTCATACATGACATAGGTGTCAAGCCTGTTTTCTTCTTTTGAAAGCCTGAAACAGTTAGAAGTTGGAAAAGTGACCAGGTAGAGGAGCTTCAAGAAAACAAAACAACATTTTTTCCTCATGAAACCCCAAAACTGATCTTAAGTAAAGTAAAATTAGGGCAGGCTGGTTGTGGGCCTGTGTACCAGAGGCTGTCCACAGAGATCTTCAGCTAAGACAGATGGAGGGCTCAAGCAAAGGGGAAAAGGCATGAGCACAGAGGTGAACTCCTCCACTGCCTCTGTGGCATCGACTTCTGCTGCTGCTGCTGCTGCTGCTGCTATAACTGCTATTGATGGCAGATGCTACAATGTCTGATTAAGTTTATGGGAGATCCTGGCACTATTTCAGAAGAGAAGTTTTCCTTTCTGGTTGTGGTGTTACAGCTCTTATGTAATAGGTTCTCAGAAGATGAAGTTATTCTTAAGCACCATTTATTCCTTCTAGATGGTATATTTACATACAGGATTGTTGTTGGGCTAATATATCATGTTTTGGAGCCCTGATTCTTGAATTAAGTGTTGGTTGACAGCCCCAGCAGTGAAAAACACCAGACAGAAGAAGCTTCCCAGGTATGTGTGAATTCAGAAAATCCTTGCTGCCATGAGCAGTACAAGGTCGGTCCACCAAGGTAAATTTAATGAAAATTAAGGTACAACATACTGAAATTTATGGGAAATAATGAAAGTAATGTTATATGAAAACTCATAGCACCAAGGGCCGTCAAAAAGAAAATTGAGAGAGTATACAGAAAACTAGTGACAGAATACCTGGAACCTGTAGAAGCAAAAGAAGCAAATACACCTCAGAGGAGCAGAAGGCAGGATAGAAATCAAACTCAGGGCTGAAATCAACCAAGTAGAATAAAAAAGAACTATACAAAGAATCACCAAAACTAGAAGCTGGTTTTTAAACAAAATCCACAAGATAGAAAAATTTGTAGCCAGACTAACTGGAAGGCACAGAGAAAGAATTCAAATTAATAAAATCAGAAATATAAAAGAAGATATAACAACAGAAACTGAGGAAATTCAAAAATTATCAAATTGTAATATAAAAGCTTCTACTCAACAAAACAGAAGAAATGCTACCAAATTTGTTTTATGAAGTCATAGGTGAGGCAGTTTCTTGATGATCTTTTCCATAATCCCTGGTCCTTTATTTGTCCTCCCCCCCCATAAATGTCTTGTTCTTCCTTTTAAGAAAAAAAAAAAAAAAAACAAAGGCCACCTTCTGGCCACCCTCCACTTTGAGCATCATAAGTTCTGTTGATAGTTTCTTGAGTATTCTGAGATTTTTTTTGTTTAGGATCCACATACATACCATGAGTGTTCTTTTGTGACTGGGTTTCCTCACTCAGGATGATAGCTTCATGTTCCATTCATTTGCCTAGGAATTTCATTAAATCATTGTTATTAATAGCTGAGTAGTATTCTGTTGTGAAAATGTACCACAATTTCTATATCCATTCTTTTGTTGAAGGACATCTAGGTTCATTCCAGTGTCTGGCTATTAAATAGGGCTGCTGCAAACATGGTGGAGAATGTGTCTTTGTTAGATGTTGGCGCTTGTTTTGGGTGTATGCACAGGAGTGGTATAGTTGGTCTTCAAGTATTGCTAAGTCCAATTTTCTGAGGACCTGCCAGACTGATTTCCAGAGTGGTTGTACCAGTTTACAATCTCACCAACAAAGCAGGAGTGTTCCTTTTCCCCATATCCTTGTCAGCATCTGTTGTCACCTGAGATTTTGATTCTAACCATTCTGATTAGTGTGAGGTGGAACCTTAGAGTTGTTAGATTTGCAATTACTTGATGACTAGAGATGTGGAACAGTGTTTAGATGCTTCTCAGCCATTCGTATTCCTCAATTAAGAATTCTTTATTTAGCTCTGAACTCCCTTTTTAATAGGGTTATTTGATTCTCTAGAGTATAACTTCTTGAGCTCTTTGTATATATTGGATATTTGTTCTCTATCAGATGTAGAATTGGTAAAGATCATTTCCTAATCTGTTGGTTGCCTTTTTGTCCTTGTGACATTATCCTTTGCCTTACAGAAGCTTTGCAGTTTCATGAGGTCACATTTGTTAAGTCTCTACGTTAGAGCATAAGTCATTGTTTTTCTGTTCAGGAAAATTTCCCCTCTGCCTATGTGTTCTAAACAATTCCCCACTTTCTATTCTATTAGTTTCAGTGTACCTGGTATTGTTTGGAGGTCTTTGTGATCTACTTGGACATGAACTTTGTACAAGGAGATAAGGAAGAATTGACTTTCATTCTTCTGCATGCTGACTGCCAATTGAACTAGCACCATTTGTTGAAGAGATTGTCCTTTTTCCATTGACTGCTTTCATCTGCTTTGTCAAAGATTAAGTGACCATGGGTGTGTGGGTTCATTTTTGTGTCTTCAATTTTTTTCACTGGTCTACCTGCCTGTCTCTGTATGAATACCATGCAGTTTTTATCACAATTGATCTGTAATGCAACTTAAGGTCAGTGATGGTGATTTCCCAGGAAGTTTTTTCTTTTTTTTTATTGTTGAGAATGTTTTATGCTATGCTTTCTCTAATCCAAATGGATTTGCAAATTGCTCAATTGAATTCTATAAAGAATTTATTTGAAATTTTTATGGGGATTGCATTGAATTTGTAGATTGCCTTAGTAATGATCATTTTTACTGTTGATTCTTCCAATCCATGAGTATGGAATATCTTTCCATATTCTGAGGTCCTCTAGAATTTCTTTCTTTAGAGACTTGAAGTTATTGTTAAGCAGATCCTTAACTTGCTTGGTTAGGGTTACAGCAATATATTTTATGTACTTTGTAACAATTGTAAAGGGTTTTGATTCTCTAATTTCTTTCTCAACCTGTTTGTTCTTCGAGTAGAGGAAGGCTACTTTTTTTTAGAGTTAATTTTATATCCAGAAACATTGCTGAAGTTATTCATTAGTAAAAATCAAAGTAAAATTTCTCTGGTGGAATTTTTGGGGTCCTTTAGTTATACTATCATATCATCTGTAAATAGTGATATTTGAACCTTTTCTTTTCCAATTTCTATCCCTTTGACCTCTTTTTGTTATCTCAATGCTCTGGCCAGTACATTCAGTATTATATTGAATAGGTAGGGAGAGAGTGGGCACCATTGTCTTGTCCCTGATTTTAGTTAGATTGCTTCAAGATTCTCTACATTTAGTTTGATGTTGTTTTCTGTATATTGGATTTACTAGGATTAAATATGAACATTGAATTCCTGACCTTTCCAAGACTATTAACATAAAGGAGTATTGAATTTTGTTAATGCTTCCTCAGCATCTAAAGAGATTATCATGTGTTTATTTTTCCTTTGAGTTTGTTTATATTGTGGGAGACAATGATGGATTTCCATATATTGAACCATCCTTGCATTCTTGGTTTCAAGCTTACTTGATCATAGTGAATGATCATTTTTATGTGTTCTTGGATTCAGTTTGCAAGAATTTATTAATTATTTTTGTATCAATATTCATGAGGAAAATTGGTATAAAGTTCTCTTTCTTTGTACAGTGTTTGTGTGATAAGGAATGTGTATAATTGTGGCTTCAAAGAATGAGTTGTGTATTATTTCCTCTGTTTCTATTTTGTGGAATAGTTTGGAGAATATTGGTATTATGTCTTCTATGAATGTCTGAGAATAATTTGTACTAAACCAATCAGGTACTGAGCTTTATTTTGAGGGAGCCTTTTGATAACTTCTTCTATTTCTTTAGTGGTTAAGGGGCTGTTTTGATGGTTTATTTTTTCCTGATTTAACTTTGTTACCTGGTATCTATCTAGAAAACTGTCTATTTCCTCTATATTTCCAGATTTTTTTTCTGAGTATATGTTTTTTAGTAGTAGCTGATGATTTCTTGAATTTCCTCAGGTTATTTTGTTATGTATTTCTTTCATTTATGACTTTTTAAAATTTGGATACTCTCTCTGTGCTTTCTAGTTAGTCTGGTTAAGGGTTTCTCAATCTTGTTGATTTTCTCAAAGAACCAATTCTTGGTTTGGTTGATTCTTTGTATAGTTCATTTTGTTTCTATTTGGTAGATTTCAATACTATGTTTGATTATTTTCTCCCATCTACTCCTCTTGGGTGTGTCTGCTTCTTTTTGTTCTCGAAATTTCAGGTGTCCTGCCAAGTTGTGAGTGTATGATGTCTCCAGGTTATTTTAGGAGGTGCTTAGAGCTATGAGTTTTCCTCTTAGTACTAATTTCATTGTATTCATTAAATTTGTGTATGTTGTGCCTTCATTTCTGTTTATTTCTTAAAAGGTCTTTGATTTTATTCCTTATTTCTTCTGTTGCAGTAGATATTAAAAGATAAAAAATTTGCTTTATCTCTTTACCGGTCCTGAGGTCTCACTCCTCAGGCCCCACCCTGATAAGGAGCTGAACAAACCTCTGGCACCTGTCCGAACCACCACCAAGGACCAACTTGTCTATCCAACACCATTCCCTTGGTGATTTACTACCTCCTGTCTTCTCCCTCTGTCCCGAGGTGTTTCTGTACCCTGAAATCCCACCCAAACACAACTCTACAGCCTGATATCTTTTCATACAGGTTTATATGTTGAACTCTCAATCCACAAACTCTCTACACAACAAGAGTACATCTAATAGACAAAGATACACACTACCTTTAATATAAAATGCTAGACATATAAAATCCTTAATGTTCATGGCTATTAAACGTCAATTAATATCACCTGGGTCGAGCTAGTTTTTGGGAAACTCCATGTTCCCATGTTGACCTTCACCCTCTGCCCTCTGACCTCCTGAGTGCTCTCAGCCTTCTCTACTTCCCTCGCTCCACCAAGTCACGGCCTTTCCTTTATTTTACTAATTAAAATGGGAAGGTTCAGTTGGAGTCACATGACTAGGCAGCCTATCTTGGGGAAGTGGAATTAATATTAAAATACAACAACTTCAGGAAAATCTTCATCTTCCTTGACCCATCCATCATTGAGTAGAGCATTATTTAGCTTCCATGAGTATGTGGGCCTTTTTTATTATTGTTTTTGTTGTTATTATAGACCAGCCTTAATTTATGGTTATGTGATAGGATGCATGTGATTATTTCTATGTTCTTGGTCTTTGTTTTGTTGAGAAACCATAACTCAGAATTAGCCAAGAATCCTTTACATTATTTTTCTGGGATTGCAGTATAAATAAAATCTTTAGAACTGTTGGTGGAATAAAATGGATTAATGCATTAAAACAAAAACTATTTGTTCCATAAAATTTAGGACAAATATACAAACTAAATCTTAACTAATGAAGAGAAAAAAGAAAGAACAGAGATGTTACCTGTTAAGTGGGTTAAGCACTGTTTTCATAAATTTGAAGCTCAGTCAACATTACTAGTCACATTTGCCTCATGACTCTATTTACATGCATCACTTAAATTTTATTTCAGCATCATGGCTTGGTTAGGTCTGTTGCAAAAACATGAGTATGAGGATGATAAAGAGACTGGAAACATAATCTGATTCATGGATCACTGGCTATGCATAATTTCTGTGTTTATTTAAATTGAATCCTATATATTGCTCTAACCATGAAGTCTTACTGACTTCTTGAGATGAGACTAGGGTTTCACAATCTTAAAATTTCTTTGCATTTTCAGGTTCTTTTCAATGTATTCTTACATAATCACTTCTGCCTGAATGATGTTCTGTATTATTTGTTCAAGTCAGAAGATATGGTGCTTTTAAAAGTCATCTATAATGGGGCAGTTTAATTAACTCTGTGCTTTAAGCTTTTACCACACAAGCCCAAGTATCTCTGTTTAGTCACCTCTCTCTCTCTCTCTCTCTCTCTCTCTCTCTCTCTCTCTCTCTCTCTCTCTCTCTTTGTGTGTGTGTGTGTGTGTGTGTGTGTGTGTGTGTGTGTGTGTGTGTGTGTAAGGAGGTTAGTTTGGTAGACATTATAAACTCAGTCCTAGTTATGGAATTTATTTCAATGTTATTGTGAGGTCATGTCATCTCAACACACACATACATACACACACATTCACACCAACTCACACTCACACAGTCACTCACACTCACCCAGAGAGAGTGAAAGAAAAAATAAAGAAACACAGTCAGAGAGAGAAAGAGAGACATAAACAGGTAAAAGAGAGACAGAGGGACAAAATAAACACAGACAAATCTACATATAGAGACAAAAAGACTGTAATAAGTAAACGAATAAAAAGCACATATTATACAGGAAAACAGAAGTTTGAATAGACATTTTTATACTACACTGCACCCTGTACTTGTAGAGAAAATTCCTTTAGAGAAGCAACCTAGACATAGAGAGGTCCAGTCATCCCATCCCTCCAGGTTTTTCTGAATCAGTTGCCTCAGTACCCAGGATCTTTGTATTCTCTCTGTGCCCCCTGGTGGTCCAGATTTCACTCTACAAGGTTTGTGTTTGTGCTCACAGTTATATTCCCTCAATGTGAGCTTTTCACAGTAATACATGGCTGTGTCCTCAGACCTCAGACTGCTCATTTTCAGGTACAGGACTTTCTTGGCATTGTCTCTGGAGATGGTGAATGGTCCTTTCACCATTTCTGCATAATAGATGTTATTAGTGTCACTACTAATGTATGCAGATCCAGTTCATCACATAGCTACTGAAAGTGAATCCAGAGGCTGCACAGGAAAGTTTCAGGGCTTTCCAGGCTGCACTAAGTTTACTTCAGACTCCACTGGCTGTACCTCACACTGAACACCAGCAAATAAAGTATGCAACTCAGAAAACTGTCAATAACAACAAAACAATGAAATAAAAAAATCATTCTATTTCTTATGTGCATACTGCAGACAGTGTCTCATCTCTACAAACTACCTTTTAAAAAACAAACAAGAAAAATCAAGTTGAGCCTGACATCCATGTTGAGCAGTCTCTGTTCCATGATGATCACTGAATGTGAGCAACTTGGAATCCAGTGCTGGGCTCCTCTGTCAGTGATGCAGGGTCAGGTAAGAGCTGGCTTTCATATTTTTAGAAAGGCCTTATTTCATATGTTCCTGCAATAGTGTGATCTACAGTTGGGCTTAAGCAGAAGACAGTCTTTATAGCAGACATAGGACATCAAGTCATGGTTGCATGTTATAGAGATTGACTATGTATGAATGCCTTATTTTCACATTTCTTTTGTGTAAGATTTGACCACACTCCTTCTACTTTTGCTTAGCACTTGTGTATAGAACATACTTTGTTTCCATACTGTCATGTTTCCTAGTAAAGATGTGTAAGTAAATAGCACCCCACAGAATCTTGTTTTCAGACATGAGTTTAGTTTCTCCCACTGTCTGTGCTATTTATTCCATTTCTAGAATGGACTTTTTGGACAGGTTTATAATTCATGGCAGCACACTGTCCTCAGGTACTTGTGATTCTTGCACTGGAGACATTTCAGGACCTTGTCTGTCTACCACTCTGGGTTTGATATGGAGACATAGTTTTCTTTCAGGTAAATTCAGAAGTTTGTCAATCTGAAATTATCCATTTTTCTTTGAAGTTCTTCACCATTTAATTATTGCATCATTGCACCAGGTTCTTGTGACAGTCCTTAGGTTATGTTAGCCTAGCTTTCCTTTTCCCCAGTAAATAAACTTAGTATAACCAGTGAGTTTGATTAAATTTAAGGGTGAATTTTTCCTATTTAACCAGTTTTCTGGTTTATGTCTTCTTCCCGTTCCTTTCACCACACCTTACCTTTGCTTTCATATCACCAATATTCCCTTGTTCTTGGTCCTCCTTGTTACACACTTAAGATATTTCTCCTTCGTAGGGTTCCCATTGTAGTTCCTAAATTTACAAAACAAAATCCACCTACACTCAGTGGAGGTTCTATTTATGACAGTACCAAGACGTTTTGATCTTGCAAGCCTTCATTATATTGTTTGACACAATACCGTCCAGTTCATTTCCTGGGGGCAGTGGCAAATTGGACTTTGTGTGATCCTAGCTTACTGTAAAAATTGGAGAGCTCTTGAAAGTCTGAGAGTGTGTGATCTTGGAGCTCATAAATGAGCAGGGAGAGGGATCAAGATACTGGGTGGATAGTTGACCAGGGCTTAGGGATTTCATATTGGTAAATGTGCTAAAAACTTGTAACTCATCCATGGCCTTATGCTAAATTGACTCAGTAAATTTTACACTCCATAAAACATCTGCTCCATAAACTCTAAGACAAATGGTATGATGCATTTTTTTTTCATCTAGATGAGACAAATCATCCTTTACAAATTCCATTCATTATAAAATATTTACATTTACCTTTGATTATTTAGGGCCCCATGAGAGATTTGTCATCTCTATTTTCCATCTTCTTTTCCTCCTTTCTGGCTCTGGCTTCACCCTCTCGTTCTAAAACTTTGTTCCCAAATACCTTTCCATTTTGTACAATGACAGGTCTCATGCGAACTTGTGCTCCCTTCACTGCATAAAGACTTCAACTTACAACTGGAAATTTACTATAATATGACACTAAAGAGAAGGCTCTAGAGAATTCCCATGGCTGGAAGAAGAGTCCACATCTTCAATACTGAAACACATGCTCACACATTATAGGCCATAAATTCCTAGATACTGAAACGATCCTCAAAAAAAAAAAAAAAACTTGTTGGTCCTCAGCACTCACTGTTCATCATGAGCATCCTGGAAGGATGTTTTTGTGCAATTTATCACTGGAGTTTCCTCGTAGTGTCTCTGGCAGAGTAGTACATTTCTGTGTCTTCAGTTTGCAGAGTGTTCATTTTTAAGAAAACTTGGCTCTTGGAGGTGTTCCTGCTGATGCTGATCTGGGATTTTAGAGCTGAATTATAACCTGTGCTTCCACCACTCCATATTACTCCCATCCACTCCAGAGCCTTTCCTGGGGACTGGTGAACCCAGTTTACACCATTGCTGTTTAATGAGAACCCAGAGAATGTACAGGGGAGTGATAGGTTCTGTGAGGGCTGCACCACACCTGGTTCTGACTCCTTCATCTGTACCTGGGACATGCAAAATCACTATTCATCATTAATTGTATAGATGTCATTCTTGATTCCCTGTCCTGAAACCCTGAAACACTTACAGATTGGAAAGGTCACCAGGCAGAGGAGCAGCACCAGGAGCCATGCTCTGATGGAGGCTCTTGTGAGAAGGAGATGGGGCTCCTCAGCTTGGCCTTGGCATTTAGTCTGAGTATGTGGGCTGATTTGAATTGGGAGAGGTTCCTGAGTGGATAAGAGGAAACACTCAGCAATGTTTCAATTTTCTCTTCCAGGTGACTGAGATTTGCCTTGTGGTTTTAGAGGAAATGAAAATGTATAAGCATGAACATTATTTATGATTCAGTCTGGATTTTGAAATCCAGATAAGCAGCAAATTGAATAATTCCCATGATTCAGGCCTTGGAAGCAAACATTGAGATGTTTAAAGTGAGTCCACATAGATACAGTGCAGGCAGAATAAGTTACCATAACCTTCATTAATTTTTATAGCTTTGAGACTGTTTAGAATATAATTGGGCCTCTTAGTATTGGAAATCTTGTTAAGGAAT
The DNA here is from genome assembly GCF_963924665.1 of Micromys minutus. Lineage (NCBI taxonomy): Eukaryota > Metazoa > Chordata > Mammalia > Rodentia > Muridae > Micromys > Micromys minutus. The sequence continues at coordinate 255,328,334 of NC_137969.1, forward strand.
TACTTATTTTTTTTCCCGATTTTCAGAGTGGTTGCACCAGCTTACAACCCCACCAACAGTGAACAGTGGATGAGTGATCTTCTTTCTCAGCATCCTCTCCAGCATCTGCTGTCATCTGAGTTTTTGATCTTAGCCATTCTGACTGATGTGAGGTGGAATCTCAGGGTTGTTTTGATTTACATTACCTTGATAACTAGGGATGTCAAGCACTTCCTTAGATGCTTCTCAGCCATTCAATATTCATCAGTTGATTTTTTTTGTTTAGCTCTGTACCCCATTCTTAAATAGGATTGTTTTATTCTCTGGTGTCTAATTTTTGAGTTCTTTTATATATTTGATATTAGACCTCTATCAGATGTGGGGATAGTAAAGATCTTTTCCCAATCTGTTGACTGCTGTTTTGTTTCCTTGACAATGTCCTTAGCCTTACAGAAACTTTGCAGTCTCATTAAGTCCCATTTCTTGATTCTTATTCTTAGAGCAGAAGCCACTGTTGTTCTGTTCAGGAAATTTTCTCCTATGCCTATGCGTTCTAAGGTTTTCCCTACTTTCTCTTCTAATAATTTCAGTATACATGGTTTAATGTGGAGATATTTGATCCACCTGCACTTGAGCTTTGTACAAGGAGATAAGAAAGGGTATATTTTCATTCTTCTGCATGCTGAGTGCCAGTTGAGCCAACACCATGGACTTTGCTCATATGTATTTATGGTACCCCTGACTAAAATGAGGCACTGTGGTAAGTAAAACTCAGAGTTCTGAGATAACCACTGGGGAACAGCTTTGAGGTAAACATTTTTAGTTATAAAAAACACACATTCTTGGTCTCCTTTGGAAGTGATTGACCTGAGGGGAGAAAGTTAAATAAGGGAGATGGAGGTCTATGAGGAAACCTGTGTCCATTGAATATCTATATGTTATCCAGTTAACTTATAGCTCAGAACAAGCACAGAAATGAGTTGTTCTTAAGAAGAAAATAAGACTTATCTCCTGCTGACTGCAGATCTTTACCTACACAAGAGTATAGTTTTGACTCAAGAAAAATATTAATCAAAATGAAGACTGTATTTTTGAAATATCAACAACTAAATCTGGTATCCATGTATTTGACCCAAAAATTCTTCCTTTGGATACATAATCGCATTGGATGAGCAGTTTTTATAAAATAGTATATTTTTATTTATGTGTATATGCACCTGTGTGTTCAGTATAGTGTGCATGAAGGCCAAATATATTGGGTCTTTTGGATATACAAGTGGTTATGAGAAGCGTATTATAGGGGTCAGGAATTGAACCTCAATATCATAATCACTAAGCTGCTTCTACAGCACTTGGAGTAACAGTGATAACGTTCCCTCTCATTTTTGCTGCAGCTCTGTTCACATCTTATCAGTGTGGATGCACCTGGAGAGCTCAATGGCAATCAGGATCAAGAGAATATAATAACACCCTATCAAGTGTAACTCAAATACCTGATCTGAGGTAAAGTAATGCTAGGGAAGGGTCTTCATAGCTTCAAAGGTATAGAACGAGAAGACTAATAAGTTAGATGTGGATGATTATTTTAATAATAATGTGTGTATGTTGGCCATAGTTAATAACAACATATTTTGTTTTTCATATATGGAGAGTAGATCTTAAGAGTTAGCAAGCACTCAGAATGACAACAGTGTCATCATAAAATTGTGGGCATGTATTTGAAAACTTTCTCTTAGAAAAGATGAATAGAGTTGATTTTCAACATCAGTTAGGTAAACAGTAGAACTGTTATTAAAACTGCAGTCTGGAAGGAAACAATACATTACCAAATTTCTGATTTTCCTCACCAACACTGTGTTCCACTGAGTTTTCTTCATAAATATCAACTCAGTAATTTGTTCTTATTATGTACTCTTATATTATAGAACCATTTAAAAATTCTTCCAGTGTGTAAACAAACAACAAGTTTAATAGAATATGACTCTGAAGAGCAGGCTCTAGGGTATTTTCATGACTTAAATAAGAATTCACATGTGTAACACTATGTTCATACAGCATAGGCCATGATTTCCTAGATTCTAGAAGTGATCCTAGGACATACTTCTTGGTCCTCAGTGACTCCTGCTGGTTGTGAGCATCACTGTAGGGAAGTTTTTGTACAAGTTCTCAGTGAACTTATTTGACTGTGCCTGGCACAATAGTACATGGCTGTGTCTTCAGTTTGCACACTGTTCATTTGTAAGAAAACTTGGCTCTTGGAGTTTTCCCTGCTGATGCTGACCCGGAACTTGAGAGCTGAATTATACTCTGTAGTTCTACTACTCCATATAACCCCAATCCACTCCAGACTCTTTCCTGGGGCCTGGCGAACCCAGTGTACATCATAGCTGCTAACTGAAAACCCAGAGACAGTGCAGGTGAGGGACAGGGTCTGTGAGGGCTGCACCAGGTCAGGTCCTGACTCCTTCAACTGCACCTGTGACAGGGCACCTAGGAGCAAAGAACATCACCATTAGCTTTGCACCCCATAGATGACATGTCTGAGTCCTTATCCTAAAACCCTGAAACACTTACAGCTTGGGAAGGTCACCAGGCAGAGGAACAGCACCAATACAGCCATCTTCTGATGGAGGCTCTAGTAAGAAGGAGCTGAGGATTCTCAGCTAGGCCTGAGCTTTCAGCCTGAGCCTGAGGACTATTTTGCATTGGGGGAGTGTCCTGAGAGGATAAAAGGAAGCACAGAGCAAGGTTTCCAGTTTTCTCTCCTGTTGCCAGTTCTTAATAGAAGAAATGGAAGTGAAAACTCAGAAACTTTTTCCTGGATCTGCTTGAATTTTCAATTCCAAATAATCAAACGAAAGCTTTAATCACACTGTGCAGGCCTTGGAAGCAAGAAATGGGATCAGGGATATTAATATCTAGTAAATCCTCATTCATGCAGCACAGTAGAGCAGGACACCTTATGCTCAATGCAATGGTATACCATTGTCAATTGCACTTGAGATTTTAGGATAGAATTGGGGAATCTTTTTGATAATACATTCCTTTTCTTGTTTTTTTTCTATTTCTCTTTAGCTATTTTTGGATTTCTATATTGTTATTATGTCTTCCTGAACAGCATTAGTGGTACCTCCTTCTCTGGGTGACTTGAGAATACAGACTCAAAACCACAGATAATAAACCAGAGATAGCAGTAGGATTATTTAATATTATTTGTACTGTTTTATTATATGAGAACATGGAAGTAATAGTCATTTACTAATGTGCACAAAACCTGTACTAGTGAATGTTCACTAAATTATTTTCAAGCTATGTATTTATATTCTTTTTATACACAAGAAGTCAACTGTTTAAAAAAGCACGTTCTGTGTAGTGATCTTATCTTCAGCATTTTTCAAGAAATTACTTGTCAGGAAGTAGTTCACAACATTTCATCCATTTTCTTTCAAATGTTTACACAAGAGTAGATCCAAGAGATTGATATGGGTCCAATGTCACTAGACTGAGTGTCTTAAAATTTTTGTCCAGGGACATTATCTGGAAACTACTTTTTATACCTCATGATTTATGTCAGTCTCTTTGTGTCAATGGACTTTTATATCTCTCTGATTGTCTCTTATTTCAGCTTGTAGCACATAATTACATGTTTCTAAATGTGAATATGCATTGGTGTGTAAAGGTTGTGTCAACTGCTCATAACACTGGAAACAAAGAGTAGCATGACACTAGGCTTGACCTGAAATTATGTAACCTTGACATTATGTAACCTGAAATAAAAATTAAGCCAGAGAACTCTATGGGATCACAAGAAGTGGGGCAGAGGGCAGCCATGCACCTGGAAAACTTATGCCATCAGGTGTTGATCACCATAGAGAAAAAGAGACCCAGAGATTTTCCACATGCCTTTGCGTTGGAAACACCATGGAAGAGAAATAAAGAACCATAACAGTCTCTTTTGTAGGTCTACGAGAATGTGGGTTTATTACTTGGCACTGGAGTCTTACCATTTTGGGTTTCTCATTTTAAACACACAATGTTTATAATGTGAGTGGCAGTGGTTCAGGGTGTTCTCAACCTTAGGGATAAAGCACCTGTGCATGTTGTGATTGTCACCCACCATATAAGTGCTTTATTTCCCTTTGTCATGATGCTTTGAGGGTTAGAAGAAAGTATTTTCAGACATTATTCTCATGTTCCATCTTTGCTTTGTCTTATATTTTCATTGTGGTTACAAAACTTTGGGTAAGAGTGTCATAGGAATAAATGCACATTTCTTTTATTGGGTAGCATGGTACAAGTCCACTTAGTCAACTGATTTTGGTTACTTTAGAGATAATTCATGTCTCTATGCTGTCCTTAAATGTTCTTATGTTTCTCTATCCCACAAATTTCTAAAGAACAAATTTGCTAAGAAAAAGTAATTTGTTAAGGGAATGAGTTCACACATTATTTACCGTTTTTTTTTTTTTTTTCTCTATTTCAGAAGTGGATCTTTATTGTTTGTTCAGACATTTATTTTCTTTTCGGTAGTGAACACATAGACACTTCCTTAGTTGGTCAAGTTGTAACGACAGTACCCGCTAGTTCATTTTTGTGATGGATAAAATTTTATCAACATAATAAAACTAGTGTGTGTCATCAGGAAACAATGAACCTCAGTTAGAAAAAAACGCCTCAGTCAAATTGAATTGCAAACAATTACATGGGGAAATTTTCTTGATTAATGGCTGATGTATAAAACCTGAGGCAAATTTTGATGTTGACATCCATGTGCATGTGTTCTGGTTTTACATCACAAAGCATGTTGAACAACTCTAGAGAGTAAGCCAGAAAGTAGATTTCATTCATGTCTTTGGATTCTGTTCCTGCTGTCAAGTTCTTTCTATGTTTTCATATCCTGACTTTTCTCCGCATGGATCTGTAATATTTAAGAAGACCCATTCATTCCCATGTTGTATTTAATCATGGTGTTGGTCACATCAGTAGATAGCCAACTAGGACTGCAGAAAAAAATTAATTCAGCACGTTAAGTGCTCATGCAAGAGTTCACCTCCAAAGACTCTGTGTTCTGGTGGGATATAGGCATGATCTTAGTACACACTTTTAATCCCAAACAAAGTATGTAATACTAGCTTCTAGAAGGAAGCATCTAGTTTTGAAAGTGACTTCTTAACAGTCATATAATCAGAGAAAAACTTGACGGAATATTTCTGGGATAGGATATGCTTAACTCTCAAAGAAAAGATAGGAAGATAACCCAGTCAAGTGCAGTGTAAGTAGAGAGAAAGTCAGTCCACTTGGAATCAGTGCAGTGAGTACAGTCAAATCAATTTGGTTCATGAGTTCATGTAGTGCAATGAAGTCTAATATATGCAGTTGAAGCCAGAGAATAAGAAGGAGCCAGAAAATCAGAACAGGCTGCCATAGTGAGCATGAAGCCAAGAAGATGATTCAGTGTGAGGCTCAGAGGAGCCATATTGAATCACTGACCTTAGAGTCTTTAAAGCCTGAGAAGCTGAGTTGAATCAGCTAGCCAGAGTTCTGGGGAAAAAAAACTAGCAGTTTTGAGCTTATTCAGCAGTAAGCCTACAAGTCAACAATTATATAAGGTGAATAAAAATTACCTTTCAGAGCCTTGTATACCACTGTGAAGTCCTGTGGGGCACCCCAGATAACAGCCATATTGGAACCCTGCTTCACTAATCCCTTTCCTATCTGTTCTATTTGAGGCACAGTAGCAGTTTAAGTTATGTGCATTGTACTCTGATCCCCATTGCCTGGCTCTGGGTTTGTCCTGCTATATTGCGGAGCTGGATAGTTGCCCATTTCCCTGGAGACTCTGGTGGCTGGGGTCCACACAATCAACCAGCTTGAAATCCTTTGCCACAATCCTCTTGCTAGTGAGGTATGTTCTGGCTCACAGCCAGCACATGTAAGTTTTGTGCTCCTGGACCTTCATTTTCTAGCCTATGATTCTACATGGATTCCACAGACATCCTGCTGGCATCAGAATCTCCAGCTATCACCACAGAAAAACTGTTGGCTAAAGAACACAGTTTACAAGATCACGGAAGATATAGCACTACTAGAGCCCAGCTGTCCAGCAAGAGCTAGCCCTGGAAATTCTAACACAGAGTAGAAAATTGTCTTAAAATCCAATTTTATAAATATTAGTCTTTTAAAATGGAAATAAATATACCCTCTAAAAATGCACTTAATATAGTCAAATATGTAAAATAAATAAATATACCTGTCAAGAATTGAAAGTGAATATAGAAACTATAAAGTGAACACAAACTGAGAGAATTCTGGAGATAGAAGACCTAGGAAAGATAACAAGAATTAGAGACCCAAGCATCACCAATAGAATCCACATGATGTAACGCTGGATTACAGAATCTTATGCATAAACAGTACAAGAGCAAAAATTCATACACTTGTCAAAAAATGCAAAATCTAAAAGTTTGATGACAGAAAAAATGAAGGAAATTTGGGGCAGTAAAACAAAATCAAACCCAAAAATAACAGGCAGAGAAGGAGAAGAAGATTCCCAGCTCATAGTCCCAGAAAATGTCTTTAAGAATTCAGAAAAGAAAACTTAACTAACCTAAAGATACCTATAAATTAAAAAAAGGCTTACAGAACACCCTGTAGATTGTTCCAGAAAAGAAAATAGTTTGGGCCCAAAATATTCAAAATGCCCTATATATAGAATAAGAAAGAAATATTAAAAGTTTCAGGGGAAAAATACTAAGTAACATGTAAGACAGACCTACCAAAATTGCACTCACTTCTCAATAGAGACTCTATAAGATAGAAGAGTTTTTAGACTGATGTGTTACAGACTCTAAGAGACTTCAGTTGTCATCCCAGACTACTATACCCATCAAAACATTCAATAACCATTGTCAGATAAACTGAGATATTTTATGGCAAATCCAAATATCAACAGTGTCTTTTCCAGCCCTACAGTATATGCTAAAAGCAAAATAAAGTCCAATTAGGCTAACTACACCCAGGATCATGCAACAAATAAATAATATTAAACCAACCATACCAAAAGAATAGAACACACATACCACACATATGCGCGCTCACACACACACACACACACACACACACACAGAGAGAGAGAGAGAGAGAGAGAGAGAGAGAGAGAGAGAGAGAGAGAGAGAGAGAACATACTTCAGCAACAAAGTTATACACTACTTCAGAGTAGCAAGCTGGAAAAGATTTCCAAGAAAATTGACTAAAGAAACAAGCTCAAATATCCATTCCAATATCTAATAAGATGGACTTTCAACCAAAAGTAATCAAAGGGGTATGAAAGGACACTTCATATAGATCCAAGGAAAACTTGATCAAGAGGCAGGCTCAATTCTGAATATGACCCCAAAGCCAAGAGCATCCACATTCTTTTTATTTAAACTCTGTCTCATGGTTGAAAACTAAGGTCACTGGTAAAGCTTTGTTTGTTGTTTATTTTATGTATATGAATGTACTCTTGCTATCTTCAGACACACTAGAAAAAGACCTCAGATGCAATTAGAGATGGTTGTGAGCCACTATGTCTGTGCTGGGAATCAGAAATTGAACTCAGGACCTCTGGAAGAGCAGTCAATGCTCTTAACCACTGTGCTATTTCTCCAGCCTGACATTCTTAACAGAAATATAGAAGCATTAATAAAGCTAAAATAATACATTAAGTAATATCAAATACCAAGCACCCTGTTTCTGGGTCAGTAGTGCCTATAAGATAGGTAGAACCCCGAGGGAAAAAAAATCAATTTGTTTTAAAAAGATGCTTAGCCCTTTAACTTGTAGGAGAACTATGCAAACAAAACATTATAAATGTTTCCATGTTTCGTTTTGTTTTGCATGTACTTTACGCTTACTGTAACTATTGGGTTTTCAATGCGTACTGTCGGGCCCTTGAAAAAAATCAAGTACTGACTAAAAAAAATATATTCACAAAAAAAAAATACTGTTTGCTAGATTATATCTGAATTGAAGAACTATAGTATATCTTGAATGTGTATAAAGTTTTGTTTTGGGAGAATAAAATAATTCTGGAGGTGAGTGTTAGTGATGGTTTCACAGAATCATTAATATAATTAATGCCATAGAATAAAAACGTGAAAGTTACTTATTTCATAAACATTGTGTATACTGTATCATAACACAACATTGAAAAGGAGGCGGCATGAAGATATATTTCCCAGAATTAAATTAAACTTGTATATTTGTTTATAGAATTTTCCCTGCTCAAAAGTAGGAAATATGTAAAAGAATTATGGTTTATATTTATATTATTAGTAGATTGACGTTTTACTACACCCGAGCAATAATTACTGAAATCACCTGCTTCATGTGAACAAATGACTAATCCTGTATCCTTTCCTTCATCATTTAAATTTTATCGTGAATTTTCAAGTTTTCCTTCCAGGCAATGTTATATATGGTAGACATAAAATAAACAAATAATTTTATTATGATTTCAAAAAAAAAAGAATAAACAAGGAAAGAAGTGATGTTAACCGTATAGTGTGTTAGGAATAGTTTACAGGTAACTGAAAACCAGGGATGTCACTAGATACATTAACCTCATGTCCTGGAGCCTCACACACATTTTATTACTAGCAGCACACCTGGGTCAGTGCTGAGTCTGCCTTTGTTTGAGGATGATGGAGAGACTGAATTTCCTCTGGTTCTTGGGTGACTGGCCCTGTGTGTTTCCATGTTGGTTCTAACTTGAATTCCACACAGTGCTCTAACCAGGGGACCTTACTGAGTATTTTCCCTGACTCTCAGGTTCCACAGTCTCAAGGGTTCTTTCTTCTTCAGCATCTGACCCTGGTTCCCATACACAATCATGTCTGCCCTGTGCATTTCTTTTCTTTTTGTTCATGCTAGATTTTATCCTATCTTAAAATTCTTCTATAAAGGGATGGGGCTAGAACTCTTTGCTTCACGTTAATGCCATAAAAACCAAAGGAAATAAGTTCTCTATTATTACAAAAAGAAGTAGGTTTGTTAGCCAACCAGTAAGCCCATCTCTTAGATGTGGAGGCAGAATGGTCATTGTAACCAGTTGGGCAACCATTTTATCAATATGATAAGATTCCGGCCCAGTGATAAATTTTCTTTCAAATGTTAGTGTGGAGATTGATAGAAGACATTTCATCTTAATATTTACATACATGCCCACATGAAAGCACACACACACACACACACACACAAGCTCACATACTTATACCTACACACTGAACATAAGAGAGAGAAGGAGAGAGAGGGAGAAGAAAATATGGAGAGATAGATGGAAACAGAGACAAAAAACAGAATCAAATGAACACAGACAGGCAGAGAGAGAGAGAGACAGAGAAAAACAAGATAATAAACAAACAAATATCACATATAGCACACGAAAACAGAAAGTTGAATAAAAATTTGTACACTTCAAGTATTACTACACTTACTTATAGAGAGAATCTGTTTAGAAAGGAATCCCCTGTTCCCTCCAGGACATTCTGAACAGACTGTCACCCTGTTACTCAGATCTCTGTGTACGGCCATTGCCTTCTGCTGGTTCTGAGTGCCCTGTGGAAGGTTTGTGCTTGAGCTCACAGTAACACTCACTAACTTTTTTTTTTATTTTTAAACAACTTTATTTTACAAAACAAAGATAAATGTAAAGATTTTAAACATTTTTTGCTTAAAATTATACATTTTTGTCAGTACTTTTTTTCACATTTTAACATAATTTTACATAAAACTATATGAATATATTTTTTAGTCAGTACTTGATTTTTTTCAAGGTTTGATAGTATGTCTTGAAAACTTAATAGTTACAGTGAGCTAAAGTACATGTAAAACAAAATGTAACATGAAAATAGTTAAAGTTTTCTAATTTTGTAAATATTTTTTTGTTTTGTTTTGTTTTCTTTATTTCTTGGACTTCATACAGTCTGTGAGTTGTTTCTGGGGAAGTGCAAGCCTCTGGGGTTAGCATCCCAAAATCAGTGACTGCATATTATGTCTGTTCTTTTGTGACTGGGTTATCTCACTCAGGATGATATTCTCTAGATGCAGCCATTTTCTTAAGAATTTGGTTAAGTCATTGTTTCTGGTGGCTGAGTAGTATTCCATTGTGTATATGTACCACAATTTTTGTATCCATTAGTCTTCTGAAGGACATCTGGGTTCCTTCCAGCTTCTGGCTATTATAAATAGAGCCACTATGAACATTGTGGTGCATATATCTTTGTTGTGTATTATAATGTCTCTGGGGTATATGCCCAGAAGTTGAATAGCTGGGTCTTCAGGTAGTACTATATCCAATTTTCTGAGGTATCGCCAGACAGATTTCCAGAGTGGTTGTATTAGCTTGCAACCCCACCAACAGTGGAGAAGTGTTCCTCTTTCTCCGCAGCCTCGCCAGCATCTGCTGTCATCTGAGTTTTGACTCACTAACTTTTTATCTCTCACAGTAATACATGGCCATGTCCTCACACCTCATATTGTTCTTTTGCAGGTATAAAGTGTTCTTGATATTGTCTCTGGAGATGGTGAATTGGCCCTTCACAGTGTCTGAATAGTAGGTGTAAATACCATGGCTACAATTGTATATGACCCTTTCCAGCTCATTTTTTGGATAGGTGGACACAGCCATACATTAGAAACTGAAAGTGTATTCAGAGGTTTCCCAGTATAGTTTCAGGGACCTTTCAGGTCGCACTAATCCTCCACCAGACTGCAGCAGCTGCACCTCATATTGGACACCTGCAAACAGAAAATGCTGGTCAGAAAACTGTCACTAATGAAACTAAACAAAAATACAAAACCTTTTTTTTTCTATTTCTCATGTGCACACAACAGGCAGAAACTCATGGCTATGAATTACCCTTTAAAATAAGGACAGACAATGAAAACCCAGCTGTGCCCTAAGTCCATGGTGAGTTGTCTGTGTTCAGTGCTGATCACTGAATGTGAGGACCTGAGAATCCAGTGCTGGGTTCCTCTGTCACAGCTGCAGGGTCAGAGAAGAGCTGGTTTTCATGGGTACAGAGAAGATGTGCATGCATGTCCTTCTTGCTATAGGTGTTGGACTTAGGCAAAGAGCAGTGCTTATGACAGATATCAGTCATTAAACACAGTTGTCACTTACAGGGTTTGGAAAATTATGGTAGTTTTATATCAACAATTTTTGTGGTAAAGATTCAACATACTTAATTTAGTTCCTGTCTTGTGCATGTGCATACAGCATGCTTCACTTCCATATTGTCATGAATCCTTAGTAAAAATGTGTAAATAAATATAACTCCTTGTAATCGTGTTTCTAGATATGAGATTGGTCTTTCATAATCTTCTTATTTGGCACTTGGACATGGTTATATTTGCAAGTACATGGAAACAGAAACTATTATCTTTTAATAATTGTTTTTGAAATTATCTTACTCATGAACGAATTGTCACTTCTGACTGAGCCAACTGATTCATTCCCAGGCCCTGTCTTTGTACCAATCAAAGTTTGCTATGGAGACATATTCCTCCTTGAGGCCAATTTGGTTGTTTTGCCTCTTGAAGTTCTTAATTTATTCTTTTAATTCCTCCAACATTTTCTTTTTGCAATTTTGCACCAGGTAACATGTGACTGCATTTATGATGTTTTAGACTAGTTTTCCTTTTCTCCAACTCACCTGATTAATATTAAGTGGGAGTTTGATTTAAGTTTAGGATAATTTTCCATTTTAAAAAAGTTCTCTAGTTTCTGTCCTATTTTTTTCTCACCAACATCGTCAATATTCTCTTATCCTTGGACATCCTTGTAACATTCTTAATATGTGTCTCTTTCCTAGGTTTTCATTCTAGTTACTAAAGTTATAAGATAGAAACCAGAGCCACTGATACACAATACAAGTGATGCATATGTCAGATAGGCTGACTGTGGGCCGGTGTACCCGAGGCTTTCCACAGAGAACTTTATTCAGGACAAATGGAAGTTTCAAATGAAGTGGAAAGGGCATGAGCATGGACAGGAATTCCTCCTCTGCCTCTGTGGCCTCCACTCCTTCTGCGGCTGCTGTCTCCACTGCTTCTGTAGCTTCTCTTGATCCCAGATACTGCACTGGCCACATGGGAGAAGGGGATCTTCTGACTCTGTTTCAGGTGAGAAATTATATTTCTTGGAAGTAGGGTTGCAGCTCTTCTGACAGAATCTTTATATACAGTCTTGGGGTACGTTGGAGTCTGACTATGAGCACTTTTTCTGAGAGGATAGGAATGCCTCATGTACATGTAGAAGGGCTTGGAATGTTTAACCCTCAATGACTGTAGGCCACAAATCTCTCTATGGTGGGCTGCAGAAGGCAGTGGCTATGTGTCAGGCTTCTGGTGCCAGGAGTAGGAAAAGCTCATACTGTCCCTTCAGAATCTCCTTGGCTTCTAGCCTTAGCTCAACATGACCAAGTTTCTAATTGCATCATCTTTAAATTGTGGGCATGCATTTGAAAACTTTATATTAGAGTAGATGAATGAATTGTCTTTAAACATCACTCATGAGAGAAACAATATATTACCAAATCCAACTGGTTTTTCTTACCCTCACACTGTTCCACTTAGTTTATTTCATAAATGTCAACTTGAAATGTGTTCTTATTTCATTCCATTTGATTAGAGACCCACTAAATAAGTCTTCTCTTCTATGAAGAAACAAGCTGTTGCAGTAAATATTACAAAGGACAGGGACTGATTTCAGCATGGCTCTGCTCTATGCTCTCCCCAGATGTTCTCTGACACAGCTGGTTCCATCCACGCCAGTTCTTGTGCCACAGGGCCCCCTGTAACTCAGGTTAATTCATCTCAGAGACTCTATGCTGCCCCAGGTATTATCTTACCCGTGCAGTCTGCACCCTTTCCAGTGTGACACCTCACCATGCTGCTCCCTGGCATCAGAACTTGCTCCGAAGGGCCATATAGATCTAACATATGTTTACCTCAGCTGTGGCTGCCTTCTGTTTAGTATCTCTCCCAGCTGACTTTCTATGTTGTGAACTCTGCTCACACTCCAAACAGCCTGACAAATTCAAAATTCTAGAAACTTATAAGATATCCATGGCTAGATCTAAGATTTATTCAGTGTATTTTACACTCCACAAAATGTCCACACCATAAACACTGAAACAAATGGCATGATATTTTATTTCCATCTAGACTAGACAAATTATCCTGTACAAATCCATCACTTATAAATTTTTATATCTACCTTTGGCTAATTAAGGCCACATGGGAGGTTCTATAATCCTCGTTTTTCATCTTTGTTTTCTTCTTTCTTTCTTTGGCTTCTTTCTCTCATTCTAAAACATTGTCCCACCCACCCTTCCTTTTTGTGCAATGACAGGCCTCATGTTATCTTGTGCCTGTCTTCACCTACATAATAACTACAACTTACAGTAAGATGTTTACTAGAATATGACACTGAAGAGGAGACATTTGAGAATTCCCATATCTGGAAGAAGAGTCCACATCTTTAATATTAAATCACAATCTCACACAGTATAGGCCAGAACTTCCTAGACACTGAAGTGATCTTTGAAGGAACTTGTTGGTCCTTTGCGCCCCCTGCTGGTCATGTACATTTCTATAGGGGGGGGTTTTGTGCAATATCACAGTAGATTTCTCTCACTGTGTCTCTGGCACAGTAGTACATGGCTGTGTCTTCAGATTTCAAACTGTTCATTTTCATGTAAACTTGGCTCTTGGAGGTGTCCCTGCTGATGGTGATCCGGAATTTGAGAGCTGAATTATAATCTGTGCTTCCACCACTCCATATTACTCCCATCCACTCCAGTCCTTTTTCTGGGGACTGGCGAACCCAGTGTATATGGTAGCTGTTTAATGAGAACCCAGAGACAGTGCAGGTGATGGACAGGGTCTGTGAGGGCTGAACCAGGCCAGGTCCGGACTCCTTCAGCTGCACCTGGGACAGGACACCTAGGGACAAATCACATCAGTCATTCATACTATAGATTAAATGCCTGAGTCCCTCTCCTAAAACCCTTAAACACTTACAGCTTGGAAAGTTCACCAGGCTGAGGAGCAGTACCAGGACAGCCATGTTCTGAAGGAGGCTCTAGTGAGAATGAGATGAGGCTCCAGAGCTTGACCTGGGCTTTTCAGTCTGAGCATGTGGGCTGCTTTGCATTGAGGGAGGTTCCTGAGATGATAAAATAAAGTTTCATCCATGTGTATGGGAATCTTTGTGCTTAAAGAAAACAAAACTGGATAGTCAGGAATATTTCCCTAATAATATCTGGACTTCCAATTCCAAATAAACAAAAGAAATTAGTAGTCCTATTGGGAAGGTCTTGGAAACAATAAAGGGGTTAGTGTGGTTTGTAGGAGATGAATTCTCATTCATGCAATACAAGTAGAGCATGGAACCTTTTCTTAATGCAGTTGTATACCACTGTAAATTACACTAGAGTGAGCAGGATTGAATTGCGAATATTTAATCAGAAATTCTTTTCTTTCGTTCTTTATTTTTAGATTTTTACTTTTCATTATTCTTTTCGAAATACCATTAGCACAACCCCATTCACCAGGTCGTTGGAGAATAAAGAGGCAAAACCAAAGACAGCAAATATCTTTGTTTATTTCTTTTTTTTTTTTTAAAGGTCATTGTCTTTTTTTTTTTTTTAAACGACTTTATTTTGCAAAACAAAGATAAATGTAAAGGTTTTAAACATTTTTTGCTTAAAATTATACATTTTTGTCAGTACTGATTTTTCAGACATTAAAATAAATTTTACATAAAACCATGTGAATATGTTTTTTAGTCAGTACTTGATTTTTTTCAAGGGCTTGACAGTATGCATTGAAAACGTACTAGTTGCAATAAGCGTAAAGTACATGCAAAACAAAACGCAACATGGAAATAGTCAAAGTCTTCTTGTTTTGTGAATATATGCATATTTTTTGTTTTCTTTATTTCTTGGACTTCATACAGTCTGTGAGTTGTTTCTGGGGGAGTGCAAGCCTCTGGGGTTAGCATCCCACTATCAGTGACTGCATATTATGTCTGTTCTTTTGTGACTGGGTTATCTCACTCAGGATGATCTTCTCTAGATGCAGCCATTTTCTTAAGAATTTGGTTAAGTCATTGTTTCTGGTGGCTGAGTAGTATTCCATTGTGTATATGTACCACAATTTTTGTATCCATTAGTCTTCTGAAGGACATCTGGGTTCCTTCCAGCTTCTGGCTATTATAAATAGAGCCGCTATGAACATTGTGGTGCATATATCTTTGTTGTGTATTAAAGTGTCTCTGGGGTATATGCCCAGAAGTGGAATAGCTGGGTCTTCAGGTAGTACTATATCCAATTTTCTGAGGTATCGCCAGACAGATTTCCAGAGTGGTTGTATTAGCTTGCAACCCCACCAACAGTGGAGAAGTGTTCCTCTTTCTCCGCAGCCTCGCCAGCATCTGCTGTCATCTGAGTTTTGGATCTTGGCCAATCTGACTGGTGTGAGGTGGAATCTTAGGGTTGTTTTGATTTGCATTTCCCTGATGGCTAAGGATGTCGAGCACTTCCTCAGATGTTTTTCGGCCATTCGGTGTTCCTCAACTGAAAATGATTTGTTTAGCTCTGTACCCCATTTTTTAATAGGGTTATTTGATTCTCTGGTGTCTAGCTTTTTGAGTTCCTTGTATACCTTGGATATTAGGCCTCTATCTGATGTGGTGTTGGTAAAGATCTTTTCCCATTCTGTTGGTTGCCGTTTTGATTTCTTGACGATGTCCTTAGCCTTACAGAAACTTTGCAATCTCATTAAGTCCCATTTGTTAATCTTTGACCTTAGAGCTTGAGCCATTGGTGTTTTGTTCAGGAAATTTTCTCCTGTGCCTATGTATTCTAAGGTTTTCCCTACTTTCTCATCTAATAGTTCCAGTGTATCTGGTTTAATGTGGAGATCTTTAATCCACTTACACTTGAGCTTTGTACAAGGAGATAAGAAAGGGTCTATTTTCATTCTTTTGCATGTTGAGTGCCAGTTGGACCAGCACCATTTGTTGAATAGGCTGTCCTTTTTCCATTAAATGTTTACTGCTCCTTTGTCAAAAATCAGGTGACCATATACATGAGGGCTGATTTCTGGATCTTCTATTCTATTCCATTGATCCACTTGCCTATTTCTGTACCAGTACCATGCAGTTTTCAGCACAATTGCCTTGTAATATAGCTTGAGGTCAGGGATAGTGATTCCCGCAGATGTTTTTTTGTTGTTGAGGATGGTTTTCGCTATTCTAGGTCTTTTGTTATTCCATATGAAATTGCACATTGATCTTTCCAATTCCATGAAGAACTGGGTTGGAATTTTGATGGGGATTGCATTGAATCTGTAGATTGCTTTTGGTAGGATGGCCATTTTTAAGATGTTGATCTTTCCAATCCATGAGCATGGGAGATCTTTCCATTTTCTGAGATCCTCCTCAATTTCTTTCTTTAGAGGTTTGAAGTTCTTGTCATACAGGTCCTTCACTTCCTTAGTTAGAGTCACACCAAGGTATTTCATAGTTTTTGTAACTATTGTGAAGGGTACCTTTTCCCTAATTTCTTTCTCCACATGTTTGTCCTTTGAGTATAGGAAGGCTACTGATTTGTTTGAGTTAATTTTGTATCCGGCCACTTTGCTGAACTTGTTTATCACCTGTAGGAGTTCTCTGGTGGAATTTTTGGGGTCACTCAAGTACACTATCATGTCATCGGCAAAGAGTAATGTTTTTATCTCTTCCTTTCCGATTTGTATCCCCTTGATCTCCTTTTGCTGTCTAATTGCTCCAGCCAGGACTTCCAGTACTATGTTGAATAGGTAGGGAGAGAGTGGGCAGCCTTGTCGAGTCCCTGATTTTAGTGGGATTGCTTCAAGTTTCTCGCCATTAAGTTTGATGTTAACTGTTGGTTTGCTGTATATTGCTTTTATTATGTTTAAATATGGGCCTTGGATTCCTGTTCTTTCCAGGACTTTTAACATGAAGGGGTGTTGGATTTTGTCGAATGCTTTCTCAGCGTCTAGTGAGATGACCATGTGATTTTGGTCTTTAAGTTTGTTTATATGGTGGATTACATTGATGGATTTCCTTATGTTAAACCATCCCTGCATCCCAGGGATGAAGCCTACTTGGTCATGGTGAATGATGGTTTTGATGTGTTCTTGGATTCGGTTTGCAAGGATTTTGTTGAGTATTTTTGCATCAATGTTCATAAGTGAGATTGGTCTGAAGTTCTCTTTCCTTGTAGGGTCTTTGTGTGGTTTAGGTACGAGGGTTATTGTAGCCTCAAAAAATGAGTTGTAATATTCCTTCTGATTCTATCTTTTGTAATAGTTTGGCGAATATTGGTGTTATATCCCCAATAAATGTCTGATAAAATTCTGCACTGAACACGTCTGGACCTGGGCTTTTTTTGGTTGGGAGGCTTTTGATGACTTCTTCTATTTCTTTAGGTGTTATAGGGTTATTTAGATGGTTTACTTGGTCCTGGTTAAACTTTGGGACCTTGTATCTGTCTAGGAATTCGTCAATTTCTCCAGATTTTCCAATTTTGTGGAGTATAAGTTTTTGTAGTAGGATCTGATGATTTCTTGAATTTCCTTAGTTTCAGTTGTTATGTCACCACTTTCCTTTCTGATTTTGTTAATTTGGATACTCTCTCTTTGCCCTTTAGTTAGTCTGGATAGGGGTTTATCAATCTTGTTGATTTTCTCAAAGAACCAACTCTTTGTTTTGTTGATTTTTTCAATGTTTTTTTTTTTTGTTTCTATTTGGTCTATTTCTGCCCTAATTTTGATTATTTCTTGCCGTCTACTCTTTTTGGGTATATCTGCTTCCTTTTGTTCTAGGGCTTTTAGCTGTGCTGTCAGGTTGCTGATGTGAGCTCTCTCCAGTTTCTTCTTGGAAGCACTTAGGACTATGAGTTTTCCTCTCAATACTGCTTTCATTGCATCCCATAGGTTTAGGTATGTTGTGTTATCATTTTCGTTGAATTCTAGAAAGTCCTTAATTTCTTTCTTTATTTTTCTTTGACCCTGCTATCCTTTAACAGAGCGTTGTTTAGTTTCCATGTGTATGTGGGCATTTTGTTGTCTTTGTTGTTGTTAAAGACCAGCCGTAGACCATGGTGATCTGAGAGGATGCATGGGAGTATTTCAATCTTCTTATATCGATGAAGGCTTGTTTTGTGTCCAATTATGTGGTCAATTTTCGAGAAGGTGCCATGGGGTGGTAAGAAGAAGGTGTATTCTTTTACTTTAGGATAGTATGTTCTGTATATATCTATTAATTCTAGTTGGTTCAAAGTCTCTGCTAGTTTTGCAGTGTCCTTGTTCAGTTTCTGTTTCCCTGATCTGTCCATTGGTGAGAGTGGGGTGTTAAAGTCTCCCACTATTATTGTGTGGGGTGAAATGTATTTTTTGAGCTTTAGTAGAGTTTCTTTTATGAATGTGGGTGATTTTTTATTTGGAGCATATATGTTAAGGATTGAGAGTTCCTCCTGACAGATTTCCCCGGTAATGAGTAAAAAGTGTTCTTCTTTATCTTTTTTGATAACTTTTGGTTGGAAATTTACTTTATTCGATATTAGAATAGCCACTCCAGCTTGCTTCTTGGAGCTGTTTGCTTGGAAGTTTTTTTCCCACCCTTTTACTCTGAGATAGTGTCTGTCTCTGTCTCTGACATGAGTTTCCTGTATGCAGCAAAAGGCTGGATTTTGTTTATGTATCCAGTCTGATAGTCTATGTCTCTTTATTGGGGAGTTGAGACCATTTATGTTAATAGATATCAAGGAATAATTGTTTCTGTTTTCTGCCATTTTTGCTTTTTTGGGTTGAGTTGTGTCTGTGTTTTTTTCTTCTTTTAGTTTTCTTGTTTAGGAGTTTTCTTGTTTTTACTAGGCTGTATTTTCCCTCCTTGTATTGGGTTTTCCACCTATAATTCGTTGTAGTGCTGGGTTTGTGGTCAGATATTGTGTGAATTTTGATTTGTCTTGAAATATCTTTGTCTCTCCATCGATGGTGATTGATAGTTTTGCTGGGTATAGCAGCTTGGGCTGGCACTTGTGCTCTCTTAAGGAGTGCATGATGTCTGTCCAGGCTCTTCTAGCTTTCATAGTCTCTGTTGAGAAATCGGGTGTGAGTCTGATTGGTCTGCCTTTATATGTTACCTGACCTTTTTCCCTTACTGCTTTTAGTATTCTTTCTTTTTTTGGGCACTTGATGTTTTTACTATTATGTGTCGGGAGGTATTTCTTTTCTGGTCCAACCTATTTGGAGTTCTGAAGGCTTCTTTTATGCTCGTGGTCATCTCATTCTTGAGGGTAGGGAAGTTTTCTTCTATGATTTTGTTGAAGATATTTACTGTGCCTCTTAGTTGATACTCTTCTCCTTCTTCTATTCCTATTATCCTTAGGTTCGGTCTTCTCATTGTGTCTTGTATTTCCTGGACATTTTGGGTTAGGAGCTTTTTGGTTTTTGCATCTTCTCTGGCTGTTTTGTCTATGTTTGCAATGTTGTCTTCTGCCCCCGAGATTCTCTCCTCGATCTCTTGTAATCTGTTGGAAATGCTTGCTTCTGTGACTCCTGATTTCTTTTTTTGGTGTTCTGACTCTAGGGTTATCTCTTTTAGCACTTTCTTTATTGTGTCAATTTATGTTTTAATTTCCTTCTTCCATTCCTTTATTTCTTTGGTTCTGTTTTCGTCTCGTTCTTTGAGTTCTTTGAGTGTTTTTCTTGTTTCTTCTTTAAAATCTTCTGAATCTTTTTGCTTTTCCTCCCTTTCTTGTTTAAGTAACTCTATCAGCGTCTTGAGGCATGATTTCAGGTCTGTGTCTTCTTTCTCTGGAGTGTTTGGAATTCCGATGTTTGCTACTATCGGAGAGCTGGGTTCTGGTGTTGCTAGATTGTCTTGGTTTCCTTGGGATATACTCTTTCTCTTTCCTCTTGCTATTTTGTTGTCAGTGATATGTTCTTGCCTTTCCCTTGTATCTGGTCTGTGTCCCTGGTACACTTTCCGTGTGCACTCTGCAAAGATCTCTCTACTCCCCGGCAGCACAGGTTCCGGGTGGCAGCTGGGCCAGGCTCCGCTCTGTGTACTGAAGTCGCCTCCGGGTGGGAACAGACGTTCCTAAGATCTGTTCCTGGTCACAGATGCTCAGCCTCTCCGAGCCACCTTTCCGGCTGGCAGGTAGGGCCAGGCTCTGCTCTGTGTCCTGAAGTTGTCTCCGGGTGGGAACAGAAGTTCCTAAGATCTGTTCCCGGTCACTGGATCGGGGAGGACAGGGCAGGTCAGGGCAGGGGGTGCCCTTTCCGTGTGCACTCTGCAGAGATCCCTCTGCTCCCCTGCAGCCTAGGTCTCCCACTCACCAGTTGCTCAGCCTGTTCGAGCCGCCTTTCCGGCTGGCGGTTGGGCCAGGCTTCGCTCTGTGTCCTGAAGTCGTCTCCGGGTGGGAATAGAAGTTCCTAAGATCTGTTCCAGGTCGCAGTTGCTCAGCCTGTACAAGCCGCCTTTCCCGCAAATATCTTTGTATTGCAAATAATCTTCAAGTAATCTACACATAAACTCAAATATATATGATAAGTAAGTATTTTTATTTCTTATGTAAAAATGTAGATTAATAATTATTTATTTATATGCAGAAAAAACTGTATAAATATTACTTAGCAAATAGTCATCATTCCCTGCAGAAGGTTTGTGTTTGAACTGACAGAAATTCACTCACTGTGTCTCTTGCACAGTAATACATGGCTGTGTCCCCAGATCTCAGACTGTTCATTTACAGGTACATTGTGTTCTTGGCATTGTGGAGATGGTGAATCGTCCCTTCATGGTGTCTTCATAGTAGATATCATCACTAGCACGACTAATAAATGACACCCACTCCAGCTCATTTACTGGAGATTGTCCGACCCAGTTCAACCCATAGTCACTGAAAGTGAATCCAGAGGCTGCAGAGGAGAGTTTCAGGGACTTTCCAGGCTGCACTAACCCTCCCTCAGACTCCACCAGCTGTACATCACACTGGGAACTGAGATGAGTTTTCTGTATGCAGCAAAATGCTGTGTTTTGTTTATGTATCCAGTCTGATAGCATATATCTTTTTAATGGTGAGTTGAGTACATTTATGTTAATAGATATCAAGGAATAGTGGTTGCTGTTTCCTGCTATTATTGTTTTTGTAGGTTGAATTGTGCCTGTGTCTCTTTCTTCTTTTGGTTTTCTTGCTTAGGAGTTTCCCTGTGTTTACTAGGATGTAGTTCCCCTCATTGTATTGGGTTTTTCACCTATAATTCATTGTAGTGCTGGGTTTGTGGTCAGATAATGTGTAAATTTAGTTTTGTCTTGGAATATCTTCATCTCTCCATCTATGGTGATTGATAGTTTTGCTGGGTATAGCAGCTTTGGCTGGCACCTATGCTCTCTTATTGTCTTCATTTTGTCTGTTCATGCTCTTCCAGCATTCATAGTTTCTATTGAGAATTCCGGTGTGATTCTGACTGGTCTGTCTTTATATGTTACCTGACCTTTTTTCCTTACTGCTTTTAGTATTCTTTCTTTGCTTTGGGCACTTGGTGTTTTGACTATTATGTGTCGGGAGGAATTTCTTTTTTGGTCCAACCTATTTGAAGTTCTGAAGGCTTCTTTTATACTTGTGGTCATCTCATTCTTAAGGGTAGGGACGTTTCCTTCCAGGATTTTGTTGAAGATATTTACTGTACCTTTTAGTTGATATTCTTCTCCCTCTTTTATTCCTATTATTCTTAGGTTTGGTCTTCTCATTGTGTCCTGGATCTCCTGGACATTTTGGGTTAGGAGTGTTTTGGTTTTTGTATCTTCTCTGACTGTTTTGTCTATGTTTTCAATGTTGTCTTCGGCCCCCGAGATAGTCTCTTCCATCTCTTGTAGTCTGTTGGAAATGCTTGCATCTGTGACTCCTGATTTCTTTTTTAGGATTTCTACCTCTAGGGTTGTCTCTTTTAGTGTTTTCTTTATTGTGTTCATTTCTGTTTTAAGTTCCTTCTTCCATTCCTTCATCTCTTTGGTTCTCTTTTCTTCTAGTTTTTTTCAGTTCTTTGAGTGATTCTCTTGTTTCTTCTTTAAAGCTTCTAATTCTTTATGCTTTTCCTCCTGATCTTGTTTAAGGATATCTATCATCATCTTGAGGTAGGATTTCATGTCTGAGTCTTCTTTTTCTGGAGTGTTTTGCATTCTGCTGTTTTCTGTTATGGGAGAGCAGTGTTCTAGTGTTGCCAGGTTGTCTTGGTTTCCTTGGGGTCCGTTATTTCACTTTCCTCTTGCCATTTTGTTGTCAGTGATTGGTTCTCACCTTTCTTTTGTATCTGGCCTGTGTCCCTGGATCTCCACTGTTCCTGTTTGTGGATGATCAGAGCCCTGTTCTGCATTGCAAAGCCTCATGGTGGGAACTGAGGGCCCAATGATGGGTTCCTGGACCCTAGATCCATCAGGGTAGGGGTGCATATTTCCTGCGCTATCCGTAGAGGTCTTTCTTCCCCCTGGCTAGTCAGAAAACCTTCTCACCAGGCTTGTATCTCTGGGTCTCTCTTGGTCCTGGTGGCATATGGTCCGAGATTTGTTCTGCACCCCAAAGCCGCCGGGTGGGAACAGAGGGCCCAATGCTTGGTTCTTGGTCCCTGGATCAGGCAGGGCAGAGGCAGACATTCTGTGCATGCTCGGCAGAGATTCCTCTGCACCATGGCTAGTTAGAACCCCTTCTCACCAGGCCTGAATCTCTGGGTTTCCAGACAGGATCTTTATATACAGTATCAGGATGGATTGGGGTCTGAGAATGGGTGCTTCCTATTGGCTATGTCTGAAAGATTAGATATGCATCATCTACATGTGGAAGGGCTTGAGGATATGGTGCTAAGTGACTGATGGCCCCAAAACTCTCTATGGCAGACTGGAGAAGGCTGAGTCTAAATGATGAATGCCAGGTTCCAGGAGCAGGCAAACCTCTTCTTCCTTCTGAGTCTCCGGGTCTTCTAGCCTTAGCTCAACGTTAACAGGACTCCTCTCACTGCTCCATGCCATTCAGATTATGATAGCTTTCACAGTGTAGAATGAGAAGGCTAGTCCTTACATGGGAATGATTAATTCAATACCAATATATATGGATGTTGACCACAGTTAATAACAGATATTATGTTCTTTATATATAGAAAGAAGATACTAAGAGGTAGCACTCAAAATCCTGATAATATCTTCATCACATTATGGGCCTGCATTTGAAGACTTTATGTTAGAACAGATGAATGCGATTGTCTTCAAACATCATTTAAGTGAACAGTAGAAATGTTACTAAAACTGGAAGCTGCAGTCATGAGAGAAAGAACACATTACCAAATCTCACTGCTTTTGGGTTATTTTTCTTTTTTCCTTTATTTCTTTGTTTGTTTTTACCACTACACTGCTCCATGTAGTTTTCATCATAAATATCAACACAAAATGTGTTATTATTTTACTCTATTAGACTGTGGTACCACCTAATAAACTTCAATTGTGTGAAGAAATAAATATGTTGCAGTAAATATTAAAAAGACAGGGACTGATTTCAGCATGACACCACTCCACACTGTCCACAGAAACTGATTTTACCTATGTAAGTTCTTGTATCAGAGGGCTCTATGTAACTGACATTAATTAACTTTAGAGGCTCTATGCTGCCCAGATACTCCCTTATCTGTGAAGTCTGCAAACTATTCTAGTGTAGAACCTTTCCATGCTGTTCTCTGGCACTAGATCTGGCACTGAAGGGCCATATAGAACTAATATATATTTATTTCACATGTGGCCACCTTCTGTTTAGTATCTCTTCTGGCTGCTTTTCTGATGGTGTGAACTGTGCTCACACTCCAACCAGCCCAACAAATTCAAAATCCTAGAAACTTGCAACTCATCTACGGCTTTTCTGTCAGATTTACTCAGTAAATTTTACACTCCAAAAATGTCCACATAAAATCTGAGCCAAATGGTATGTTTTTAAAAAAAATCTAGATAAGACAAATTAACCTGTACAAATCTATCTCTTATAAAATATTAATACCTAACTTTGATTAATTAAGGCCACATGGGTGGGGTTATCATGCTTATTTTAGATCTTCTCTTCCTCCTCCCTGGGTATGGCTTCTCCTTCTCTTTCTAACACTTTATTTCCACCTACCTTTCCATTTTGTGCAAAGACAGGCCACAGGTTATCTTGTGCCTGACTTTATTTACTACATAACGACTACAACTTACAACAAGAAGTTGAATAGAATATGACATTGAAGAGAAGGTTCCAGAGAATTTCCCTGCCTGGAAGAATAGTCCACATCTTTAATATTAAAACACATGCTCACACAGAATAGGCCAGAATGTCCTAGATACTAAAGTGATCATGGAAAGAACTTGTTTTTTCTCCGCGCCCCCTGCTGGTCATCAACAACCCTGTAGGGAGGTTTTTGTGCAGGTTCACACTAGACTTCCTTCACAGTGTTTCTGGCACAGTAGTACATGGCTGTGTCTTCAGATTTCATACTGTTCATTTTCAAGAAAACTTGACTCTTTGAGGTGTCCCTGCTGATGCTGATCTGGGATTTTAGAGCTGAATTATAACCTGTGCTTCCATCACTCCATATTATTCCCATCCACTCCAGTCCTTTTCCTGGGGGCTGGCGAAGCCAGAATACACCATTGCTGGTTAATGAGAACCCAGAAATAGTGCAGGTATGGACAGTGTCTGTGAGGGCTGCACAAGGCCAAGTCCTGACTCCTTCAGCTGCACCTGGTATAGGATACCTGGGGACAAGTCACATCAGTCATTCATCCTATAGATTAAATGCCTGAGTCCCTCTCCTGAAATCCTGTAACACTTACAGCTTGGGAAGGTCACCAGGCAGAGGAGCAGCCCCAGGAGAGCCATGTTCTGATGGAGGCTCTAGTGAGAATGAGATGAGGCTCCAGAGCTTAGCCTGGGCTTTGAGTCTGAGCATTTGGGCTGCTTTGCATTGTGGGAGGTTCCTGAGATTATAAAACCAAGTGCAGGGCAGAATTTCTAGTTTTCTTTTTATGTGTCTGAGAACTTTTGTTCTTAGAGAGAATGGAATGGAATGGTGAGGAAATATTCCTGCTAATGTGTGGATTTCCGATTCCAAATAAACAAAAGAAAGTAGTAGTCCTATTGGGCAGGCATTGCAAACAAAAAAGGGGTTAGTGTGGTTTATAGGGGATGAATCCTCATTCATGCAACACAATTAGAACAGAGAAACTTATCTTAATGCAATTGTATATCACTGTAAATTGCACTAGAGTATGCAGGATTGAATTGCGAATATTTTTATCAGAATTTTTTTCTCTAGTTCTTTATTTTTAGATTTTTACTTTTCATTATTCTTTTTGAAGTAGCATTAGTGCAAATCTTTTCACCAGGTGGTTTGAGAATAAAGAGGCAAAACCAAAGACAGCAAATATTTTTGTTTTGCAATTGATCTTCAAGTAATCTACACATAAACTCACATAGATATATAGGATTAGTCCATATTACTTTTATTTTTATGTAACAATATCGATTTATAATTATTTATTTATATGCATAAAAACTATATAAATATTACTTAGCAAATAGTCATCAGATTAAATTCCAACTACAGAACATTATAAACAAAAAAAACTTTCTGTGGAACCATCATGGTCTCATCACTTCTCAAGAAATAACTTTTAAGGAAGCAGTTCACAAATATACACTCCATTTTGTTTCAAAGGTTTATATGACAGTAGATCCAAGAGACTGGTGTGTTACTTAATCTTCCTATTTCAGGACTTTTTAATTTTGAACTAATTTTTGTATGCCTTGATTTATGTTAGTCTCTCTGTATCAATATGATTTTGTATCATTCTATTTGTATCTTGGTTCAGCTAGTGGCCCATAATAAGTCTTTCTGAATATGGTTATATATTGGAGAGTGAAGGGAAGATCAACTGTACATAATAATTCATAAAAATCAGTGGCATGATACCAGGGTGACTGTTATTTTATCTGAATTAAACAGTAAGCCGTACATCAATGAGTGATGAAAAAAAGTCCAACAGGGGGGTGTCATGTACATGAGAAGCTTTATGTCTTGAGGTGTTGTTGTTCACCTTAGAGAGTAAGAGATTGTAGAGCTTCTCCTCATGCCTAAGTAATGGAAAAAGTAAGGAAGAAAAAAGTAAAGAGCCATGTTGATCTGTTTTCTTGGTACCAGATTAACGTGGATCTATTATGTAACCTTGGAGTTCTCACATTTTGTCTTTCTTATTTTCTTTGTGCATAATCTCTGTATTGTGAGTAACTTTGAAAGAGACAGGTCACAACAAAGAAAATGCCTTCCTGAGCAAATTTAATTCTCATTAATAGTATTAATACTTAGTTCCTGTTGTTCATGATACTCTTAGGATTAGGAAATTAGTTTTCAGAAATTATTCTTGGTATATCACATAATGGTTTTGTGTGATATTTTCACTGTGTTTATAAAAATTAGAAAGGAGTAACGCAAAGATAAATTCACATTTCTGTACTATATTGGGGAACATGGTGTAAATAAACTTATTCACATGTTTTTGTCTTTATTACTTTAGAGATTATCTGTGTCCCTATTCTGTTACATAATGTTGCTCTTCCATAAATTTCTCTAGAAGAAAGTTACTAGAAAAATATCATTAGCAATATTCATGACAAATACACATAGTATGTAGAATTCTTTTCTATTTTTTAGGTTTTCTATCTCTAGGGTTGTCTCTTGTTGTTTTTCTTTATTGTTTCTATTTCAAATTTGATTCCTTCACCTGTTTGTTTGTGTTTTCATGTAGTTCTTTGAGTGATTTTTTTTCTCTTTAAGAACTTCTATTTGTTTATGTGTGTTCTCCTGTGATTCACATGTTTCTCCAAGATCTCCAACATCATCATGAATTATGCTCTAAAGTCTGAATTTTCTTTTTCTGGGGTGGTTGGAAATCCATTACTTGCTGTAGTGGGAGAGCTAGGTTCTAATGTTGCCAGGTTGTCTTGGTTTCCATTGCTCAAATTCTTTCTTTTTCCTTTTGCCATCTTGTTATCTGTGATTAAACATGGACATGTTGCCAATGGCTGTCACCTCTATTCCATGGATCTGATGGCCCATTGGCTCAGAAAGAAAATTTCTTTTTAGTATTCTGCTTTTTGTGGGCAAGCAGTGAGTTCTGGTGGTAGTGACTCAGCTCTGTCTTTGTGGGCTCATGTGTTGGAACTCTTGTGAGACTGCTCTGGGAGCTCAGCCCTCTGCCCACAGATTCTGAATACTACTTGCAGGGACCTGGCTCATTCTCTAGGCTAAAAAGTACCCTTTTCCATAGAGCACAATACTCTGTTCCCAGAGAACTACTTGTGTGCTCTCCCTTGATGGATTTGTTAGGCTCACCTATGGTCCAAGTGTAAAATTGCCTGTGGAGTTGATCTTTGTGCACCTTCTGTCCTGGGTAAACTCTGGTACCTGCTGACTAAGTCCTGGACCTTATTGTGGACTGGAGAGGAACTTTTTCCACAAGCTCTGCCATGTACTCTCTGTAATCTGGGTACTCACTGCACAACTTCACCAGGCTTGTGTTCCAGGTTCTCTGCTGGTCCAGGAGCAAAAAGAGCCTGTGAGTCTAATCTGCAAGCACAACCTTTCAGGGTAGATCCTGATTCCCTCTGACAGAGACCCAGCCCTTACTGTGGGCAGGAGGGAAACTTTTTCTTCAAGCACTAATAAGCACTATCTGTGCTCTGGGTACTCACGTCATAACCTCACCATGCCTGTTCCCCAAGTTCTCTGCTGGTCTAGGTGGATGGAAAATATTTTTTAAAGGAATCTAATAGTTATTACTCTCTCTATATATTTTATCTCACTATCTATTTTTTCTCTATTTATCTTTCTCTTTCTCTCATTTTCTCTATATATCTTTTTTCCTTTTACTTTCTCTCCTTTTTTCACTACAGTCTGTCAGCAAATGCTGTCTGTTTAAGGTTCCTGTGCTGAAACACCATGTGTCTCAAAATAGTGCTCGCCCCTCTTTCTCAGAAAATAAACACCTTTTCTAATATTGAACCAACTTTTTATACATTTACTGCACAATTCTCAAGACATTATTATTATTAACAGTTTATGAATTATTTTGTTAGAGTTTCCCAGCCTCAGGGTATACTAACTTTTGGAATAAAGTAGTTAATTATGTACCTTTCTGGTATTGTCAGATGTTTTTTACACTTTATAATCTCCAAAATTTAGGTTCCCATTAGTAAATATGAGAATATAGATGCTCTCAATACATGCAGTAAGTCTGGATTCCTTGGGACTTGAGTGGGCCATATGAACAACCAGCACATTGATCAAGTGGCAAAAATGGGGAATGGCTCAGATCCAGTTGAGCATGATGGATTACAATGGAGTTGCTATGGTGGCCCATAAATTTCTGGGGGAATCAGCATTTCTGATCACAGGCTATATTACAAAGCAATTGTGATAAAACTGCATGGTACTGGTACAGAGATAGACAGAACAATGCAACAGAATTGAGGACCCAGAAATGAACCTTCACACTGATATTCACTTGATTTTTGACATAGGAGCTGAAAACCTTCAATGGAAAAAGACAGCCTCTTCAACAAATGGTTTTGGTTCAACTGGATGTCAGCATGAAGAAAAATGGAAATTGATTCTTTCCTATCTACTTTTACAAAGCTAAAGTCCAAGTGGATCAACGATCTCCACACAAAACTAGGTACATTGAAACTATTAGAATAGAAAGTGGGGAAGTACTTAAAACACAAAGATACAGGAGAAAAATTCCTGAACAGAACACCAATGGATTATGTTCTAAAAGCAAGAATCTAGAAATGCGACCTGATGAAATTGCAATGCTTCTGCAATGATAAGGACACTGTAAAGAAGACAAAATGGCAGTCTACACATTGGGAAAAGATCTTTATCAATACTACATCTGTTAGAAGGCAAGTATCCAATATATACAAGAACTCAGGAAGCTAGACTATAAAGAATCAAATAATCCTATTAAAAATGGGGTACAGGACTAAACAAAGAATTATCAGCTAAGGAACATCAAATGGTTGAGAAGCAGGTAATGAAAAGCTCAACATTCCTAGTCATCAGGGAAATACAAATCATAACTTCCCTGGGATTCAACCTCACACCAGTTAGAATGGCTAAGATAATATCTCAGGTGATAGCAGATGTTGGCAAGGATGTGGAGAAAGAAGAACACTCCCCCACTGCTGGTATAGTACAACCACTTTGGAAATCAGTCTGGCCGTTCCTCAGAATACTGGAAATAGTACTACCTGACAAGCCAGCTATTACACTCCTGGGCATATACCCCAAAGGTACACCAACATATAACAAGAATGCAAGCTCCTACATCTTCATGGCAACCTATTTATAATAGCCAGTAGCTTAAAAACACCCAGATGACCATCAACAAATGAATTAATACAGAAGGTGTTGTATGTTTACACAACAGAGTACTAGTCAGCTATTAGAAACAATGACTTCATGAAATTTGTAGGCAAATGGATGGAACTCGAGACTATTATCCTGAGTGAAGTAACCCAATCACAAAGGAACACACATGGTATGTAGTCATTCATAAATAGATACTAGCCCCAGAGCTCTTAATACCAAATACCAAAGAAACAGTTCACAGACATCATGAAGCTTAAAAAAAAAAAAAAAAAAAAAGGGACGACCAAAAGGGGGATGCCTCAGTCCTTTTTCAAAAAGGGAATAACACACTCATTGGAGGAAACACAATGTCAAATAGACAAACAGGGACTGAAAAAGATTACTCAATAGCTTCCTCACCTAGGTATCTACCATATATGTAGTTGCCAAATCCAAGCACTATAGCTGATCCTAAAATGTACTTACTCTTAGGATCCAAAAAGAGTTGCCCCCTCAGGGACTATGATAAAGTCATTTAGATACAGTTGAGCATGCTTGTAGCTAACCCTTGGTCTGAACTCAGAGATCCCAGTGAGGTTGCTAAAGAAAGGACCTAAAGAGCTGAAATGGATTGCAACCTCATGGGAAGATAATATTATCAGCCATCCAAACCCTCTAAAATGCCTGTAGAGTAAAACAACAACATTCGGGTGCACTTTGAAAGAATTATTGATCCAACTGCTTATGTAGCTGAAGATAACAGTGTATGGTATCAATGTGAGAAGAAAGTTTTGATCCAGAGAGGGAATGTTTTTCCAATGTTTGGAAATGCCAAGGCAATGGAGTGGAGATGGGGATCAGAAGGGAGTGCCTATTTGTGAAGTCAGATTTAGGGAGGGATGGGAGCGGGGCAGAATAAAGGGATAACATCTTAAATGCAAATACAGAGTATGTAATAAAAAAGAGAAAAAAAGAAATTACACCAGAATAAAATCCTATAGGTTCTATATTTTATTGGTCATTAATTCAGTAAAAGATTTACTTTCTTTAATCCTTGTAAAAGCTTTCCCTATGCTTCTTACCAGATTCTGTCTTTATTTCATCTGTCCTAAAGCTGTTTGTATTTTAAAGTTAATTCCACTACCCCAAGTAGGGCTTCCCAGTTATGTATTCAAGAGGTGACTTCATCTGAACCTTCCCATTTTAATTAGTAAAATAAGTAAAAGCCAGTGACTGGGTGGCAGGATAGAGAGAGAAGAGGTCTGAGGATCTCAAAGGACTGAAGTTAGAGGTTATAGCAAGATGGAGGTTCCCAAGGACCAGCTAGACCCTGGTGATATTAATTGGCATTAAATAGCTATTAACATTAAGGATTTTATAGGTCTAGTATCTCATATAGAAGGGCAGTTTGTATCTTTGTCTATTTAATGCAATCTTGTTGTGTAGTGGGCTTGTGGATTGAGAGTTGAATACATAAACCTGTATGAAAAGCTATCAGGGTGTAGAGTTATGTTTGTGAGATTTTTGGGTACAGAAACACCCTGGAACAGAGGTGGAGAACAGTTCATAGTAAACTGCCAAGGGAATGAAGTCATGCAAATGGAGTGAGATCTGGTGGCTGGTTGGACTGTGTGCATGTGGCTACTTATCAGGGTCTGGCCTGAGGAGTGAGACCTCAGGGCTGATAGAGAAAAAAATGATTTTTTATATTGTTTTTAATATTTAATGCAACAGGTGGTACATCAACGTATTAAGCAAGAATCCAGTAAAAGGTTTATGTCTATCAGCCTACGAGTTAGTGAAAAAGTGTTTATTCTCTGAGTAAGATCAGGCAGCATCTTTTTTGAGCCAAGTGGTGTCTCAGAGCAGGAACGATAAAGAGACAATGTTTGCTGACAGACTGTAATGTCCTTTGCCTAAAAAGGCAGGTGACACAGGTGCACACAGAGATAGAGAAAAGAGAGACAGAGAGATAAAAAGAGTGAGATAAAGGGAAAAAGAGTGAGATAAAGGGAAAAAGATCAATAACTATTCGATACTTTAAAAAAATGTTTTCAAAATTTAAAGTGATTAAGCAAGGCAGGGCAGAATATCATCCTGAGTGAGATAACCCAGTCACAAAAGAACAGACATAATATGCAGTCACTGATAGTGGGATGCTAACCCCAGAGGCTTGCACTCCCCCAGAAACAACTCACAGACTGTATGAAGTCCAAGAAATAAAGAAAACAAAACAAAACAAAAAACATATTTACAAAACAAGAAAACTTTAACTATTTCCATGTTACATTTTGTTTTACATGTACTTTATGCTCATTGTAAGTATTAAGTTTTCAAGGAATACTATCAAACCTTGAAAAAAATCAAGTACTGACTAAAAAATATATTCATATAGTTTTATGTAAAAATTATGTTAAAATCTGAAAAAAAAAGTACTGACAAAAATGTATAATTTTAAGCAAAAAATGTTTAAAATCTGTACATTTATCTTTGTTTTGTAAAATAAAGTTGTTTAAAAAATTAAAGTGAATTAGCCCAATAAGGCAATGTGGCTTATCAGATGCCACCTGGAGAGACTTACACACAGAAATAGAGACAAAAAGAGAGTAAGATAAAGACCTAGAGACAGAGAAAGAGAGAGATAGAGAGTGGGAAATGTAAGAGAGATTAGTAACTATTAGATTCTTTAAAAAATGTTTTCAAAAATTAAAAAGGTTATTTGTCTTAAGACAGTATAAAGAATTGAGATACAAATTAAGTTTGTTTTTCTAGATAGAAAAATATAGAATTTACCCAAATCACATGGAATTTTCACCAGTGGTTTGCAAATAAGGTAAGTCTGTATACCAGAAGAGCGAATACAGACAGATATTAAGTTAGGTATGAATAATGAAGATCTGATTTTCCCGACTGCTTGGCTGTAAATGTCTGCATCTCTCTTAGTCTGTTGCCAGTAGAGTTCTCAAAAATCATCCATGCTAGGCTCCTCTCTGGAAGCAAAACATAGCATCTGAAACTGTATGAAGAGATGGCTTTAGAACTGAAGTCCAATAATAGTTAGCTCAACCACAATCGGTGTAGCTCCCTTAGAGAGGAAGAGCACAGAAAAACTGTAGAGGTTTCCTCTGCTTGATTTAATTGTGTGTCTGTTAATCTAAGAATTATATGAACATTCTGAGAGGATGTCTACCCCTTCATTAGACAGTACTGTTGACATTCAGAGTAGTATTTCCTGATCTCTTTCAGGTATTGTTGTTGGAGCAGATGAATGATTCAATCACCACCATAGGAGTGAACTAAACTTATAGATTGTCAACAAAGACCTCCACCCTTAGTATTTGAAACAATAGATTGCTAGTGTAGTTAAGTAGAGATGTTTTTTGTTAGTGGATTTGATGAGGAAAACGGCAGGAAAAAATTTGAAGATAAGAAAACATTAAGAGTTGAAAAAGAGAATTTAAATTCAGGAAAAAGAAACATTTTCAGAATGATGAGCCCTGCCTGCAGTCTCACTAAAGCAAGAACAAGGTTGTGATTAATTTCTTGTACCTATATTTCCCCTTTGTTTCCTGATAAAATTTAAGAAAACATTTAATTGGTAGATCTGCATTTTTAGGATTTAAAATAGAAATTACTGATCATTTTATGTAAAAGTTTCGATCTGTGACTCTTTTAAATTTTCTATAAGATTACATTTTGAGAAAAATAATGAAATAATTGATCCTTTTTTCATAGACTCTGGTTGCAACCAGCCAGTAAGAGAACCTTGTTTAGAAAGTTAGCATGCTTACTCACACTTACTTAATTTATAATAGTTTTCTTAGTTATTAATGTGTGTTCTTGGGGATAGTTTATCTTCTTCACCTGTTATACATAAAATAGTTTTCATGTAACAGTATTGGGGAATATACTGTTTCTTTTTCATAGTATTTCACTAAAAGAAACAGGATGGCGATCACACTGTAAATTCAATACTGTTTGAAAGACTTTCCTGGGACTAATAAGGTGTGGGAGAAAAAATAAAATTGCTAGAGTCTGCTCATTGGAGTTTGCTTCATGCCCCAAATGTGTATACATGTATATATTATAGACATACAGTTGGTTGAATCATTAATTCATTCACCACTCTATGCATGAGTGTATAAGCATATATGTTTATTTGTGAAGTTGTTGGAACTTGCTTTGACTCATCCACTTTGTGTGTGTGTGTGTGTGTGTGTGTGCCTGTGTGTATGTGTGTGTCTGTTTGTCTATGGCTGTGTGTCTGCTTATCTCTGTGTCTTTCTTTTTATTTTTACCTTTCTCCAGTTGCTGGCTATTATCAGTATGATCCCTTGCCTGAACTTTCAGTACCACCCTCCAGTTGCTAACTCATTATCCCTCTTATACTTGCTTAAGATGTGAAAGCTAGTTTTATGCACACACATACACACACACACACACACACACAACACACACACACACTCATCAATAAACAAAATGTTGAAAGTATAGAAATTTTATCTACTATAGAAAATATTGACAATATTGGAAAGTATGTATTTTCACACCTCTGCAAACTACACACTATCAAGGGCTGTTGAGAGATGTTACGATGAAAACAGATCTCAATTACACTTTGTAAACATCAAGTAAAGAAAGGAAAGTGACAAAAAGAAATGTTAGGATAATTCAGTAAACTCAAAGTATTTTGGCAATCTAAATTAAATCATTGATGGCAGAAAGAACAGAGAAAGAAGCAAATGGAAAAAGCATCTAATGTGAGTTTGCCACAGTTAATACTTCTAGAAGTGCTGTGAACAATCCAGTATAGAATTTGTCAAAATAATTGGCTAAAAATATAAAAGGTCAATTATGTAATTTTTCCAAATAAAATTTTCTTTAACTATGAAGGGAAAGAATGATGATTTTCATAATAAAATATAAACCAATGCAAGATTTTATTGTCTGTACTGATTTTAGTTAAAGATGACATCATCAGATAAAACCATTATCAACCAACTAGAATTATTATGTAAGGCATAGGAATATGTTAACCCATATTTTAAACATATGCCTACACTGTTATGCATACAAGAAACAATCCAATCATCCAAGCAAATGGATCTGCTCTTTATTGTATATACATAACAGAATATCGTGCAGAGATTTCTTAAGAGACAGCAGTCAAATTGTGTCTAAAAAATATGATCGATCACATAATGACATAGAACAATGAGGCAGAAAGCTAACTATACATTCAGAATGTTGTAGCAGATCTTAGCTAAGAGAAAAAATGTGGCAGGAATCTGGTAACTTTCAATATAAACTAGAGTTTATTAAAACAGTGACATTGAACCAAATATGTGTGTCATGTTTCATGTAAATCACTGTGATTAAAGTACAGTGGGAAATTTGGGAATTTTATGTGAGATGATTCTCTTACATTTTTGTGAAACTGAAATCATACAAAGTAAATATTTTAGAAAACTAGAACAAGTATAAAAATCACAACATCTTATGCATGAGATTGCTGGCTAAGATATTGGAAAAAGTTACAAAAGTTTATATTAAGAAATGGCATTCTTAATGAGATTGCAAAGTTTCTGTAAGGCTAAGGACATTGTGAAGAAAACAAAATGGCAGCCAACAGATTGGGAAAAGATCTTTACCAACACAACATCAGATAGAGGCCTAATATCCAAGGTATACAAAGAACTCAGAAAACTAGACACCAGAGAATCAAACAACCCTATTTAAAAATGGGGTACAGAGCTAAACAAAATGTTCTCAATTGAGGAATATCGAATAGCTGAGAAACATCTGAGGAAGTGCTCAACATCCTTAGCCATCAGGGAAATGCAAATCAAAACAACCCTGAGATTCTACCTCATACCAGTCAGATTGGCCAAGATCCAAAACTCAGATGACAACAGATGCTGGTGAGGTTGCGGAGAAAGAGGAACACTTCTCCACTGTTGGTGGGGTTGTAAACTAATACAACCACTCTGGAAATCTCTCTGGTGATACCTCAGAAAATTGGACATAGTACTACCTGAAGATCCAGCTATTCCACTTCTGGGCATATACCCCAGAGACACTCCAATATACAACAAAGATACATGCACCACAATGTTCATAGCAGCTCTATTTATAATAGCCAGAAGCTGGAAAGAACCCAGATGTCTTTCAGTAAATGAATGGATACAAAAATTGTGGTACATTTACACAATGGAATACTACTCAGCCACCAGAAACAATGATTTAACCAAATTCTTAAGAAAATGGATGTATCTAGAGAATATCATCCTGAGTGTGATAACACAGTCACAAAAGAACAGACATAATATGCAGTCACTGATAGTGGGATGCTAACCCCAGAGGCTCGCACTGCCCCAGAAACAACTCACAGACTGTGTGATGTTCAAGAAAAAAAGAAAAGGAAACAAATAAACAAAAAAAAAGTCATGCTCAATCCTTACACACCAAGAACACATTGGCAAATTCCGGGTTACACCCTGTTTTACATGTACATTTTGCTCATTGTAAAAAGAAAAAAGAAAAAAAAGAAAGCCAAGCACTGACCTAATTGAATCTGTATACATTTATACAAAAATGTTTAAATATTGTTATCTTTGTTTTTTTTTTAAATAAAGTTAAAAAAAAAAGAAATGGCATGCAATTATAATTTCAACTTAAAGACTTCTCAACAAGAAGGATACTATACCTGGTAATGGAAACCTAGCCAACTACCTAAGGTTACTTAACACATAGATCATGAAAATGAATCTATAAACAATACTAAACATAATCATCTTTACCCACATTATAAATATTTTATACCCAAATAGGTAGTTATCTCTATGCATCAAGGAAACTTCTCTTTGCAGTATTATTTAAATTGAAGTGAATAGGGAAATAAACTTGAAAGAGAGTATGAGTCTAATAAGGGGGCTTTGTAGGAAGAAGGAAAAGAGGGAAATTGTATAATTACATTAAAATTTCAAAAAATGGTCTTGACCTTTGTACAATGTGAAAAAAAGGACAGATTTTTGTTCTTCTCCATGCTGACCTTGAGTTGAAACAACCCCATATGTTGAAAAAGCTGTCTAGTTTTCCACTGGGTGGATTTTGATACATTGTCAAAGATCATATTACCATAGGTGTTTGGGTTCCTTTTGGGGTCTTCAATTTTATTCCATTGATCCACCTTCCTTTCTCTGTACCAAAACTATACAGTTTTATTGTGATTGCTCTGTAGTAATTGTATTGCCTAGAGTTATTTTATTGTTATGAATAGTTTTTGAAACCCAGAGTTTTTTGTTATTCCAGAGTAATTTGTAAATTTCTCTTTCTATCGCTATGAAAAATTGAGTTGCAATTTATATTGGGATTGCTTTGAATCTGTAGATTAATTTTGGCAAGATGGCAATTTTTACTATGTTGATTCTTCCAATCCATGAGCACCTTCTTTCCACCTTCTGAGATCTTTTTAAAAATCTTTCTTCAGAGACATGAAGTTCTTGTCATACACATCTTTTACTTGCTTGGTTAGATATCAAGGTATTTTTGTATTATTTGTGACTATTGTGAAGGGTATAGTTTCCCTAATTTCTTTCTCAGACTGTTTGTACTTTGAGTAGATGAAAACTACTGATTTGGGTTAATTTTATATCTATCTAGTTTGCAGAAGTTGTTTATGAAATTTAGGAGTTTTCTTGTGGAATTTTTGAGGTCACTTATACATACTATCTTATCATCTACAAAGAGTGACATTTAGACTTCTTCCATTTCAATTTGTATCCCTTTGGCCTCCTTTTGCTGTCTGATTGCCATGACTAGGACTTCAAGTTGAATAGGTACAGAGAGAGTGGTAAGCCTTGTCTGTCCCTGATTTTAGTGGGATTACTTCAAGATTTTTCCAAGGAAATAAAAATAAACATAAAAAATTCACAATGGATTTCAAACTCTTTTTTTTCTTTTAAAAGAGAGACATAAAGATAATATAATTCTACCTGGGATAGAATTTAGCTTTCAGAGTTATGTCTTAGCAAGCACATAACAAAAATTCATATCTCAATAGTTTATAAAGTCCCCTGTTATGGTCAACTTGAATGCCTCACAACTCAGGAGGAGATTTAAAATTATCAGAAGTGAAAGATAATACTTATAATAGCAAATTTGAAGCAAGCCTGGAAATTAATTGCTGTTATTTTGAAAATTTAATATAAAATATAATTCTAAAAATGTTTGTACAAGACATATATTAGTAAAAGATTATTTTTACACACAGGAAACTAGTCTTTTTCTTGCACCTGCTATGTTAGCTGGCTTTTTAGTGTGTGCTCCAGAAGCACTTGAATGACTGAAACATTGCTCAGTCCTTAGCATCTTGGAATCCATGGATATCCTATTCATTAGGGTGCTTCTTTGTATCTTCTGTCTTGCCTCCTTTTTGTCATCCTTCATTTAGACAATCCATAGATAGCTCATGGCCTCCATATGTATAATTATGTTAGTCATCCTTAATTTGAAGATTTTATCCTTACTCATAGTTGCCCCGGCACATCATCCGAGGAGTAATCCCATCTCTCTCCTGTTAAGGGAGCAGAATACTGAAGCAAGTAACAAATTCAGGGGTAGCACTCACTCCACTTGTTGGGGAACACATATGATGACCAAGCTTCAATCTGCTATGTACAGGTTATTGTGGGGCCTATGCCCAATTCATGCTTCCTCATTCTTGGTGGTTCAGGCTCAGGAAGCTCTCAAGTGTCCACGGTATTTGACTTTATTGGTCTTCCTGTGGCACACCTATGCTCTTCATATCACTAGTCATTCCAAGAACTCTTCATCAAGACTTTCTAAGCTGCACCTAATGTTTGGGTGTGGGTCTCTTTAACTGTTTTAATCAGTTGTAGAGTAGAGATCTCCAAGGAATGTTATCCTAGGACCTTGTCTGAAAGCATCAAAAAGTATTATTAATAGTCAGGAATTGGTTCTTACACATGATAGAAAATAGTGTCTGGTGTTCATTTACATATGTGATGCCAATTTATCTTTGATTATTTTGTTAACTTTAACATTGCAAATTGAAGAAGTTTAAATTCCCATTTCTCAATATATGAAGAGTGCATCACAGAGCATTATTTATCCATCATCTAAGGAGACCAACTCTACACTAGGGGAAAATAAATACAGAAACACACACCTGAAAAATATGCAGGGAGTGAAATACCTTGAAACAGTTATTCCTAAATAAAATGTCTCTATTAAATTCCTTCTTTCAGAGCTCAAAGAACCATGTGGAAAAAGACAGAAAGAAGGGATAAATGGTATGATGAGAACAAGGCCCTATTAACTAAATAAGAATAGCTAATAAGAGCCGACAAAGACTAATGTTGAAAGCCAAGGCACTGTTTTATATGTATCTATAGAAGATCTTCTGCATAAACATATACATATATCCATATTAAAGTAGTATTTCTATACAAATTCTGCATGTGTGAACAAGAGAGTACTTACTGAGGCTATTTTTCTAGAAACTGATTTGCCTTATCCAACGTCAAAGTTATATCTTGTATTATATATTTTATTTTGTAATGTTTGTTTGTGAACAACAACAAAGAAATTCATCATTGAATCATAATATCACAGACTGGGAAACTCACAAAAATCATTAAAAACTTTTGGTTAGTGTTTTATATATTAAAATACTAAAACAAAGGGAACAGAAAAAATAATGGTATTGCATCAAACCAATCAAAGTTGCACATCAAAGATTGTATGTCAAAGTTTCTGCACAAAAAGTAAATTAATAAAATAATGAAACAACCTAAAATAGTGAGATTATATACAGAAAGGAAAACCCAACAATGAGTTGGAATCAGGGATATACAAATAATTTCGTAGTCAGTAGCAATGAAATAGATCAGTCCATAGATCAAAACATTATACACATGTCAGAGGACCTAAGAAAAAGTGTTACAGTGACATAAGTAGTGTTCTACTAACACATCATAGACACATGAGAATGAAACCCAAGAGAGGTATTGTTTCAAACTTTATATGAATGTCACCCAAATGACTGAGAGAAGGAAGGAGTTAGAGAGATACAGATCAACCCTCATGCATTATTTGTATGGATTTAAACTAATGCAACAAAATTGGAGGCTGCCAAATGTGTCCAACAGAAGCATCATAAGGACCTTTCTCCGACTATATGCACATGACAAACATGAGAGATCTTTTGTCTAAAGATGGATACACTCCAATGTTCCCTGAAAGATTGTCAAAAGTACAACTACCTGGGGAATTTCTGTCACAGAGTAGCCATAAATAGATGAATACATGAGGTATTAGTGAATCCCAAGAGGTAACAAAACAAAAATACATACAATTCTGTCCTTAGTGACTTGCTGAGCCATAAAGACATGATAGTAATTAAGGAGATGAAAAACAAGAAGATAATCACCTCTGACAGGATTTTTAGTTAGACATAAAGCATTAAAGTGTTCTTCTGTGGCAAAGGTAATGCCTACTGCAGAAGAAAATATAGTGTGGACTGTATTTTTCTACATAATTAGCACATGATTAAATCTTAATTATGCTCACCAATTAGCACTGTATTTTATACAAATCACTTTTTCTTCACTCTTGTGGGCATATATATTGTTTAAAATTTGAATTCTATAAACAACCCAAAAATAGCACAAAACACCAAAAAATAAGGAATCTCCATGTTCCCACAACCCATCATGCACAATTTGGCTCTATCTCTTAGGCAGGTAACCCTGAGGAACTGTCAGTAGGACCCAAAAAATTGAGTAGAGTCTCACATATGGACATATGGTAATCAGGTCAGTGTTCTCCCCACAAGTATTATCCAAGACACAATATATAATTTTATACATATTATGAGAGGAAATCTAGGTCTCTCTAAGACATTAATTACTGAAAAATATTTATGTTCTATGGCTGCTGAGGGTATGAGAGAAAAGCAAGGAACTTTTTTCTCTACAGGAAGTGATAGTGCTTTGTGACAAAACCATACAGGCCTAGGGATCTACAAAGAGACACTTAAAAAAGGAAAGACACTTTTATCTAGAGCAAACTTTTTTCTTTTATTAAATCCTGTACTCTGAGAGTGCTTGCCTCACAGTGTAGATTCTAAGTGTGCACTAGAAATGTCTGTTCTGGGCTCACACTGATGTCTGCTCACTGTATCACACAGTAGTCAGTAATATAATTCTCAATTTTTAGACTTTACAG
Organism: Micromys minutus; assembly: GCF_963924665.1. NCBI lineage: Eukaryota > Metazoa > Chordata > Mammalia > Rodentia > Muridae > Micromys > Micromys minutus. The sequence goes on from NC_137969.1 coordinate 255,369,065, forward strand.
ATATACAATGTTCTGAGAATCATCTCTGCTGACAGTGGTGGCTCAGCCCTTCAAAGAATCGGCTAGTACTCACTATTAGCATTATAAGCTCCTGTAGCTCACCCCAAACTATTTCCTTAACACAATGCTTGTGAAACTGCTTGGTGTGGGTTCAGAAGATGTACACGGTGTCTCATGGATTCTGCAGACATCACTCAAACAGATTTCAGATACAACCAGCTGAACCTCTTCAAACACAAAGAAATCTGATTATGAAACTGTTACACCTCTCCAACTTCACTTTCCCTCACATCCTCTAACACACTTTTTAGCTCTTCTTTTAAGAGAGTAACAAGGAATTCCTCATGAGTCTGAAGTCCAGAGGTCTGGGTTTGGTGCTATTCACTGAATGTAAAGACCTGGAAATGTAGGTTGGTTCTCTAGGCTGCCAGAGCTGAAGGATCAGAGTGTTCTGCTTTCCATGCACAAAAGAAGATTTTGTGTGCATGTCTCCTTGCTAAAGGAGGAGTTCTGGAACTGGAATTTAAATGACAGAAGTGCAATGGCAGATATGAAATGAAGAAGTCTATGGCAATGATACATAATAATCATAAGGGTTATTTTTTTTTGTTTTTGTTTTTGGTCCGTAGTACATCTCTGTTGTTTTACTTGCTTCAGAGAAAATAATAAAATGTTTATAGTTTTGGAAATTCAACATAAAGCTAAATGATATTAAATAAATATATATAACAATTTGATGGACTTTATAGTTTAGTAATTTAACATAGAGTGTTGGAGTTAATTTAAAATAATTAAACTATATTTTATTAATAATAAAAGTAAATAATTTGTGAATATATATACATATGCATAAAACACATACATATATTATATGTATAATGCATATATTTTGTGGTGTATTTGAGTAAAAAAAATTTAGGAATCAATTCATTATTTAATGTCCTCAAAGTATACAAAGGTACTGTAGGCATGATCAGAACAGTTAGTAGAGTATTTCTCGGCGTATTTATTTCTGTTTTCTCCCCCATTTATTTATTTATTTACTTCTATATTCATGTTACCATGTGCTTTTATTCTCCAGTCTACCTAAGGATATGGAAATTGCAGTGTTTAAAATATCTATCCAGATCTCTGTGATATAAACATTACTGCTTCATATTGTTTTTGTTTGTTTGTTTGTTTCTTTTTTGTTTTCTTTTTTGTTTTTTTGTTTTTTTGATTGAAGATATGTTCCATTGTGAGAGGAACTGTGCTTGTGGTGACAAAATGTTTCTATAGTTTGTGACACTTCTATTTTTGTGGCATTTCAGGAGAGTGACTGAGATTCAAGTGTCTCACAATGCTGATCTCCAGCTACATCTGCTTTGGGACATTTAAGAAAATAATTTCAAGTCATTGAGGAATTGCCTTCAAAAGTTTTTTTTTTTTTTTTTTTTTGGTTAACTAGGTTATGCCTGTTTCAGGTCCAGTATGGGCCTACAATGGAGTTTTGTGGCTTGAAAAGCCACAGGGGTTATAACTTGGCTCTGGGGTTTTGTTCAGTGAACTGAGATGCCCAGTAGGATTCTAGATACTAATGTGGATTCCAAGGTTCTTGCTTTATCTCTAGAGTTTCTAGTACTGATTTATCCTCCAGGAGAAAAGTTGCATTTAAGTGGGATGTTTGGCTGAAATGTGTAGCCTCAGGGAGGGGTGCCATTGAAAATTTCTAGGCATAAATGAGTTTCAGTGAGTTGGGGGCATTATATTAACTGAAGATCAGATAATTTAACATCATCAGTGTTTCTTCCTCGACAACAGAAGGCTGGTCTTATACTTTTGGGCAACTTTGTTTCGTTTTGTTTGTTTTTTTGTTTTTTATTTTGTTTTGCTTTTTGGTTTTTTATTATTTTAACTAAAGTAGTTTCCCTCTACTTGGTGTGTTCTGCATGCCCCCTGCTGGTGCAGATCTGCTCTACAGGAAGGTTTATGTCAGGGTTCACAATGAAGATATCACATTGTGCCTCTTGCACAGTAATATGTGGCTGTGTCCTCAGTAGTCACAGAGTTCAACTTCAGGAAGAACTGATTCTTAGATGTGTCTCTAGTGATGGAGATTCGACTTTTGAGAGATGGGTTGTAGCTAGTGCTGCCACCATAGTCTATGTATCCCATCCACTCCATTTTATTTGCTGGATGCTGCCGGATCCAGTTCCATCCATAACCACTGCTGATGGAGTATCCAGTGACAGAACAGGTGAGGGACAGTGACTGAGAAGGTTTCACAAGGCCAGGTCCTGACTCCTGAAGCTGCACCTGAGACATGATACCTTCAGACAAGAGAGGCGATTTTGTTAATCAAGTAGAAAAATAAAAATCCTCATGGACACATGTATGAACTGGTAACACTCACCAGGAAGTGCTGTCAACAGGTACAGAAAACTCAACTCCCTCATCTTTTAGGCTATTCCTCCTTTTCTTCAGAGATCAGCCACCAGTGAGAGATATGTTATCAGCCGTTTCCAGGAGAGATTTAATTTAGAGGTAGAAGATGCATTTGCATATGGGAGCCAAATTTGCCTTCATAATTGGGGAAGCTGTATAGGGAAAGTCATTGGTATGTAAATAAGATCATCACAGTCTTTTATTATTCATCATTCACAGTGTGAATCTAGACTTAGAGTGCAGGAGGACTGTAAGATTCCCAGGAAACACATTTGGACATGATCCCACATTCCCATCCTACACGAAATTTTCTCATCCTGTGTTTGTAGAGTCTCAATCAATGCCAAACTTCCATTAATACTTGGGTTTCTGACTTTCATGCTTTTTTATATGCAAGTCTGCCCTGTTCCTAGTTTTCTTCTATCCTCCTACCTATAATATACATTATCATATTTCCTAAAACTTGTTATAATATTTTATCTTTTTAGCAGAGATGATATATTATATTTCCAGTAGATATACAGGCATGTCACATTACATTAATGATTCTGCCCTTTGAGAGAACAACATATAGTTCAAGTGTAACTACAGAAGGTTAAAATAACCATTCATTATGTTACCCTTTTCACCAATATCTCATCAGAATTTTGCATAATTGTTTCTGTAATAAATGTCATTATTTCATGGATTAGGTGAAATCTCAAACTACCTTATTGAATTACATTTTCTTGATCAACATGTTGAAAACTTGAAAATATATTTAGTATTTATATGTTTTATGCTCTTTTTTCATTGTTAAAAAATATGTAAAATTTTCAACATATTTGCTACTTGCCTCTTGTATCCATTCATTCTGGGCTTTCAAAGATGAGGGTAGAATTCTGTGGGTTGTATAGAAAAATCAGTGAAAAACTTCCAATTATTCTATATAATCTCAATCTAAATAAGGTATAGAATGATCTTCATTTCTGATCCAATATAGTCCTCCATCTCATGATTATAGGTAGAGCATTTTCATTGCTATGTTATTTTCCTCAGGATCATAGTTGCATAGTAGAAGATTTAGGAACATCACAGTGACTGGGTTTTGTATGGGTGTGGGGTTGGTATGTTTCTAATCATAGTGTGTTCTTTTAATATGCCAGATAAGTAGATTTCAGACAATATATTTGATATTGGAATAGATGCTTTCTCATGAAGCTCCTATATTTGACAGAAATCGACTCCCATTACATTGCAGAAATATAATCTCTGGGTGATGGGTCTAAGTAGAAAGAGCCTGAAACGATATATTTTATAATCCCCCTACATACACTTCTATCTTAATATTGGTGTGTATGAGCTCCTACCAAAGAAAAATGACAGAATATTAAATTTCATAGACAAATCACCAAATATTTTTTTTCTATTTAATTTCACTCTGTATTATGTATGAAAACTCTCCACGTATGATGGAGATGCATCAAATACATTTCTTCAACTATTGATTGTAGCTGGAGCATGTTTAATTCACTGTCATCTTCTTAAGAGTCAGAGCTGCATAGAAGCTGATTTAGGAACATCACAATAACTGTGTGTGTGGGATGGACTGAAATCTTCCTGATTATGAGGTGCTCCTTTAACATGCCAGGTCAGAAGAATTCTGACAATATATCTGATATTGAAATGTATACTGTGTGATGAAGCTCTTGGGATTTACAAAAATAGGTTGTTCATTACAGAAAGATAATCTCTGAGTGATAGCTCTAGTTTAAAAAGCTAGAGACAATAGATTTGATAACTCCCCCATATACAATTCAATTATTTATCATGCTGTGTATGAGCTCCTCCATATAAAGCTCTGAACACCCCAGAAACAACTCACAGGCTATATTAAGTTCAAGAAAAGAAAAAAAATAAATAAAAGAAAATAAAAAACAATTTTGCTTAATCCTTACACACCAAGAAAACTTTGTCTAATTCCAGGTTACATCCTGTTTTAAATGTAGTTTATGCTCATTTAACTAGTAAGATCGTTTTTTTTTTTAATTTTTTATTTATTTTTATTAAAAAACTTTATTTTAAAAACAAAGATAAATATAAAAATTTTAAGCATTTTTGCATAAAAGTATACAAATAAATTTTTGTCATTGCTTGGATTTTTTTTTTTAAGGTTTGATAGTGTGCATTAAGATCTTACTAGTTACATTGAGCATAAAGTATATGTAAAACAGGATGTAACCTGGAATTAGTTGAAGTTTTCTTGGTGTGTAAGAAGTAAACATAATGGTTTTCCTTTTTTTTTTTTTCTTGACCTTCACACAGTCTGTGAGTTGTTTCTGGTGTGTTCAAAGTTTTCTGGGGTTAGTATCCAATTATCAGTGAATACATATTATGTATGTTCTTTTGTGACTGGGTTATCTCACTCAGGATGATATTCTCTAGATGCATCCATTTTCTTTTTTTTTTTTTATTTTTAAACGACTTTATTTTGCAAAACAAAGATAAATGTAAAGACTTTAAACATTTTTTGCTTAAAATTATACATTTTTGTCAGTACTGTTTTTTCAGACATTAAAATAAATTTTACATAAAACCATGTGAATATGTTTTTTAGTCAGTACTTGATTTTTTTCAAGGGCTTGACAGTATGCATTGAAAACGTACTAGTTGCAATAAGCGTAAAGTACATGCAAAACAAAACGCAACATGGAAATAGTCAAAGTCTTCTTGTTTTGTGAATATATGCATATTTTTTATTTCTTTATTTCTTGGACTTCATACAGTCTGTGAGTTGTTTCTGGGGGAGTGCAAGCCTCTGGGGTTAGCATCCCACTATCAGTGACTGCATATTATGTCTGTTCTTTTGTGACTGGGTATCCTCACTCAGGATGATCTTCTCTAGATGCAGCCATTTTCTTAAGAATTTGGTTAAGTCATTGTTTCTGGTGGCTGAGTAGTATTCCATTGTGTATATGTACCACAATTTTTGTATCCATTAGTCTTCTGAAGGACATCTGGGTTCCTTCCAGCTTCTGGCTATTATAAATAGAGCCGCTATGAACATTGTGGTGCATATATCTTTGTTGTGTATTAAAGTGTCTCTGGGGTATATGCCCAGAAGTGGAATAGCTGGGTCTTCAGGTAGTACTATATCCAATTTTCTGAGGTATCGCCAGACCGATTTCCAGAGTGGTTGTATTAGCTTGCAACCCCACCAACAGTGGAGAAGTGTTCCTCTTTCTCCGCAGCCTCGCCAGCATCTGCTGTCATCTGAGTTTTGGATCTTGGCCAATCTGACTGGTGTGAGGTAGAATCTTAGGGTTGTTTTGATTTGCATTTCCCTGATGGCTAAGGATGTCGAGCACTTCCTCAGATGTTTTTCGGCCATTCGGTGTTCCTCAACTGAAAATGATTTGTTTAGCTCTGTACCCCATTTTTTAATAGGGTTATTTGATTCTCTGGTGTCTAGCTTTTTGAGTTCCTTGTACACCTTGGATATTAGGCCTCTATCTGATGTGGTGTTGGTAAAGATCTTTTCCCATTCTGTTGGTTGCCGTTTTGATTTCTTGACGATGTCCTTAGCCTTACAGAAACTTTGCAATCTCATTAAGTCCCATTTGTTAATCTTTGACCTTAGAGCTTGAGCCATTGGTGTTTTGTTCAGGAAATTTTCTACTGTGCCTATGTGTTCTAAGGTTTTCCCTACTTTCTCATCTAATAGTTCCAGTGTATCTGGTTTAATGTGGAGATCTTTAATCCACTTACACTTGAGCTTTGTACAAGGAGATAAGAAAGGGTCTATTTTCATTCTTTTGCATGTTGAGTGCCAGTTGGACCAGCACCATTTGTTGAATAGGCTGTCCTTTTTCCATTAAATGTTTACTGCTCCTTTGTCAAAAATCAGGTGACCATATACATGAGGGCTGATTTCTGGATCTTCTATTCTATTCCATTGATCCACTTGCCTATTTCTGTACCAGTACCATGCAGTTTTCAGCACAATTGCCTTGTAATATAGCTTGAGGTCAGGGATAGTGATTCCCGCAGATGTTTTTTTGTTGTTGAGGATGGTTTTCGCTATTCTAGGTCTTTTGTTATTCCATATGAAATTGCACATTGATCTTTCCAATTCCATGAAGAACTGGGTTGGAATTTTGATGGGGATTGCATTGAATCTGTAGATTGCTTTTGGTAGGATGGCCATTTTTAAGATGTTGATCTTTCCAATCCATGAGCATGGGAGATCTTTCCATTTTCTGAGATCCTCCTCAATTTCTTTCTTTAGAGGTTTGAAGTTCTTGTCATACAGGTCCTTAACTTCCTTAGTTAGAGTCACACCAAGGTATTTCATAGTTTTTGTAACTATTGTGAAGGGTACCTTTTCCCTAATTTCTTTCTCCACATGTTTGTCCTTTGAGTATAGGAAGGCTACTGATTTGTTTGAGTTAATTTTGTATCCGGCCACTTTGCTGAACTTGTTTATCAGCTGTAGGAGTTCTCTGGTGGAATTTTTGGGGTCACTCAAGTACACTATCATGTCATCGGCAAAGAGTGATGTTTTTATCTCTTCCTTTCCGATTTGTATCCCCTTGATCTCCTTTTGCTGTCTAATTGCTCCAGCCAGGACTTCCAGTACTATGTTGAATAGGTAGGGAGAGAGTGGGCAGCCTTGTCGAGTCCCTGATTTTAGTGGGATTGCTTCAAGTTTTTCGCCATTAAGTTTGATGTTGGCTGTTGGTTTGCTGTATATTGCTTTTATTATGTTTAAATATGGGCCTTGGATTCCTGTTCTTTCCAGGACTTTTAACATGAAGGGGTGTTGGATTTTGTCGAATGCTTTCTCAGCGTCTAGTGAGATGACCATGTGATTTTGGTCTTTAAGTTTGTTTATATGGTGGATTACATTGATGGATTTCCTTATGTTAAACCATCCCTGCATCCCAGGGATGAAGCCTACTTGGTCATGGTGAATGATGGTTTTGATATGTTCTTCGATTCGGTTTGCAAGGATTTTGTTGAGTATTTTTGCATCAATGTTCATAAGTGAGATTGGTCTGAAGTTCTCTTTCCTTGTAGGGTCTTTGTGTGGCTTAGGTACGAGGGTTATTGTAGCCTCAAAAAATGAGTTGGGTAATATTCCTTCTGATTCTATCTTTTGTAATAGTTTGGCGAATATTGGTGTTATATCCCCAATAAATGTCTGATAAAATTCTGCACTGAACCTGTCTGGACCTGGGCTTTTTTTGGTTGGGAGGCTTTTGATGACTTCTTCTATTTCTTTAGGTGTTATAGGGTTATTTAGATGGTTTACTTGGTCCTGGTTAAACTTTGGGACCTTGTATCTGTCTAGGAATTCGTCCATTTCCTCCAGATTTTCCAATTTTGTGGAGTATAAGTTTTTGTAGTAGGATAAGATGATTTCTTGAATTTCCTTAGTTTCAGTTGTTATGTCACCACTTTCCTTTCTGATTTTGTTAATTTGGATATTCTCTCTTTGCCCTTTAGTTAGTCTGGCTAGGGGTTTATCAATCTTGTTGATTTTCTCAAAGAACCAACTCTTGGTTTTGTTGATTTTTTCAATGGTTCTTTTTGTTTCTATTTGGTCTATTTCTGCCCTAATTTTGATTATTTCTTGCCATCTACTCTTTTTGGGTATATCTGCTTCCTTTTGTTCTAGGGCTTTTAGCTGTGCTGTCAGGTTGCTGATGTGAGCTCTCTCCAGTTTCTTCTTGGAAGCACTTAGGGCAATGAGTTTTCCTCTCAATACTGCTTTCATTGCATCCCATAGGTTTGGGTATGTTGTGTTATCATTTTCGTTGAATTCTAAAAAGTCCTTAATTTCTTTCTTTATTTTTCTTTGACCCTGCTGTCCTTTAACAGAGCGTTGTTTAGTTTCCATGTGTATGTGGGCATTTTGTTGTCTTTGTTGTTGTTAAAGACCAGCCGTAGACCATGGTGATCTGAGAGGATGCATGGGAGTATTTCAATCTTCTTATATCGATGAAGGCTCGTTCTGTGTCCAATTATGTGGTCAATTTTCGAGAAGGTGCCATGGGGTGGTGAGAAGAAGGTGTATTCTTTTACTTTAGGACAGTATATTCTGTATATATCTATTAATTCTAGTTGGTTCAAAGTCTCTGCTAGTTTTGCAGTGTCCTTGTTCAGTTTCTGTTTCCCTGATCTGTCCATTGGTGAGAGTGGGGTGTTAAAGTCTCCCACTATTATTGTGTGGGGTGAAATGTATTTTTTGAGCTTTAGTAGAGTTTCTTTTATGAATGTGGGTGATTTTTTATTTGGAGCATATATGTTAAGGATTGAGAGTTCCTCCTGACAGATTTCCCCGGTAATGAGTAAAAAGTGTTCTTCTTTATCTTTTTTGATAACTTTTGGTTGGAAATTTACTTTATTCGATATTAGAATAGCCACTCCAGCTTGCTTCTTGGAGCTGTTTGCTTGGAAGTTTTTTTCCCACCCTTTTACTCTGAGATAGTGTCTGTCTCTGTCTCTGACATGAGTTTCCTGTATGCAGCAAAAGGCTGGATTTTGTTTATGTATCCAGTCTGATAGTCTATGTCTCTTTATTGGGGAGTTGAGACCATTTATGTTAATAGATATCAAGGAATAATTGTTTCTGTTTTCTGCCATTTTTGCTTTTTTGGGTTGAGTTGTGTCTGTGTTTTTTTCTTCTTTTAGTTTTCTTGTTTAGGAGTTTTCTTGTTTTTACTAGGCTGTATTTTCCCTCCTTGTATTGGGTTTTCCACCTATAATTCGTTGTAGTGCTGGGTTTGTGGTCAGATATTGTGTGAATTTTGATTTGTCTTGAAATATCTTTGTCTCTCCATCGATGGTGATTGATAGTTTTGCTGGGTATAGCAGCTTGGGCTGGCACTTGTGCTCTCTTAAGGAGTGCATGATGTCTGTCCAGGCTCTTCTAGCTTTCATAGTCTCTGTTGAGAAATCGGGTGTGAGTCTGATTGGTCTGCCTTTATATGTTACCTGACCTTTTTCCCTTACTGCTTTTAGTATTCTTTCTTTTTTTGGGCACTTGATGTTTTTACTATTATGTGTCGGGAGGTATTTCTTTTCTGGTCCAACCTATTTGGAGTTCTGAAGGCTTCTTTTATGCTCGTGGTCATCTCATTCTTGAGGGTAGGGAAGTTTTCTTCTATGATTTTGTTGAAGATATTTACTGTGCCTCTTAGTTGATACTCTTCTCCTTCTTCTATTCCTATTATCCTTAGGTTCGGTCTTCTCATTGTGTCTTGTATTTCCTGGACATTTTGGGTTAGGAGCTTTTTGGTTTTTGCATCTTCTCTGGCTGTTTTGTCTATGTTTGCAATGTTGTCTTCTGCCCCCGAGATTCTCTCCTCGATCTCTTGTAATCTGTTGGAAATGCTTGCTTCTGTGACTCCTGATTTCTTTTTTTGGTGTTCTGACTCTAGGGTTATCTCTTTTAGCACTTTCTTTATTGTGTCAATTTCTGTTTTAATTTCCCTCTTCCATTCCTTTATTTCTTTGGTTCTGTTTTCGTCTCGTTCTTTGAGTTCTTTGAGTGTTTTTCTTGTTTCTTCTTTAAAATCTTCTGAATCTTTTTGCTTTTCCTCCCTTTCTTGTTTAAGTAACTCTATCAGCATCTTGAGGCATGATTTCAGGTCTGTGTCTTCTTTCTCTGGAGTGTTTGGAATTCCGATGTTTGCTACTATCTGAGAGCTGGGTTCTGGTGTTGCTAGATTGTCTTGGTTTCCTTGGGATATACTCTTTCTCTTTCCTCTTGCCATTTTGTTGTCAGTGATATGTTCTTGCCTTTCCCTTGTATCTGGTCTGTGTCCCTGGTACACTTTCCGTGTGCACTTCGCAAAGATCTCTCTACTCCTCGGCAGCCCAGGTTCCGGGTGGCAGCTGGGCCAGGCTCCGCTCTGCGTACTGAAGTCGCCTCCGGGTGGAAACAGACGTTCCTAAGATCTGTTCCTGGTCACAGATGCTCAGCCTCTCCGAGCCACCTTTCCGGCTGGCAGGTAGGGCCAGGCTCTGCTCTGTGTCCTGAAGTTGTCTCTGGGTGGGAACAGAAGTTCCTAAGATCTGTTCCCGGTCACTAGATAGGGGAGGACAGGGCAGGTCAGGGCAGGGGGTGCCCTTTCCGTGTGCACTCCGCAGAGATCCCTCTGCTCCCCTGCAGCTTAGGTCTCCAACTCACCAGTTGCTCAGCCTGTTCGAGCCGCCTTTCCGGCTGGCTGTTGGGCCAGGCTCTGCTGTGTGTCCTGAAGTCGTCTCCGGGTGGGAACAAAAGTTCCTAAGATCTGTTCCAGGTCACTGGATCGGGGAGGACACGGCAGGTCAGGGAAGGGGGTGCCCTTTCCGTGTGCACTCCGCAGAGATCCCTCTGCTCCCCCGCAGCCTAGGTCTCCCACTCACCAGTTGCTCAGCCTGTTCGAGCAGCTTTTTGAAGAATGAACGTCTTAAATGAGTATCAGTCCATTCCTGAATCCATGGAAGAAAAAAAAAGAGTTAATAAATGGGAATTCACAAACCCCAGTACATTCTGGATTTATCTCCAAAGGTTCTTCTTTGATACCCCATATTATTTCAATTCAGATTAGCAGAAACACCAGTACTCCCCCACCATTTTCTTTCTATAATAAACCCACATCTTTCTCTTTCTATAATAAGTTTCAAGTTGTGAACTGGAATTGTGATTTCTCTTATAGTCACTCAAATTAAAACTTATATCCTATCTTATAAAACATATCCTGGGACAGATAGTTCTTCAATGAAAATCTCATTTTGATACTATTAGAGGATCTTATGTAATTTCTGCTTGACATTTTTCAGTTTCAGCAAACACATGGTATAGTCTGAAGCTCTTGGATACATTGTTACACAATATAGAATTAGTGTTACTCTCCATTTAAAATCCTTTCAATCTCTTCTAGCCTTTTCAAAGCAGCAACTCTTTTCTTCTCAATTTCTTTGATGTCTTTTGTTGTTTTATGGGGAACATCTTGGTCTGCATTTTCTGTTGACTGCTTGTTGGACTTAGAATTTCCGCTATCATTTGTTTTTATGATTTGTGCTGGTCTGGATTCACTGCTGATCTCTTTTACATCCTCAGAACAGATTTCATCTTTTTTTTTTTTTTTCTGTACCTGAAGTCTTATCAACTGGGGACAGTGGCTGCTCCACAATACCAGAAGAGGAGATTTTATCCCTCACTATACTCAAATGGTGTTGAATATATTCCTCATGAGGTGCTAATGCCAATGTTTCAACTAGGCATCTTTTAGCTTTCAGTAAGTCCTTCTCTTCAAAATATATGACACACAGATTGTGCTTCCCTTGTACATTGCTTGGATCCATTTCCAATATCTTTTCAAAACACTTTTTAGCTCCAGGTATATCCTTCTTTTGGTTCATCAGAACATCTCCTTTTAAAATGAGACCCTTGGTATGGTCAGGATAGTATCTGAGGAGCTCTTTTAAGATTGGCAATGCCTTTAACTCCTTAGCAGTCTGTGAATACAGGAGTGCCAGGTTAAACAAAGCACTTCTGAAGTCAGGTTGTAACTTAATAGCCTTCTTCATCCAAGTCTCAGCTTCAGAATACTTTTTGTCATCCATGGCAAGCATCCCCAAATTGAAATAGCCATTGGCATCTTGTGGTTCTTCAATTAGGTAATTCAGAAGCCGTTTTTTAGCTTCAGGTCTGAGTCTAACTTCACCTGATTCCTGCATTAGAATAGCAGAAATGAACAGCACTAGCTTATGTTTGGGGTTTAGTTCCAAAGCTTTAGATTCCAAAGTTCTTCAGAGCTTCATTTGGTTCTTTAAGTTCAATATAAACAATGGCCAAAATGTACCACAGATCTGCATTGTTTCTGTCCAGCTCTAGTGCTTTAAGATATGCTTCCTTTGCTTTGAGAGGCTTATTCATTTTTAAAAGCAACTCTCCCCTGCTAATGTAAGCCTGCTTGAAGTCTGGCCTCATGCTAATTGCCTGCCAGTACAGCTGATCCTCTTCCTCCAGGCAGGACTCATTTGCTCTAATAAGGTTGGCCAGGTTGATATAAACATTTAGGTGATTAGGGGCAATTCTGGCTGCATATTTTTTTACCAGGAATAATCTGGGGCATTAGTGATTTTGCCAACATATAAGATTCTTCAGCTTCTTTAGTTCTGTTTAAGTTTTTATAAGTTCTTCCTACATTCATGTGGGCACCAATGTCATCTGGCTGAACATGGGTGGCCTGCAAAAAATATTTCAAAGCTTTCTCAAAGTTTTTCTCGTTTTCCAGAGCATGACCCACATTATTCCATAATTTGGCATTATTCTTATTTACCTTTAAGACTGACATAAACAATGTATATTCTGACTCCCAGTCCCAATTCCTATGGAGTGTTTTCAAGGCATGGGTTAGTATCACCATGGATAGACAAACCCATGAGAGCTTTTTCAGTACACTTCTGTTTGAAATCTTTTGCTATTCATGGGCTACTAAAATGCAAAACCCCATGCTAGGAACATATAGTACTCACTCAGCAACAACAAATCCAACAGGAAAGAACAGGTTTGATGCAGGAATAAATGGTAAATCCATTAAACGAAGCGCCATAAGGGCTGTCTTTGAGGAGTCATCAGAGTATCTGAGACTGAATATTCCCAAAGCCCCAAGAAAGCAAAAAAAAAAAAAAAAAAAAAAAAAAAGTGGCAAGATTTAGAACATCTGGAAAACAATACTATCAGTGGTATTGTTATAATGGTCCAATTACAGCAGAGCTCAGAAGGATTAAATAGAAGTCCCACATTCACAGGAAGGAGGTAGTTAAAAGTAGGCTGTCCTGTGGGGTCTGGTTTACAGCAGCTGGATTATCAAACCTTGTAAACACTGGAAGTTGTGAATGAATAACTTGGACTCTGATCACGACAAGTAGTAAAGTACTGAACATCAAGACAATGAGTTTTATTAATCTCGGTGTCATAGAAAATGGAATGCTACCCTTCCCGCGGACAAACTGTCCAGCCATGGTACACAGAAATGGCAACGTGTACCCTTGGGCCACAAATACTTCATATACACAGACATAGGAGTTCCCCAGAAGTCATTCTGAAATAGTTTTTAAAGGTGTAGATGGATGCAGGTCTTTATTCAGTATTGCTGAAACATCATCAAAAACAAAGCCACAGAACAGACTGTTCCAGTATCAGGCAACAACCACACTGACTATCAAAGTCACTTCTTTGAAGTTAATATCTGCCATCTTTCCTTCAAGCACTGATCAGCAAAACTGAGGGCGGCTCCGCCGAGAGATGGTTCAGGAAAGCTTCGGAGATGGTGGACCAGAGAGGGAATCTGCAGAAAACACATAGTCCTCCACACTCGGGCTCCTGGGAGGCTCCACCTTAGTTGCCGCTCCCCCTGGCTCCTGATCCTTCCCCAGCTCTTCCAGCATGGCCTCAGCCTCTAGCATGGCACGCCGGGAACACGCAGCTCTTCCCAAAACTTCTAATCCCAGTATGCACAGCCGCAACGCTGAACTTGTGCTCCATTTTTAAATAGGGTTATTTGATTCTCTGGTGTCTAGCTTTTTGAGTTCTTTGTATACCTTGGATATTAGGCCTCTATCTGATGTGGGGTTGGTAAAGATCTTTTCCCACTCTATTGGCTGCTGTTTTGTTTTCTTGACAGTGTTTTTAGCCTTACAGAAAATGTGCAATCTCATTAACTCCCATTTGTCAATCCTTGACCTTAGAGCAAGAGCCATTGGTGTTCTGTTCAGGAAATTTCCTCCTGTGCCTATGAGTTCTTGTCTACATTTTTCAACTTCTTTATTCCTTCAGTTCCCATTTGATTATACTTAAATGACTCAATGCAAACATTTATGTAAACATACTCTTGTGACTCAAGAGTGAAAGATGCATTCTCTCAAGCAGAGGTGTTAAGCTGTTGCCTGCAAAACCAGTATGTCAGAACAACAAGTATCTCCTATTTAAATCAGATTTAGACCTGAGAATAATTCATTGCAGAGGTATACAAGCTCAACAAGTACATGACCACATTGTTATAGCCTTCTCTGCAGCTTTAATTCATACAGGGTTAGTGTTTTCCTCTTTCTCAGCTGTCAAATATCTGACAAATAGGAAGGGAGACTACCTCTGAGCTGACTGTGGGATTAAGTATTGGTTACACTATCCAATAATAAAATTTCCAAACAAATATTCTGAGCATAACATACACTTGATTGTATTTCCCAGGCCATTACTCAAGGTCTCACAGTGCACTTGTGTTTGTATTCTCACAGGAGATGCTGATGTACATGTAACAGATTTTTACTGTCAGGTACATCCAATAACCACTTCTTCCAACTTCATTTGATTACTTGTTGGTTCCTTATACCCACAGGATGAGTTCCTGGTGTCCTCATCTGAGTCCCATCTGCCCTGGTAGTGCTCTGTGTTTTGTTCATGTCACTCTGTATCCTGTGTTTAATTATGTATATCAGAATTATAGACATATTTGGTAAGATATTTGTTATTTCAAAGATTAGTAGGAGTTGTGAGTATGGAGAGGTTTTGTGCAATGTGTATATATTTGAGATCATTCAGATGTAAAATACTTTTATTTTACACTTATTATTTAATTAAAAAATAATATTACATTCAGCTTATGGATACACTGAAATACAGATTGTACCCTAAAGATAATGTACAACACAAGTTACAGCATTAACAATCTAAGAAGGTATAATATGTCTAATGCATTTTTGTTTGTTGATTATTTTCATTTGAATTTTAAATGTTATTCCTCTTTACCAGTTTCCCATTTTGAATTCCCTCATTTCCAATCCCCTTTCCCTGCTTCTATGCAGGTCATCACCCACCCTCCCAATCCCTTCTACCTCCCACTCTGACATTCCTTTACACTGGGTCATTAAGCTTTGACAAGACCAAGGGCCTCTTCTTTCATTTAAGCCACACAAGGCCATTTTCTGCTACATATGCAGATGGAAAAACAGGTTTCTCAGTATATAGTCTTTGGTTGCTTCTTTAGTTCCTGGGAGCTCTGGGGATCGGGTTGGATGATACTGTTGTTCTTCCAAGGAACCCTTTCTGCTCCATCAGTCCTTTGTTTTAACTTCTCATTCACACTCTGTTGACCTGGAGTTCTCTGTGTGCGCAGTGCCCCCTGCTGGCCATAAGCCCCTTGGGAAGAGGTTTTTTACTGAGCCCACAATTAAATTTCCTCACTGTGTTTGTTGCACAGTAGTACATGGCAGTGTCCTCATTTCTCAGACTGTTCATTTGTAGATACAATAAGTTCTTAGAATTGTCTCTGGAGATGACAAATCTTCCCTTTACTGACCCTGCATAGTTTTGTACACTCCCATCATATTTTATATTTGCTATCCACTCCGGCCCCTTCCCTGGGGCTTGGCGAATCCAGTCCATCCAGTAATCACTGAAGGTGAATCCAGAAGCTTCACAAGAGAGTTTAAGGGATGATCCAGGCTGAACCAAGCTGCCTCCTGATTCTACCAGCTGAATGTCACCCAATATGCCTGAAAAATAGAGAGAATCACAGTCAGAAAACTATCACACATAACCACTGTTCCTCTTATAAGTGTCCTTCTACATAAACAGAGTCTCTTCTACGTGCATTACCTTTTAAAATAAAGAACATGAAAATACATATCAATCCCAACTCCATTGTGAGTACTTGCTATTCAAAGCCAATCACACAGTTGAAAGACCTGGTTGGAATCTGGGACTGAGATCCTCTGCTCTATGTGAGGTTTAGCCCTGGGCTGATTTTGTTGAGTTGCAGAAGTTTCTATTTGCATATCCTGTTTCTATATAGCATGTCTGGGGTGGAAGTTTGTAAGGAAACATTGCTTACAGAATATGTGAGGGTTATTTTTATCATAGACAATTGTTTCAATTACATGTGGCTATGTCCTGTCTTTGGAAATATGAAATTTGATCAGCATCTCACTGTCACATTTCCAGGTGTGGCTCACAGCTGGAGTTTGATCCTCCATGCAGATTTGTACTTCCCCTGCTTTGTGCAGCTTTTGTCTGAGACAACACTTGGTCAGAGGATGGCTTGTCTGATGAAGTTCCAAAATTCCCCTCAATGTGACAGGTAAATTTTCATTTTGAATCATTCTAGTTCATAAAAATATGAACATGTATTATTTTTGAATCAAATAAATGTGACTTTACATGACTGCACAAGTACAATCTCACCTGCTAAGCATCTATACACAGAGAAACTTGTGCAGCTCTCAACATTGCCAGAGACATAAACACATATTGTATCATGAACATATCCACATATGAGGTGATAAGTCCTTCAGATTATAATTTTTATTGCTCTGGTGATTAGCCTTTTATTCTGTGTTATGCCTTTGTTGACTTACATCTCTTTGTTTATAAATATATCTTTTTACTTTCTTTCAATTTGAATCAGTGTAGATTCAAATTTGTTTAGAATTAAAAGTATCTCAGTGATGAGATATGACGTGCAAGGTAACACACACACACACACACACACACACACAAACACACACAACTCATCCACCTATGTTCACATGATTATTGACAAAGAAGCTAAGATCATTCAGTGGAAAACAGGACAGCCTCTTCAACAAATGATTCAGGTTCAGTAGGCAGTCAGCATGCAGAAGAATATGAATAAATCCCTTCTTATCTCCTTGTACAAAGCTCAAGTCCAAGTCAATCAAAGAGTTCCACATAAAACCAGATACACTGAAACTAATAGAACAGATAGTGGGAAAGTGCATAAAACACATAGCCATAGGGGAAATTTTCCTGAACAGAACAATAATGGTTTATACTCTAAGATTAAGAATCGACAAATGGGACACTATGAAATTGCAAAGTTTCTGTAAGGCCAAGGACACTGTCAAAAGAACAAAATGGCAGCCAACATATTGAAAAAGATCTTTACCGACGCTACATCTGATAGAGGGCTAGCATCTAATATATACAAGAAACTCAAGAAGCTATACCTTAGAGAATCAAAGAATCTTATTAAAAATGGTGTATGGAGCTATACATAGAGAACTCAGTGGAGGAATATCAATGCTGGAGAATCACCTAAAGAAATGAGTAACATCCCTAGTTGACTATCAGGGAAATGCAAATCAAAGCAACACTAATATTCCACCTCACAGCATTCAGAATGGCTAAGATCAAAAACTCAGGAGACAACAAATGCTCACTAGGATGTGGAGAAAGGGGAACACTCCTCTATGTTTGGTGTGACTGCAAACAAGTACAATCATTCTGAAAATCAATCTGGCCGTTCCACAAATAATTACACATAGGGCTACCTGAGGACCCAGTTATACCATACCTGGGCATGTACCCAAAAGTAGCTCTGATATCTTATAAGGACACATGCTCAATAATGTTCATAGCAGCCTTATTTATAATAGCCAGAAACTGAAAAAAAAAGCTCAGATGTCCCTCAACAGAGGACTGGATTCAGATGTTGTGGTACACATGCACAATAATGTACTACTCAGATATTAAAAACAATGAGTTCATAAAATTTCTAAGCAAATGGATGGAACTTGAAGCTATCATCCTGAGTGACATAACCCAATCACAAAAGAAAACTCATGATATGTATTCACTTATAAGTGAGTACTAGATCCCTCCAAAAAAAAAAATAGCTCAGAATACCCAAGAAAACATACTCAAATGTTATGAATCTCAAAAAGAAGGAAGAACAAAATGTGTATGTCTCAGTCTTAGAAGGGACAACAAAAAAGTGGAGGAAATACAAGGTCAAATAGAGGAGCAGATATTGTAGAAAATATCTACAGGGACTGTCTCACCCGCAGAAGCCCCACATATGCAGCCACCAAACCCAAACACAATTGCTGATGCAAAGAAGTGTTTACTGACAGAAACCTGCCATGAATGATTCCTCAGAGCCTCTCCCAGAGTCATGCAGATAAAGATGTGGTTGGTTGCAGTTAAATATCATGCTAAACAAGGGGTGCCCAATGAAAGAGCTAGAGAAAGGCCTGGAAATAACTTAAAGATTTGTACCCTTATGGAAAGAACAATATTATCATCATACAAGGCACTAAGGTATAGGGGTGATTGGGAGAGGGAGCAACTTCATGGAATCAAGTTGTGTGGGAGGAGGAAGGGGAGTTGGGGCGAAAGGGTATAACATTTGAAATGTATATACAGAGAATATCCAATAAAATTAAAGAAAAAAATGTTTGTCAGTGATGAGATGTAAGGTTACATAGTTTTACACACACACACACACACAAATCAGTTTAAAATTAATTATGAAGATAAATTGTTATAAGAAGAATTCTCTTAATATTGCTGAGGTGGGTAATACATTACAGTGTACCTAGACTTTCATTGCTCTGATGTGTATGATTTTACTTGAATTTGAGAAAACCTAAAAATAGGAGTTGATTATTTTAGGGTGGCTGGAAGTTTATTAGTGTTTGATGCCATATAGCTGAATCCAGATCCACTTCCCTGAAACTTTTTTAAGGACTTGACTCAGTAAAGAAACTACCTTTTCATATATTTGGTCTGACCTCTTCAGGGCTGTTTCCAGGACTGTCCAGCTCTCTCTCCCCTTTTCATCTTATGAGGTGTGGTTCATGTCTTCTAGGAACTTGATAACTGACACCGTTTTTTGTGCATACTGTTACTGGATGATTTGTACCCTGAGACATCAAGAGATCCAAGGCACATCAGCATCAGGACCAACAAGACTGGGTAAATGGGGTGTCTTATGATTCAAATATTATCTTAAGCCTTTGAGATATGTATGGTATTATCTGTGTTTAATATCCTATTCCTATGAGGACAACATACATATAATATGTAATAATTTGAAAGAATGTTAGTTTCTCTTCTAGTAATATTGTTACATGTACTTTGCCTAAATTCAAAGATTACCAGATTTGGAAAACAATTTCATATTGACAATGTATCAAGCTAATATATTAAGAAACTTTATCAAGATTTTATGTTATTCAACTCTGAACTCTAATAGGGAATGTGATTTTGGTTACATTCTTATTCCCAAACTACTGCTAGGGTTTCTTTTCTAAATTGAGTCAAATTTGGTTTCCAATTAAACCCAGGTAAAACCTGTTACATGGGTTCAAACTACTTTTTATTCATGTCTTTTAATTCACTCAACATCTCTTACTCTTCTTTCAAAGGAGGAACAAAGAAATGAAAGGTGAACCAATAGCTCTGTTCAGACACAGCTCATAATTTAAAATAAGTAAGCATTTGACAGACAGAAAAAAATGACCTTATGAAATTCTTAAGAAAATGGATGCATTTAGAGAATATCATCCTGAGCAAGATAACCCAGACACTGATAATTGAATACTAACTCCAGAAAGCTGTGAACACCCCAGAAACTACTCACAGACTGTGTCAAGTTAATGAAAAAGAAAAGAAAAGAAAAAAAAACATTATGTTTAATCCTTACACACCAAGAAATCCTTGACTAATTCTAGGTTATATCCTGTTTTACAAGTACTTTATGCTCAGTGTAACTTGTAAGATCTTAATGCACACTATCAAACCTTATTTTAAAAAGTCCAAGCAATGACAAACATGTATTCATATACTTTTATGCAAAAATGTTTAAAATTTGTACATTTATCTTTGGTTTTTAAAGTTCTTTAATAATAAAAAAGAAGGGATTTGTCACCTTTCAAATACACAATTTTTATCTTTCACATTTGATTGATATACATTCCATATACAGGCATCATATTAAGGCCATTAAATAAAGATAAAAATACTTGCTGCATAACAGGAAGATAAGTTTCTTCACATCAAGAGCACAGGCCATTGCTCATTTATGGATTAACTCTGACTCCAAGTTTCTGTACAAGAATGTTTTTTTGAAAAATTCATCTTCATGGTGGCAGTGTTAGGGTGTATCAAAGAACAGAGGGCTTAGTCAATGGTCAATATGGTGCTTAGAAATATGTCATATATTTTTTGTGCGAATATGCTGAGACTGCAGTACTGGCATGTTTTAAAAACATGTAGTAGATTGGTTGAATCTCCTTCACTCTGTGCATTTTTTAACCTTATATGTCCTTTAGGCATGTGGTCAAGTACCATGAGTCTACAACAGAATCAACATTAATATAGGTATCTCAGTCTCAGAATATATATATATATATAACCTTTCTTTCATAAAACACAGTCTCTGACATTTTCTTATCACCACCTCAAAACAAAACAAACCTTACAGGCAGAAAAAGAAATGTTATCAAAAAACATTAGAATAATGATTAACATTAGAGCAATTGAGATGTATTTATAGGCATCATTCAAATTACTTCAAAATATTTTTATGTTTATTGGTAGGGAAAATGTAAGCTACACTGCATCCTGGAAACTATACATAGATACAGACTGAAACCAAATTTCAGATGCTGAGATGGGTCATGCCTTCTGTTCCTCATAACTGCTTTGATGTCTTTGAAATCTTCTACAAGTGACATATAGAAGAAATGATTTATTATGGCATAGAAGTTACCTTTGTGTCACTGTTGATGAATCCACCCATGCTGTATCACATTTAATTAATGGGGTTGCTTATTCCATAATTAATATAACAAACCATCAGATGCAAGCTTACCTAAACTCTGGAGCATTCTCAGAATGATAAA
This sequence comes from Micromys minutus, assembly GCF_963924665.1. Lineage (NCBI taxonomy): Eukaryota > Metazoa > Chordata > Mammalia > Rodentia > Muridae > Micromys > Micromys minutus. The sequence continues at coordinate 255,390,176 of NC_137969.1, forward strand.
TGCTCTGTAACAAAGAAAACAGAACGAGAAAGAACAAACTCTAAGCAAGAAGTAAGAAGTGGAGATTTAATGCTACCTTAGTAGTTGATGAGCTATAGATTTTCCATATTCTTGTGAACAGCTTTGCTTTGCCTTAAATCTCTATGTTAATTTTCTCAGTGTGGCTAACCATACGTGCAGCAGTCTACAACTATGCTCCATAGGTATGTTAAATCCAAAAACACCATATTTATAACAAAAGTGTTCATAAGGCATATCATGGCCATTTAAGTTGTCAGTTGGGTCCTTATTAATCATTCCCATTCATGACACAACCTCACAATTCTGTGCATATTTGAATTATGTCAAAGAGAAAGGTGTGAAAGATTTCAATTACACACTCATAAGATATTCTGAACTATTTCTTCCTTTTACAGACCACAATAATCTGCAGCATATTCAACCCTACTGGCTCAGTTTTAGAGGTTATGGAATTTTGGATGGTGGAAGATTATCTGCTTATCTCATGATTTTCAATTTCTTGAACTCTCATGAGGCATTCAAACATGCAACAGTTCAATAGTTTTGTGTATATATGGTTAATCATATTTAGTGTCATTTCTTTATTGCAAGTAAGGCTAATGGCATATTAGTTACCTGACATTAGGTTGAATGGTTTTGTCTCTCATTTGTACACCATCAAAGTTAAATATTTTGCGTTTAAAACCTGTCCCTAATCTTGAGTTTTTATGCTCACTATAGCTTGCACATTATCAAATTCATGTGACAGATCCATATCTGTGAAATAAGAACAGTAACTTGTTCTACAGCCTAAATTTTTATGGTGAAACCTTTGCCATGGTCCTCTTATTTGAGCATACTCTTACTGACATTATCACTCTGACTACATAGCAAATTTCTACAAACTACATAGTGTTCTATTATTCTTGGCCCTGAGTGCTCCCAAGAATCTCCCACAATAATGGATTAGCAGTTAAGAGATCTAAATATTTGTTAAAAACTCCTATCCTCCTGGAGCTTCTACTGTTTAAAAATCTGATGGTGAATGAAACACAGTACAGATCTGAAGTAAGATCCACAACAAATCAGCACAAAAATTTGAATTTCTGTTACTGGAAACACTGCAGAGACATGTCATCTTTTTGAGTATATTTTCCTTGAATTTCTAGTCTTCAAAACCAAAATTTTTATGTCCTATGTAGACTGGGAAATGCAATATTACATGCATTTTGGCTCTTTCTTTCTTTTTTTGACATGCAATGACAGAATTCTGAACCATTGTGGATTTAGAAAGATCAGTTACTCTCCTTAATATCATTTGCAAACTGTGATATTTTGACTTCTTCCTTTCCAATGTAAATACCTTTGACTTCTTTTTGTTGTCTAATTGCTCTGGCCAGGTACCTGGTATCTGTCTAGAAATTCACCTATTTTTTCCAGATTTTCCAGTTTTGCTGAGTATAGGCTTTTGTAGTAGGCTCTCCTAATTTCTTAAATTTCTTCAGATTGTATTGTTATGTCTCCAATTTTCTTTCTAATTTTATTAATTTTGATACCCTCTCTGTGACCTCAATTTAGTCTGAATAGGGGTTTATTGACCTTGTTGATTATCTCAAAACAAAAAAAGCTCTTGGTTTTGTTGATTATTTGTATAGTGCATTTTTACTCCATTTGGTTTATTTCTGCTCTGAGTTTTATTATTTCCTGCTGTCTAATCATCTTGGATGTATCTACTTCTTTTTGTTCTAGAGATTTCAGGTGTGCTATCAAGTAGTGTATGCTCTCTCCAGTTTTTCATTCATCAATAGGATGAAAGGATTTTTTTTTCCTTTCACAGAGAAATAAAGACTAGATCTTAATTTTCATCTAGAATGAGAGAGCACTTTCTGTCCTGGGATTTGGTCAATGACAACACTCATTGCTGTTTTGCTACATTCACCAAGTATTTATCCACACACATTAAAATGCACACATATTTGTATGTCTTTGTGTTTTTGTGTGTGTTCTTGTGTATTTAATTTGATGATAGAGATTGTTGTGCCGTATCAGAATGTGTGTATGTGTGTTTGTGTGTGTAAGCATACTTGCTTGTTTAAAATATTCTTTCTGCAAGCATTATTTACTTTATGTGTTTCAAAACGAGTCATCAAACACCAATCCTTCCTTTTTCCAAGCTAGAAAGAGGCAAGGTATCTGACCAGAAGAAAAGAGAATTCAAACAATTATTACATCATTTAATTTCTTGCTGTTGCCTGGAGGAGTTAATTATCAAATGTATAGCTACCTTTCTGCCTCTATACAAGTACAATTAAGAGTTATAAGAGAACCTTTATTCCCTACTATACCAGGAGACCCCCATTCTCCTTCCACGTCTACTGTACCTTTCTCAGAATCCTGAATCATACAAGTAAGCTTTCCTTTTCACACCCTTAACTCCTGCTCTCTGAGCCTCCTGGGGCAGGTAAAGCTGACCTGAGTTGACTATTGTCCCAGTGGAACCTCCATTCTCTCATTGCCTGTTCTACCACCCCCATCAGACCTCATACTCTTGAACCAAACCAGTTAACCTTCCTTCCTCCACCGACATTTTCTTCTTGTTAAGACATCTGAACAAAGTTAATAACACCTGAGCAGTCAACTATACCAGAGGAACCTCCATTGCCCACTACCTCTCATCCACATTCATCACACAACCAAACCATATGGGTAAACATCTGAGGGCCAATTGGAACTATGCAAACAGACAGAAAATCTGGTAGGGTCAAACACATTAAGCAATCCCAAAAACTGTCATTATTGAGCAAACTAAGTGTTGAAATCCGCTCCAGGCAGATTCTTGTCATGAAGCACATGGCCACATCCACCAAACTAAGAGGACCATGAGAAAGAGTCACGTAACATAAAGCTATGATAATGTGATGTTTATATGGACCATGAGGTGTTCTCCAGTAAACATCTCTTCTCCTGGCTATTTCTTGCTTCAATATATATATATATATATATATATATATATATATATATATATATATATATATACATATATATACATATATATATACATTTATATCTATGTCTATCTATCTATCTATCATCTATCTAGATAGATAGATAAATAGTTAGAAAGATATAGATAATACAGATAGATAAATGTAGATATAGACATAGATAGAGATAGAATTAGAGATAGAGATAGATATAGATATATAGATATAGATATAGATATAGATATAGATATAGATATAGATATAGATATAGATATAGATATAGATATAGATATAGATATAGATATAGATATAGATATAGATATAGTCTGGCCTACTCTTAGTAAGTCCTATGCATTCTCTTTCCAACATATGTAAACAGTTTGAACCAACAATGTGTGGAAGCCATTATCACACCCAGAGGAGCTATTTCCCCTGCAGAAGGCCCCTCTGTACTCAAGGCACTCACCCTTAGTTAAGCCAGTTTCACTGTATTTTCAGATTTGAGCTCATCTTACAACTGCAAATCTCTGTCTTCAACACTTTGGAGTTCCCAGCAATGTCTGAGTTCCTAGGATGTTAAGAAGCACAGTCTTGCTCTCAACCTGAACTATTCCAAACCCAGAGAAATAAAAGCTAGGGCTTCCATTAAAGGATAAATTTTGTCTCCACTAAGTAGGTATCTACATCCAGGAGCACAGCACCCTCAATTACCAAAAAGGACTGTAGCCTAGTTCTTCTGTGTTTTGCCTCTCTGAGCAGTGTCCTGACAACCCAGAAGTGAGGCCGAAACAGTACCACAAACTTCCTTTCTCTAATTCATCATCCATACACCCTGAGCCTTCTGAGACAAGCAAAGGTATGTTGAGCAGACCGCTAGTCTAGGAGTTATCTCACTTTTTCTTTCAGCTCCTTTGGAGCCCAAGTTCATGGCTCCTGAAGCTCCTGCACCACACAATTCAATTGTACCCATCAGAGGATTGCAATGCCAAGAATATCTCAGTATGATTGCTTCTTAATACTGATTACATCAGGAAATTAAGGGACCAAAATCAAGAGAAGACAAAAATCCCTCAAATGACACAATCATCTATATCAAGACAATACTACATATCCAAAACAAATCTATCCAACTAGAGAAAATCTTGGATATCCTCACATAATGGAAACACAGCAGAATGACATTAAATCAAATCTAATAAGGATACTAGAGGCTTTAAAGGAGGAAATTAATAAATCTTTTAAAATACAAAAAATAAATTAAAATGTTTATGGGACTTGAGAAAGTAAAAAAAAATAATTTAGAGCTATTCAGGAAATACAATTAAACTGGTGAAGAAAATAAAGCTGTGCAAGTCCTGAAAGTGGGAATAGAAGCAATAAAGAAACCACAGACTGAGGAAAACCAAGAGATGAAATCAACTAGGGAAGAAAACAAGAACAACAGCGGCAAGCATAACCAACACAATGGAGGAAGTAGAACATAGAATTCCTGGGATAGACGACACAATAGAAGAAACTGACACATCAGTCAAAGAAGATACTATATTGAAAAATTCCAGACACAACACATCCAGAAAATGTGGAACAACATGAACATACCTAATATAAGAATAAAAGAAGAGAAAAGTTGAAGATTCCCAGTTTCCAGGCCCAGATGTATTCTCAAGGAAATTGTAGAAGAAATTTTTCCAAGCTTATAGAAATAGATACCTACAAAAAAGGAACTTATAAAACACCAAGTAGACAGGAACAGAAAGAAATTGTTTTGTCAAATAATAAACAATTACAAGATGTACATATCAAAGAAAATATTAAAAGCTATAATTAATCTTCCTGATAACATACAATGCAGGCATAGAAGAATTACTCTAGACTTTTCCACTATGATTTTAAAAGTGAGAAAGGCACAGACGGATATTTTACAGCCTCTAAAAATCCACAGGTGCCAAATTAGATTACTATATCTAGTAAATGTTTCAGTTACTATAAATGGAGGAACCATGATATTTCAAGACACATTCATACTCAAAAAATATCTATTCACTACTCCAGCCCCACCTATATTATTAGAAGCAAAACTCCAACAAAATGAAAATAATTTCATCCATGACACGAATATACAGGAAATAATTATTTGCATACCAGAAAAGCCAAAAAAGTCACACCCCACAGATAGGGAGTGTGAGGGGAGGGGAAGGGTGAGAGAAAGAGGGAGAGAGAGAGGGACAGAAATGAGGCAGAAAAGAAAGAGGGGGAGATGTCAACATTAACATACCAGAAAATAACATCCACTGTTCATTAAAACTCTTACAATCCATGGAAAGAATTTCTAGAATTTCAAGCAAAAAGATGTAGAAAACAATCTCTCATTCTGCTGCATAAAAACACCAGAGCACTAAGTGTAGACATCATTTCAGAGTAAAGGTTTGAAGAATATTTTCTAATTAAACATTGCTATGAAGCAAGCTGGTGTATCTACTCTAATATCTGATTATATAAACTTTTAACAAAAATTAAAAGAGACAGGTAAGGATACCATTTTCATAAAAGACAAATTTATATAGGCATACACATTTGTTAAGTAAAAGTTGCTAAAGCTTAAATCACAGATCAAATACCACAGAATAATAGTGAGAAAAATTAGCACAACAAGCTCATGAATTTATAGGATATCCATTCACAAAATAAGAATAAAAATGAAACTAAAAGAAATCATGATGCTGTAGAACATTGCACATAATCACAAAATTATGTATTGTTCAATCTCAGGCATTCCTCTCAAAAGTTGACCTTATAGTCAGTGACCAATCAAACTTCCAGAGATATAAGAAATTTGATGTAACTCCATGTATCTTATCAGAGATTCCTCCATTAATTCTGGACTTCAATAAGAACAAAAATACTGAAAAGCTTACACAATCATGGTATAAACCATTATCTACTCCATGATATATATCTCAACGAATAAATAAAAACATTAGAGCCTTTTTAGAATCAACAAAATGAAGATCTAATATATCCATATCCATGTGACACAATGAAACTACTGTTAAAATTATAGTCTGTAGCACTAAGTGCCCTCATAAAAGATTGGAAAATTCTTATAGCAGTAATTTAAATGTAAAATGAAAGCACTGTAAAATAAAAGAAAGCAAACTAAGAAGGAGCAGAGGACAGTAATTTATCAAAATCGGGGAGGTATTCAATCAGTTAAAAACAAGAAGAACAACACAGACCAATGAAAGCAAGAGCTGATCCTGTGAGAAAATTAACAGGGTAGAAAAATCCTTAGCCAAACTAGCCAAGAGACAGCGAAATAGTATCCAAATAAACAAAACGAGTAGCTGGTTCTTTGATAAAATCAACAAGATTAATAAACCCTTATCCAGACTAACTTGAGGACAAAGAAGGAGTATCCAAATTAACAAAATCAAAAACAAAAGGGGAAACATAACAATACAAACTGAAGAAATTTAAAAAATTATCAGATCCAATTACAAAACCTATACTCAACAAATTGGAAAATCTAAGGAAATGGTAAACTTTCTAGACAGATATCAGGTAACAAAGTTAAATTAGGATCATATAAACCATCTAAACAAACTCATAAGTCCTAAAGAAGTAGAACCAGGCATCAAAAGTATCTCAAGGAAAAAAAAAAAGCTAAGGACCTCATGGGTTCATTGCAGAATTCTATCAAAATTTCATAGAAGACATAATACCAATACTCTTCAAAATATTGCACAAAATAGAAACAGAAAGAACATGATCCAACTCATTTTCAAAGCCACAAAATTGTATGGCATTGATCAAAAGAAAGAGAGGCAGATGAATGGAACAGAATTGAAGACGCAGAAATGAACGCACACATATATGGACACTTGATATCTGACAAAGGAGCTAAAACATGCGATGGTATTAGGACATCATCATTAAGAAATGGTTATGATTTGATTCAACTGGTAGTCAGCTTGCAGAAGAATACAAATCAATCCATTCTAATCTACTCTTACAAAGCTCAAGTGCAAGTGGATGAAAGACCTCCTCCTAAAACCAGGTACACTGAAACTTTTAAAATAGAAAGTGTAGATTAGAACACATAGGCACAGGGTGAAATTTCATGAAAAATATACCAATAGCTTATCCTCTAAGGTCAAAATTGAGAAATGGGCCCTTTTGTAATGACAAAGTTATTGGAAGGCTAAGGATACTGTCAATTAAAAAAATAGAAATCATAAGATTGGGAAAGGAGCTTTACCAATCCTACATCTGATATTGGTGTAATATCCAATATATACTACAACTCAAAATTGAGTCTACAGAGGATCAAACAATATTATTAATAAATGAGACACTGAGCCAAAAAAGAATTCTCAACTTAGCAATAACAAATGGCTGAGAAACACCTAAAGAAATACTAAACATCACTAGCAATTAGGGAAATATAAATCAAAACAACACTCAGATTCCACTTCATATCAGTCAGAATAGAGAATATCAAAAACTCAGATGAGAGCAGATGCTGTCAAACGTGTGGAGAAAGAGAAACACTCCTCCATTTTTGTTGTGATCATAGGCTAATACAACCACTCTGGAAATCAGTCTGGTGTTTCCTGAGAAAATTAGACATAGTACTACTTGAAGACTTATTTATTCCACTCATGAGCATATACCTATAAGTCACCCCAACAGATAGCAAGGTCACACGCTCCATCATGATCATAGCACATATATATATATATGCCAGATCCTAGAGAGCACCCAGATGTCCTTCATCAGAGGAATGGAAACAGAAATTTTTGTACATTTACACAGTGAAGTGCTGCTCAGCTATTAGGATCAACTACATTATGAAATTCATAGGCAAATGGAACTAGAAACTATCACCATTAGTAAGGTAACACAGTCACAAAACAACACACATTGTGTGCACTCACTGATAAGTGAATACTAGCCTCTAAAAGCTCTGAATGTATAAGAAACAATTCACAGATATTTTGAGGCTCAAATAGAAGGAGTGTCAGAATGTGGATTCCACAATCTTTCTTAGAATGGAGAACAAAACACTCAGAATAGGAAATACAAGCTCAAATAAAGAAGCAGGGATTGAAGAAAAGATCAATCAGAGCCTGGGTTACCTGGGGACTCATCTTATATGCAGAACCAAACCCAAGCACTATTGCTGATGCAAAACGTGCTTACTGTCAGGAACCTGATATGGACTCATCCTCAGAGGCCCCGCCAGAATCAAATAATCAAACAGATACACATGAGCATGATTGTTTTTTTAACTAACCATCGGACTGAGCACAGGGACCTCAAGGAAGGTGATGAAGTAAGAACTGAAGGAGCTAAAAGGCTTTGCACCCCATGGGAAGAACAACACTATAAACTAACGAAACCCTCCTGAATTTCCACATATTAAATAACCAAACTTATCACTCACAGAGAGACCTATGTTTCTAGTAGCATAAGAAGCAAGGATAGCATTGTACTGCATCAATGGGAGAGGAGGACTTAATTCCAGTGAAGGCACATTTTTCCGTAGTGTAGGATTGCCAAGGCATTCAGGTGGAGTGGTTGGGAGATTGTGTGCACCTTCACTGAAACAAGTGGAGGGTGAGCAGTGATGAGTGGGTGGGGGAAAGGGGATAATATTTGAAATTTAAATAAAGACAATATCTAATAAATTAATTTACAAAAGAAAAAAATAAAAAGAGGAGGATCACTGCCAATCTCCTTCTATGAGGATGCCACATTACCTTGATATTTAAACCAAAATAATACTGAACAAACACCAGTTTTTCTTATAAATAACGATGCAAAAATACTGAATAAATTACCCACATTTCAAATCTAAGAGTATGTCAAAACATCAATAATCAAGCAAGTTTCACCTCACTAATGCAGGGATAGTTCAATATATGGAAATCCATCAAGGTATCCAATTATATAAACTGAAGAAAAAATTCACATGGTTATTTCATTAGACTTCTTCATTATTGATTGGAGTACAGACTTGTAAAATCATTTGGGAAAATTAATTTGTCAGTTTTTCAGAAAACTGGAAATGGTTCTATATCATAGCATATCTCTATCATCACTGGCCATATACACCTCAAATTAACTTCCCTGAAGATAGTTGAAAAAACTCTGTTTATAGCAGTCTTATGTATAAGAAACAGAAAGAAGAAACACTCTATATATCCATCAAAAATAATGTATAAAGAAAATTTAATAGATTTACACAGTGTGATAAGATTCAGCTCTTACTAGCAAACCCATCATAAATTTTGAAGCCAAGTATTGAGAATGCAGAGAATAACATTCTGAGTGATATAACCCAGGCATGAATGCTATGTACTCATTCATAGTCAATAGATATTGGTCATAAAATACAGGTACCATGTTATATTCCATAGGTGCCAGGAAGCAAACAAAATGTAGGAAAAAGCAAAGATGATTGTATTTTGCTTAGAAGGGAAAATCAAAGTCATATGAGGCAGAAGGAGGCAGGGAACTAAGAGGGGTGGGAAAATAAATGGCGGGAGTCGGGATCAAGTGTAAGGAATGACTGGGGAGATGGCTATGTGCCCATGAAAATGAATAGAAATCTACCACTGACTGGGGTGAGGAGGCAGTGTCAATTCCAGGACAAGAAAGAGACCTGAGAAAAGGAGGCACCCAAGTATTTGTGACTCATTACTTAGTGGATTTGGAACCTGAATTAGTCAACTCCTGAAACTAAGCAGGGATAGCACTGGAGTCATAAAACCCACCCACAAAATTTTCAATACAAAATTTGTCCTGCCTACAAATGTTGTCTTTATGGGGAATTGAGCAGAGACTGAAGTAATGGCCAACAAATAACCAGTTCAAATTGAGACCCATCCCATGGACAAACATCAAACTCTTACACTATTAATGACATTTTTTTTGCTTGACACCAGGGGAAACTTATTCATTGAGAGGTTCCTTCCAGCATCTGACTCAGACAGATACAGATACCCACAGCTAAACAATGGATGGAGCTTCAGAAATCTTAGGAAAGAATAGGGTGAACAATTGCTGGCTTCAATGGTGATAGGAAATCTCCAGGAAGAACAAAAATGTCAACTAACCTGGATCCTTGTGGCTTTCAAATCTAAAATCCCAACCAAAAATCACACACAGGATGGATCTAGACCTCCCAGCAGATTTTTAGCCGATGTGTTACTTGGTGTTCATGTGGGTCCTGAACAAGTATAATGGGGACAATCACTAAAACTGTTGTCTGTTTGTGGAATAAATTATTTTAACTGGTTTGCCTTGTCTGTACTCAATGTGAGCGGAGGCTCCTTACATCATGGGGTCTTAATGTGCTAGGCTGGGAAGATAAAAATGGGGAGGGGAACCTACTGTGGGAACATGAAAGGCACCCTTGTTCCTGGTTGAGATGAGGTTTGAAACCTTGGTGACCGTAAGTGATGGTAGGTATTTCCCTAAACTCCCAACAAATGTGGCCCCTGTCACTACAACAGCCTTCATAGATTTTAGACCATTATTCACATAAGGACAACACCCCAAGTTTCTCCTCTGGGAGAGAAAATGTCTGCAGGTCATGAAGACTCAAGACAGATATTCATTAAAATGAGGTACCTAAAGCCTGGTTTAGCCAATTAACTTTCCTTCCCAGACACTCCTCCCTCCAAATGGTATTTAATCTTAGGCCCACCTTGAGAAGTTGTGTATGGCTTTTATTCATAAACTTTTTGCCATGACAGTGAATGTCTTAAATCCATGGCCTTTCTCTTTTCATCAGGATCAGCCATGGGAGCAGTGGAGAAACTCTTTACCTATAGAGTTGACCTCTAATATCCTATAGAAAGCCTCTCTGTGTTCCCAGTAGTGGCTACCACCAAAACCAAGCCTGAAGCCAACTGCTGACAAGAGAAGGACTTCACACTGTCGACCAGCCAGAGCTCTACTTCTTGCTCTTCAACCCCAGGATAGATCCAGTCATCAACCCCCTCCCTATCCATAGCATCTCTTCAAGAGCATCCAACTGTTTCTGGGTATAGAGAAGGCCTGAAACTCAGATGGCCCCAGTCTTACCCCAGCCATGGAGATCCCTGAGTATGCTCAAGCTGACAATCCCACACTTCAGACAATGCTTTCTCACCCCGGAACCTGTGCACTGCTGCTTCCCAGAATCCTACACACTCCTTGCAAACATGTGGGATAACCTAGACCAAACATCCTGTTTTCTGCCACTCCTAACAACTGTGGACTATGTTGGAGGAGACACAGGACCTCATCATTATCCCAACACCATCTCACAGTATTAGGGGAAAGGGGTGGCCTGAAGTGTGACAGTGAGAATGATATACTATAAATAAGTAAAATTAATAATAATAAAACTGTTAATAGAGTTTAGAATTTCACACTGGTCATTCTTACCAGCATCAGGTGATTACGTTATTTTCTTTTCTTTTTTGTTTGTTTGTTTGTTTTTTTTTTTGTTTTTACTATGGTTTTTATCAGTAGAATTAACCCAATAAATGATGCTTTGCTGGCACCTGGCTTTAGTCTCCAACCAGCGTGACACTAAACCATAAAGGCTTCCCCACAGCTGCTGCCTTCAAGATAGAGAGAAAAAGAATTGGTGTCTGACAGTTTACCTTCATGTTCGTCTTTACTGGATTTCTCAAAGAGCTTTATTCATTACCTCTTTAATGAACTTTATCACATTCATAAGGTTATATTTAAGACTATTTACTTGTTCTTCAAATGTGCTGGAGTACCCAGGGCTTGCTGTAGTTGAATAAATGGACTCTAATGTTACCATATAGCACAGGATCTTGTAAATTTTTTCTAATGCTGCCCACACTTTATATGGCTATGGGATTTTTATAGGCATAGGAGATGGTTTCTGAGATTATATTTGAGGTCCAGAATGGGCCTACATTGGAGTTTTTGTGTACTAAGTAACCTCTGTTGCTTTCTTTGTTAGCTTTTAGTTTCTGGGATTCAGAGAACAGAAATGGCCAGTAGAGTTCTAGATACTAATGTGGCTTCTGGGCTTCTTACTTTAACTTTTGAGTTTCTACTACTGAAATATCCTCAAAGAGAATAGTTGCCTGGAGGTAGGATGGTTGGCTGTGATGTGGAACCTCGTGAAGGGGTACCCTTAAAGATACTCAGGCACAAATGAGTTTCTGTTGACATTATATTAACTGAAGATTTTAGCCTCAGTGTTTCTTCTTGTGCAGCATGATCCTTGTGCCAGACTTTTGTGCAAGAAAAGTTCTACACACTCTAAAGTAGACTCCCTGAGCTTGGTGTGTGCTGCACGCCCCCTGCTGGTGCAGAGCTGCACTACAAGGAGGTTTATGTCTGTGTTCACACTGAAGAACAGACACTGTGCCTCTTGCACAGTAATATGTGGCTGTGTCTTCAGTAGTCACAGAGTTCAACTGCAGGAAGAACTGGTTCTTGGATGTGTCTCTAGTGATGGAGATTCGACTTTGGACAGATGGGTTGTAGTAAGTGCTACCATCATAACTTATGCGTCCCATGTACTCCATTTTATTTCCTGGGAACTTCCGGATCCAGCACCAGTAATAATTGCTGCTGGTGATGGAGAAGCCAGTGACAGAGCAGGTGAGGGACAGTGACTGAGAAGGTTTCACAAGGCCAGGTCCTGACTCCTGAAGCTGCACCTGAGACAGGAGACCTTCAGACAAGAGAGGCAAGTCTGTTAATCACACAGAAAAATAAATACCCTCACAGACACATGTATGAAATGTCAACACTCACCAGGAAGAGTTGTCAACAGGTACACAAAACCCAACTCCCTCATCTTTTAGGCTCCTCCCTTTAATCTTTAGAGATCAGCCTCCAGTGAGAGATATGAGAGCTGGCTCAGCCCAGGAGGGGATTTAACTTAGATGTAGAAGATGCATTTGCATGTGGAAAGCAACCTTACCTTCATAATTGGGGAAGATGTATACTGACAGCACTTGTTTATGTAAATAAGACCATCACTGTCTCTAGCTTCCAATATTGTGAATCTGGATTAAGAATGCATGAGGACTTTAGGAATTATAGGAAACGCATCTAGACACGATCCCACCTTCCCATCCTAGACCAACATTCCCACACTTTTCTGACCCTGTGATTTTACACTCTCAATTTGTCCCAAACTTCCATTCATACTTGGGTTCCTGACTTCCTACTTTCTTAATAATAAGTCTACCTTATTTTTCCAATTTTCTTCTCTCTTCCTACCTGAATATGAATTATAATCTTCCCTAAAACAGTATAATATCTTATTGTTGTTACACAGATAATCCGTAATGTTTCCAGTAGAGAAATTTTAGCAGTATTTACAGTCTTGATATAGGCATTTCACATTATATTTATAATTTTACTCTTTGAGACAAGTTCAAGATCAAGTTCAATTGGAACTAAAACAAGTTTAACCAACCATTCATCATGTTTTCCCTTTTACCAATAATATTATGGCTCGGATTAGATATTTTAAACTACCTTATTGATTTACATTTTCCTAATAAACCAACAGGTTAAAAACTTGAAAACATGATTAGTATATATGTGCTTTGTGCTTATTTTATTATTCAAAGAGACTATAAAATTTTCAACATCTCTTTTGTCTGTCTGTTGAATCCATTTATTTTTGGCTTTCAACACTCAGGGTAGATTACTGTGGGCTGTGCAGAAAAGTCAGTGAATAATCCACTCCTTTTTTTTTTTTATCTAACCTCACTCTATAACATGGACAGAATGCTGCCTCTGTCTGAACCAAAACATTCCTTCAGATCATGATTGTATCTGGAGCTTTTCCAATGCTTTCCCATCTTATTTACAGCCAGAGCTGCATTGAAGCAGATTAAGAACATCATAAAATATTTGTTGCTTTTTAGAGGGAGGGCATGAAATCTATATCAACCTAGAGTGATTTCCAAGATGTATGGTTGGTAAAATTTTGAAAATATATTTGATTTTTCAATGGATAATTTATCAAATTGTCCTTATAAATTATAGCAATTGACTGTCTGTATATTGCAAAAAGATAATCTGTGAGTCATGGATCTAGTATAAAGTGCCTGAAATGATCTGTTTAATAATTCATCTTCATATACATTTATCTTTATCATGGTGTGTATCAGTTCATCCCTATAAAAAGAGAAATGACAGAATATTAAAATGGGCAAAGAAAATAAGGATTAACTCTATTAGGAAGAACCAAACTCAAAGGAAATCACCCATCTTCACACTTTTCTGGATGAGAGGTCATATCCAGGTCCACAGTGGGAAGTATGTCCAATTCACAAAAGAGTAAGAGTATTTTCTGGTACATCATTGAGCACCATAAGTAAGTTTTATTCCAAAGAAGTCATTTCATAAACTTTTCCCTAATGTCTTTTTTAACTTTATAGAAAATGAAGACAGAGAAAGGTACTAAGAAATCTGTGAGGAAAGTAACAGGTTTATTTATGTATGTTTAAAGAAACATCTCTGAAATTTATGGTTATTTCCTTGATTTCATCAAAAAAGTTCAGGTTTTAATAGTCAGCTTTCACACACATCTAAGTATGCCCTTATATTCCTAACAGCACATGGGACTCATGTTGCCTAATATTTTTCTACTTTTTTTTATTTAATTAGTTCCTCATTGATTATGCTTCAATGTCACAATGGGAACACCTGCTTAGTTACGTAAATATATTAGCACCAAAACATGTGAGTCAGGAGTGAAGGATGCATTCCTTGCACCCTGATGAAGTAAGATGTTGTATGCAGCACCAGTCTGTAAGAACAAGTCTCTCCCATTTAACCCATAGTAAGAACTGACTATTAGTCATTGCAGAGAAAAATGTGTACATTTTTGTCAAGTACAATGCCCTCCCAATATATGAGGCTCTGCTGCTTTAATGCCTACAGGGTGAGTATTCCCTCATGTACACCTGATGAATCTCTAGAACAAACAAATGCTGAATACAACTGAGCTAATTGTGGAATTTAATATTAGATATGATATATTCAATCATACTATCTCCAAACAAATATTCTGAGTATATTATAACCTGGGATGTGTCATTCAGCCCTTTGCTAAGCATCTCAAAATGGACCTAGGCCTGTGTTCTGTCATGTGTTACATACAAAAACACATGCTGATAACAGAAGTTTGGCTCTCTGCATTCTAAGAATATTATTCAGAGACTTCATTCATTCTTCATAACCTCCTGACTTAAAGCCAACACAGTTTTCATGTGTGATAATTTCATACAAGCAGGTGTGTAATGTACACTAAAAGAAGCCTGAAGACAAAAATACTAATGACATCCTATTTTCCATGGGCCTCTTGACAGTCTGATGCTCCTCTTGGTTTTTGCAACAAATCTCATTATATATTCTAAATATAATTTGTTCCTCATGTCTTCAACTTCTTATTTTTCTCTTCAGGAACACCTTCCATGTTAAAAAAAAAAAAAAAAAAAAAACCCACAGTACAATGTGTAAGGAAAAGATGATGGGGGCACCAACGAAAGGAAAAGTCACTGAAAGGAAAAGTCACAGGGCACCAATGTTGTGAAAGAATGCCGATCAGAGTCACAGCAACAATGTTAGGGGAAGGATGAAGAGAGAGGGGGACATATGGCCCATGGAGGTACGGCGAGGCCTGGGGGCAAGGGAGATGCCTCTGGGGAGTCTGTGTTGGGAATCCCTTCTCTGAAGGACCAGCCACACAATGGTATAGTATGGAATAGAGTTTATTCAGGTCATGGGAGAGTTAAGAGGTCCGTAGAGGCAGGGGGGGGGGGGAGTAGAGGAGTAGAGGCCAGCCATGAGAACATGGGACAGAGGGGGGAAGGGAAAAGGAAGAGGAGGGGTAGGTGTGGGAGAGCAAGGTTGCAAGAGCACAAGGGCAAGAGAGGTCAAGAGAGAGAGGAGGGGGCAAGCAGCACCTTTTATAGTGTCAGGTCACTGGGCTGGAGCATACCTGGCCACTGCTGGGTAATTGAGGGGTGGGGCATACCTGGCTGTTGCTAGGTAACTGAGGGGTGGGGTTTACAGAATCCCAACACAATGTCCATCACTGACTAGGATCTGTCGCCTTCTTTACACAGGAGACTTTTATAAAGTATGCATTCTAGAGAAGTTTTTTTTTTTTTTTTTTTTTAATTTGTGTTTGCACTTTGTTGAAAGTGTCCTGGGGAAGTTTCAGGGAGACTCCAGCCCTAGTATTTTTTTTGTAGCCTCATTTGTATCCCATGTCATGAAATCAGCTGCTTTTCCTCTTGGTTGTCAGGGGGCATATAGCCATGGTGTATAAAATAAAATTTTACAACTGTGTTAGTGTCTATGCATTGTATTAATTCTTTCTACACAAAGTATGTTTTCTAGACCAGAGGATGATGTCTACATAATATATATCATATAAATGACTAAAAGAGGTAGATGATATTGACTCAAAAGTGATAACGAGAAAAAAGTATTCTTATGAACAAAGATATGTGGGTCAACGGGGGCATAGTGAAGACTTTATTTCTTTAATTACCAAAGCAAGAAAAATTAATGTTCGAAATAGATATCACCTCATAAGTAGATCAAGGAAACTAACGTAAAGTGCCTTTCCGCCATTAAAGATTCCTCTATTTTTAGTTCTCTATTTATTTCTATATCACATTTCTTTTTTTTTTTTGTTTTATGTTTTTTTTCTGATTTTTAGTATATTTTTCCTCAGATATATATGGGGTTATTGAGGAAAAAAATCCCCAATTGGTAGGTTGCTGATTTGTCCTATTGCTTATAGCCTTTGCTTTACAGAAGCTTCTAAGTTTCATAAGGTCCCACTTCCCAATACTTGATCTTAAATCCTAATTCATTTGAGTTTTTTTTTAATGAAATTCTTCTTCTCATTCCACCCCATGCCACTGAACTTCAGGCTTTTCTCCAATTTCCCTTCTATCAGGTTTAGTGTGTCTGGTTTTAGTTGAAGGTGCTTGGTCCACTTTGACATGAGCTTTGTTCAAGGTGACATATATGGATCTATGTTCATTCTACATACAGACTACAAGTAAAACTGGAAGCATTGATTGAGGATACTTTCTTTTATCCATTTTATATTTTTGATTCTTTTTTCAAAGATTGTGTCCATAAGTGTGTGGTTTC
Organism: Micromys minutus; assembly: GCF_963924665.1. Taxonomy (NCBI): domain Eukaryota; kingdom Metazoa; phylum Chordata; class Mammalia; order Rodentia; family Muridae; genus Micromys; species Micromys minutus. The sequence goes on from NC_137969.1 coordinate 255,407,338, forward strand.
CTTTCTAAGTCATCCATTCTATAACTTTTGTCAACATGTTTATTTTTGTACCAATACCATTCATTTTATCACTAAAGCTCTGTAGTATATCTTGAAGTCAGAAATGGTGATTCCAAATATGTAGAACTCAAGACATTTAAAAAGTAGAAGAAACCAAGTAATTATGCCTCAATACAACTTGGGATGTAAAGGAATGCAGTCACAATGACAGAGTGAGAGAAGGATCTATGTGGGAGAGGGAACAGGGAGGAGAAAAGAGGAACATGATCAGCTATTGGGTAGGGTACATAATTGAATCCCTGAGGACCAGAATAAAATAATGAAAATAGGCAATCTCAGTAGGTAAGAGTATAAACTGTAGAAGGTTTCAAAGTCTTGGCAGGTAACATGCATGACTCAAAGGGAGGCAAATTTTATGAAATGTCCAACAGTGGGGTAAAGGAGCTGTTACAGTCCACCTCATGTAGAAAGACAGGGCAACAAGTGGAGTGATGGTGTTGTCATACCACAGTCAAAACTCTGACCCAGAATTGTTGTTGACTAAAACAACTGCAGAGGCAAAAATGGAGAAGACACAGAAGGAAAGGAGTTCCAGTAACCTGCCAAACGAGAATCCATCTCAATGTGAAGCTCTGATGCCTGGCACTATTACTGATGCTATGATGTGAAGACAGATAGGAGCCAAGTCTGGGTGTCCTCTGAGAGGCCCAATAAGCACTGAAAATTGACATAAGCAGATAATTACCAAAGGATAGATAGATAGATAGATAGATAGATAGATAGATAGATAGATGGATAGATAGATAGATAGACAGATAGGCCCCTGTGATTGAATTGGGAAAAGGAAGCTGTGAAGAAAGGGCCCTCATAAAACGATAAGAACTGTCATCTAACCTGGACTCTTATGAATGAGTTCTTTGTGGAAAAAATGATTTCTGGGAATCGGGTGCCCTTTGGAGCTCTCAGATGTATTGTCCTGCACCTGTTGAAATGTTTATTGAATCTTTAATGGAACTTTCACTGATCCAGCTGGTGGTGATGGTTTGGATGTGGAGATAATTATGAACTCCTGCATTAACCAGTTTCCTATCCCAGTGTGTGTTTACTTCCCTTTCCCTCTCAAAACACTTCTGACATCAAAGAAATGCTAAACTAATCTAACATTCTATGCCAACAAGTCTAGAGCTGGACCCAACACATCAACCTTGCAGTCCCCCTGCTGAGATAATTATGAGTGTGACTATTGAAACTCCTCCCTGTTTTTACTTTAATGGCTAAAGCCAACCTACAAGCCCGAATGCAGGTCAAACATGATTTTTCCTTTGTTTGCCATCATTGCTATCATCTAGGAAAATGTAGAATAAGCAAATATAATGGCAATGACCTTGATGCAAACTTTGACAATGACAGAAAAGCTAGACAGAGTTGTGTACTAATGTGGCAATACCCTCCATGCTTAATTAACACCACTGTCAGATCATATGTATTTTACAATAAAAGGCTGCCCTATTGTCAGAAAAATTCAAGATGGTACAAGATATGTCTCCTTTTGCCTGTGAGCATAGGATAGTCTTTTTCTCTGACCCCTTTGTGGTGTGTAATTCCACCTCAAAGAGTAAATTCTTCAGCTAAGTCTTTGATCGGAGACACAAAAACCCTTCCATTGTTTGGCTTTGGATCTCTGCCTCTGTTTCAGTCATAGAGGACAGGGTTCTCTTCTGCTCTGGGCAGAACTTGAGCATAAGACCATAGCACCCTCTACCTCCATAGTGAAGTACTTCCTCTATCAGGACTACATATATTCCAAAAAGACAATACATCCAAGTATTGGGACTTCCTATATGCCAAAGATCATCAATCTTCCATAATCCTCAGTAACACAGTCTACATATTCTATATCAAAAGCGAAGTCCTCAAGAATTAGTAGTCTACAGGTTGGGTTTGATATAGATTTAAGCCTAACCCACTTGATGTTCACCATATTTCACCGGCAGACTGAACCTCAGCCTGGACCTCTACAATATGACATCAGATGCTTTGTGTTGAACATTACGTGGAGCTGCTCAACTTACTATTGTATGTTCAGATTCAAGAATCTAATAATGTCACAGTCTGACTTCCAAACCTGCCTCACTTTGATTATCCATTAAGATTGAGCCAATAGACAACACTGCTACTCCCAATAACACTTTTCTAGCTCAAATGTGAGATACTTGGTTTTTTCACTCAGCATCAGCACCTTGGCTCTGTTCATTTTTTTTTCAAGTGAAGTGTCTGTCATCTTCACTACTGGTGTGCACAGAACATGAACAATTAAAAAATAAACACTTTTTGTATTTAGTTCATCACTCACAGAGCTGAAAGCAAAGGATGAAAACCCTGAACTGCTCACTTGCATTGAGTATATAGCTTTATAAACTCTCATGACATAACAGCATGTTGATTCTTCACCTGTATGCAAACAGGATATTGTGCCAAGTGAGCCATAGTGGACTGAAGTAACCTCTGAGAAATAGCAGTAAAAGAAACATTTGTGGTCACTAATCCTAACACTGCTTTGGCTAGTGAATGAGCATCAAGGGAACACATTTCAAGGAAGTAAAATGTGGTCATTATTGATAGCCTACATATTGTAGACAGCTCAGTCCTATTGCTATAACTTTTATGGAAATACAGGAATTTTGTGATATTTGACTCCACTTCTCATTTGCTTTAGAGCTGCAATCTTCTCCTCTATTCTCCATGTGTCTTCCTCTACATTGTTGTGAATATAGGCATATTTATCTTACAAGCATATAAAATTATAAAAATGTTCATATTTGGCTCTGAGAAGACATCAATTACCAAAAAATAGAATCCATTAATAAATGCTTGTGGGAAATTAATATGAAATAAGCAAAATGTGAGTTTTAGGCATCCTCCATCTGTCTGGACCAAAGTTTCTAGTTTACCAGTCGATCACTACTGCATGTGTGACTGTAAAGATCTTGTGGGCCTGGTGTAAAGCTTCATCTCCCTTGCAGATACTGTTCTCACACAGATGGATCAGTCTAAAGATAGCAGAGAAGGACAGAGTATATAGTATCACTTTGAAGAATAACACACTGTGGTTCCTGCCAGATTCTTCTTGATCATTGTCATGTTTGCAATCCCAGGAAAAACAGAGACCCTTCCTTCTACTTTTCTAGATCTCACAGGAAAGCTATGTGCTGTTAGACAGTTTTCACAGGCAACACAGGTCCATGAAATATGACAGTCAGAGGCAGTTTCCTAAGGTCACATCATGCTTGGATAGTACAGTCATCATCCCCTGGAGTCTGATACTCAACCTCTTCTTTAGAGGAGGCTTGGGGTATTTAGAGTGTTATGGCCCCAGAACCTTCGACTTTTTTATTTGACACCGACAGCAACCATATGACCAATATTTCATTGAAGATATGTTATATTAAGATTCTAAGTGCCACACCTGACTTCTGATGCGGAATAGAAACTCGGAATGAGCTCATCTTTACATAATGTAGAACAGAGTAAAATATCCATGGAGGGACCCATGGTTCCAGCAACATTTGTAGTAGAGAATGGCCTTATCAGATAGCAAAAAGAAGAGGTGTTTCTTTCTTGATCCTGTGAAGGCTCATTATGATCGTGTACTGAAGTGCCAAAACGGAGAGATGGGAGGGGGCAGGTAGGTGGGGCAACATTCTCATAAAAGCATGGGGAGAAGTTATGGGATGAGGGGACTCCAGAAGAGAAAACGGGAAAGGGAAAAACATTTGAAGTGTTAGTAAAAACAATCCTACATAAAAATAAATAAATAAATAAATGAATAAATAAATAAATAAATAAATAAATACACAAAACAAAATAGCATTAAAAAGAAAACTAAAGAAAATCTAATTGGATATCAATGAGAAAGAAGTCAATGTATTGCTATTTGCAGATAACATGATACTATAAATAAATAAGATTAAAAATTATAAAAGAGAATACCAAGAGCTGATAAACACCATAAGCAATGTAGTCGAATAAAAAATTAACTAAAAAAATCAATACACTTTCTGTATACAAATGAAAATCAGACAGGGAAAGAAATTATGTCAATGAGCCTATTTTCATTCACAACACAAAACTTAAAATAACTAAACACCTTACTGTCTTCTATGACAAGTAGTACCAGGACACAAATAAAGAATGTGAATATTATCAGAAGATGGAAAGATCTCCTAAAGACCTGAATCAGTCAGATTAAAACAGGAAAATATACTTTTTACTAAAAAGAATCAAAAGATTCAATGTAATATTTATCATAACTGCAGTAATAATATCTCAGTGTGAGGTTTTGGTATGTGACCCATGGTCTGCTTTCAGAAATTAAAAACCCACACAGCCCTAATATTTTGATATGCCTTAAATAGTGCAATAGCTGAGCCATGACCCATCTTCCAGATGGCCAATCCACCTCCTGCCAAGAATATAAGTTATGGTTTACTAATGTCTGTATTCTTTCCAGTGTGCTCTAGACCAAAAGGGCTGCACTCTCACAGCTCTCTCATCATGTCTCCTCTATTCTGTACTCACCTGTATTGGTGAATCATCCTGTCCTTGCCTCTTATCTCCACATATTGCCTAGGCTTGCCACCTCTTTCTCTCTCTCTCTTTCTCTTCCTTCCTCACTCCCTTCCTCCTCCCTCCCCTCCCTCTCTCCCACCTCTCTCTCTCTCTCTCTCTCTCTCTCTCTCTCTCTCTCTCTCTCTCTCTCTGTTAGTTACATGTCCAGAAAATTCCCAAGTCTTTCTTATTTCTTCTCTGCCCAGTCTTTGGCTCTAAAAATAGTTATTTTTCCTATTAGAACAAACAGAGAGAAGGTCTCCAGGAACTAAGTGTATGGATTCTCATAGAAAAATTTTTGGGGAGGATGATATGAATGTGTATTACAAGCAACTGCACTAAAATTTTGTGTCTTGTACTGTAATGGATGGCAGAGTCCTAAAATGACAGTCTGTTGACCTCCATATACACCGAGTTGAACATTGTGTCTATTTCTGGTGTGACTCTTTTCTGGAATTTATGTCCTCAGATTTTGCTTACATTGCTTGTTACTGTGCTTACAATCTGTTCATCCCCATGTGCAGGCCTATCCTCATCAAATCTATCTAGGAAATATGGAAGGTTCCTAAAATCCTTGCAGCACATTTTTTGATTACTAAGACTACACAGTTTAAGTTCAAACTGCTGTGCAGCTGAATATATACATATAGATCTTTATAAAGCATACAGGAGCCATTGGTGTTGTGTTCAGGAAATTTTCTTCTGTGCCTATGTGTTCTAAATTTTTCCCTACTTTCTCATCTAATAGTTTCAGTGTACCTGGTTTAATGTGGACATCTTTGATCAATTTGCACATGAGATTTGTACAAGGAGATAAGAAAGGGTCTATTTTAATTATTCTGCATACTGACTGCCAGTTGGAGCAACACCATTTGTTGAATAAGCTGTCTTTTTTCCACTGAATGTTTACAGATTCTTTGTCAAAAATCAGGTGAGCATATATGTGAGGGCTCATTTATGGATCTTCTATTCTATTCCATTGGTCTACATGCCTATTTCTATACGAGTAACATGAAAGTTTTAGCAAAATTGCCTTGTAATATAGCTTGAGGAAAGAGTGATTCCCACACATGTTTTCTTGTTGTTGAGGATAAATTTCGCTATTCTAGCTCTTTTGTTATTCCAAATGAAATTGCACATTGCTCTTTCCAACTCAATGAAGAATTAGGTTGGTATTTTGATGAGGATTGCATTGAATCTGTAGATTGCTTTTGGTAAGATGGACATTTTTTAAATGTTGATCCTTCCAGTCCATGAGCCTGGAAAAATTTTCTATTTTTTGATATCTACCTCGATTTCATTCTTTAGGGGTTTGAAGTTCTTGTCATACAGATCCTTCACTTGCTTAGTAAGAGTTGCATCAAGGTATTTAATATTTTTCTGACTATTGTGAAGGGTATCTTTTCCCTAATATCTTTCTCCACATATTTGTCTTTTGAGTATAGGAAGGCTACTGATTTTTTGAGTTAATTTTATATCCAACCACTTTGCTGAACTTGTTTATCAGCTGTAGGAGTTCTCTGGAAAAATTTTTGGGGTCACTTAAGTACACTATCATGTCATCTGCAAATGGGACTTAATGAGATTGCAAAGTTTCTGTAAGGCTAAGGACACTGTCAAGAAAACAAAACGGCAGCCAATAGATTGGGAAAAGTTCTTTACCAACCCCACAACAGATAGAGGCCTAATATCCAAGGTGTATGAAGAACTCAAAAAACTAGACACCAGAGAATCAAATAACCCTATTAAAAATGGGGTACAGAGCTAAACAAAAAGTTCTCAATTGAGGAATATCGAATGGCTGAGAAGCATCTAAGGAAGTGCTCAACATCTTTAGCCATCTGGTAAGTGCAAATTAAAACAACACTGAGAATCCACCTCACAGTATTTAAACTGTCCAAGATTCAAAACTCAGATGATAGTAGATGTTGGTGAGAATGTGGAGAAAAAAGAACACTTCTCCACTGTTGGTGGGGTTATAAACTGGTACAACCACTCTGGAAATCAGTCTGGTGTTTCCTCAGAAAATTGGACATAGTACTACTTGAAGATCCAGTTATTCCACTTCTGGGCATATACTCCAGAGACACGCCAAAAATACAACAAAGATACATGCACCACAATGATAATAGCAGCTCTATTTCTAGTAGCCAGAAGCTGGAAACAACCCAGAAGTCCTTCAGTAGATGAGTGGATACAAATATTGTGGTTTATTTACACAATGGAGTACTACTTTGCTATCAGAAACAATGACTTAACAAAATTCTTAAGGGAATGGATGCATCTAGAGAATATCATCCTAAGTGTGACAACCCAGTCACAACAGAAGAGACATAATATGCAGTCACTGATAATGGGATACTAACCCCTAAAAATTGTGTGTAGAAGAGATTTTGATGCTGCATTTAATTGGAATCTTCAGAGACTGTCTTTTTAATCTCAGCTTATTGGAAAATTCTGCTTATGACTCTAGGCCAGTCATGCTATATAAAACTACAACAGTATCTGCTGGTTCTCATGTAGAACCATGTCATATATTTCACTTTATAAACAAAATAGTTAGGATGTTTTTCTTTTACTGATTTTACTTATATAAAAAGAAGAAATTATGAAGTGAATCCAAAAAAAAAAAAAAAAAAAAAAAAAAAACAGAGCATGCCATTTTCATCTTAGTTTTATTCTCCTATGTAAGCCTGGACCTAGAGCCTCTCTTTCCTGTGGCTGTATCATCAGGTAAAGGGTTCATTATCAAGTTCCAGTCATGCTGGGTACTTATGTGCTCAAGGAGTGTGAATAGTAAGCTCTTAGTGTGGTGTTGGTGCTGTAGTACATGTGGACATCCATACACTTAGTGAGATCTGAGTCCTAAACCTGTCTGAAGAAATGTATTATTGATTCACTGGGGTATTTGTGTAGAAATGCCTCTTCCCACTGAAAATAATATCACTGAATGCAACTTTGTTTAAGTGAACCATGCTCAAGTTGCTCCCAATTCCCATCAGTTGTACTTCCCAAGCCACATATCAGTTAACCATATATATGTTGCTGAAAAATACATATGTATGTTTGTGTGTGTATGTGTGTGTGTGCGTGCGTGCATATATATATATATATATATATATATATATATATATATATATATATATATATGCACATGGATGTGGATGTGAATATGTGTGAATATGCATATATATGATATGTGTACATAAAAATTTTGAATACATACATTTAACTTTTCAGGATAAATAATTCATGACACAGTTCCTTATCTTATGGAAAGACAGGATCTATTTGGATTTTTGTGATTTCATAATTCATCAATTAACCTCTAGAATAATTTAAGATGGGAACCTCATATGTCAAGTACACCATGGAAGCTCTGAAGGCATCGATGTTGGATGTGAAATTAATGTAGGCTTTTTGTCTCTTCTCATGCACGGAGGCTTTTGAAATCTCCATGTACATTTTATTGCTCTTTTGCTTCATCTGCATTTTACTTCTTAAAGTTTTATTGATATACAGTGTCCTCTGATGGGTATGAGAATCTCTCAATATAAGTATATCCATGGTCTTACTCACAGTCTACATACTCCTGTGACTGTCCATTAATAAACTTGAATGTTCTCATTTGTGGAGAATTTATATTATTTATTGTACCTTACAACAATAGCATAATCTGTTTATGATAAGGGATGAGTGTTTTTTCAATTGTTTTCAATGTCTTCATAAACCTAAGACTCTACTATGGGACTTTATGAAATTAACAGTTAGAGTAATAATGGACAAAGGAGTGAGTAGTCAGCCACAATGTGATGGATGGTATGTACAAGAAATCTACCAGACCCTTTCCTCATCCTGCTGCTGAACGTGGGATAGAAACCTCACATTGCTGGGAAGAGCAGAAACAAGAATATGTACCTCACAGATCTGTTCATAACTCCAGATCACACTTTTACAATTGAAAAGGGACCAGGTTTGATTAAATTTGTGTGTAGATTTAAACTGTTTGGTAATTAAAATTTTGTGTCATGAGGAGGCAGTATATCATTGTGGGGAATCTTTCTTTGCCTTGATTCTTTTTTTTTATAGTACAGAAGAGATTTTACTCAGGTTTTGGAGGAGTTAAGAGGGTAGTAGAGGCAGAGAAGAGAGAAGAGGGAAATAGAGGAGTAGAGGCCGGCCATGAGCACATGGAGAGAGAGGGGGGAGGGAAGCACCCTGATTCTTTATGAATGGAAGATGTGACCTCCAGCTCATCTTCTTCCTCTTTTTCTAAATTTGTTTTTATAAAGATCTGTCCTATTTTATTCAAGGCCATGTTATGGCTTCCTAATATCTTTAGCCTTTGATGCATTTCCTACAAACTTTCTGAATGGCAGTTGTTCAGTAGTGTCACATTAAACTACCCTGTCAGAAAGAACATGCTTCCTTTACCCTATGAACTGTCATGGAACTTGTATTAAAGCAATTAGTTATTTAAAGGATGCTGCAGTGAGATCATGGGTTAAATGCATTTCCCTCTCATAAAGTTTTCCCTTGGCTTCCCAGTTTCAAGTTTCTCACAATAATTGATTTTATATGTCTGAGAGTGAATTATTTTTAATACTATATACAAGATTTATAAAAAAGGAATGTTTAGTCAATTACACATACACAATATATGTTGTACATTGTAGACATTTTCTGGCATTGCTCAATTAGGCTATATCCATTACTTCCTCCTAAGGAAAGCTGAATGTTTATAAGACTGCATGGACTAGGATATTCTCTATTTTTTACTGAATTTGAGAAGCACTAAACAGTACTTTGCAATAAACAAAAACTGCCTTGAGTTCGGAGGTGCTAACGTGCATGGAAAGGTACAATGTGTCTTAATTACATGCTATAAAGTCTTATATCAACTTCATAGTACTACACATTTAATATTTGGAAATTTTCAATTCATTTAAAAGACACTCAATTCACTGAATGGTAATCTCTAGTGATTATTCAAAATCATCCTTCATAATAATTGTTTTGAAAATGAAATATCATCTTTGTTGTTATAAAATTTTTATTTGAGAATTCAGATAATTTCTCAACTAATTAACTTGTATTTAATACCAGGCCCACCTGGAAAAGTGGTGTATGGTTTTTATTCAACCAATTTCTGCAATGACTTTAAACAGCAACCAACTGCCTGTAGGACAAGGATTCCCTACTGTGGGACCAGGCAGAACTCCTCTCTTACACTTCAGCCCCAGGGTAGACCCTCAGGCACCATACTCAGTACCATCCCTTCCAGGGCATCAAGCAGTGTTTGTGTAAAGAGGATACCTGATTTCCAATGACCCTGGCCTTTTCCCAGGCCCTGAGACCAGTGACCCAGCACTGGCTGACCATCCCATATCTTACCCCACATGATGTTTAAGTCCTCCCCACATAAACTGACAACCAGACATAGTTGTAGGATGAGAAAATAGTATCTGCATTGTTACATTATATGAAAAATTGAAAGTAATAGTTATTTATTAATGTGCACAAATACACTATAAGTAGTCAGTAGTGAACAGGCACTACATTATTTTAAAGCTATTCATTTATATTATTTTTATACATGAGGAGTCATCTTTTTTAAAAGCACTTTTTAAAAGTGATCTTATTATCTTCACCACTTTTAAAATATTACTTTTCAGGGAGGAGTTCACAAATCTTTTGTCCATTTGCTTCTAATAGTCATTCTGAGAGTAGATCCAAGAGACTTATATGAGTCTGATGTAACTACACTGACTGTCTTAACCTTCATGTCCAGGGACAATAGCTGGAACCTACGTTTTGTACTTCTTGATTTATTTCAGTTTCTCTGTATCAATGTACTTTTATATATCTCAGTTTGTCCATTGTTTCAGAATTTAGAACCTAAAAACATGTTTCTAAAAATGACTATGCATTGGCAAGTGTAATAATAAATGAATAAAACAACTTCTTGAGGTTTCAACACCTGGTCTCAAGCTCTGCTATAGATCAGTAGCCATAAAAAAACTGTGTGGAGTCCATATAGAAAGAGCAAGGTTGAATGATACAATTAAATTATTTTCCCCCCTTTTATTATTAGATACTCTGTATTTACATTTGAGATGTTATCCCTTTAATCCCCTTGCCATAAGGAACTTAAGAAGTTAGACACAAACAAATAAAAAAAAAAAAACAAAGAGTAAAAAATTGGGTACAATGTTCAACAGAGAATTCTTAATAGAAGAATCTCAAGTGGCTGAGAATCACTTAAACAAATACTCAATGCAATTATTCATCTGGGTCACGCATATTCAATCAATTATTATTTATTAGATCCATCATAATATTTATGATTAAGAACTCAAGTGAAAAAAAAATGCTGCTGAGTATTTAGAGCAAAGGAAACACTCCTCCATTGTTGGTCAAAGGGCAAACTTGTACTACAGTTCTGGAAATCAATTTGACAGTTTTCCAGAAAATTAGAAGTATTGATACCTCAAGAATTAGCTATAATATTTTAGGACATATACCCCAAAGAAGCTACACAATATCAAAGAGATTATTTCTCAAATATCTTCATGTCAGGTTTATTTGTAATAGCACAAAACTGGAAAGAACTCAAATGCCCTTCAGCTGATAAATGGATAAAGAAAATGTTGTTCCTTTTCACCATGGAATACTACAAAGCTATTAAAATGAAGCATGCCCTGGAAATTTCAATCAAATGGATGGGTGTAGAAAGTATCATTCTGGGTGAGGTAAAACAGACCCAAAATGTACTTATTTGTGAATATTAGTTATAACATACAGGATATCATGGCTGCAATCCATGGACACACAGAAGCTAAATAATGAGAGCCAAAGGAAGGATGTTTTAATCTCACTCAGAGAAGGAAATAAAATTGTCATTGTGTCCCGCGCAACCGTCTCGCCTGCAAGAACGATGTAGCACACGAAATAGAATCCTTCTGCGGTAAACTTTATTGCTCTCGAAAACCATTACTTGCTTCACGTGACGAAAAGACGAAGACGGAGAAAACCAAAAGACGAACAAGACGAACAAGACGGACGAGCCCACGAACCAGACCACGAACGGGAACACCGGGAGAGGGACCAACGAGAGGAGAAGGGGCGGAACTATCTAGCCCGTCCCCTTATAAAGGGATCAGTCCTTGCCTTGGAGGCGGAGCCCCCTGATTGGTTGAAACTCATCAGGCCCTATGACGCCACGGAAGAGGCGGAGCTCAAGAAGTGGAAAGTTACCCAGCACGTGCGCACATGGCTTGTTTACTGCTAACTCCAGCCGGATATCAGCGCCATCTTGTAATGGAGAATGTGTGGGAATGTGTGGGCGGCGCCCCACATCTCCCCCTATCTTTTATTCTTTGAGCAAAGTAGGACACCCATATTAGGAGGGCGGAGATAGAGGTCAAATCCTCATTAAGGTGTATAAAGACCATGTACAGGAGTATCCGCTAGGCTTTTTGTAGCCCGTAGTACTCTTGACCTGTCACTCTGCCGTTTTTCTGAGGGAGGGACACTGGGGCAGGCAACCCTCACGCAAAATGACATACCTCCCAGAGATGACCCCACGACAAGGGGCTCTCAGTGCGATGCTTAGCTCGGCATCCCTCATGGGCTGCTCAAACCAGACACTCTAATCCTGTGCAATAAACCGAAGTTCTAGGAGTGCAAGAGCTGTCTGGCCGGTGACCTACTGCTTAAGCATAGACAACCAGATATCAGCTGATGCTGCATGTTCTAGAGCGACAGGCGCTTGGACAGTAACCACCTTGTCTCTTTTTTGTTTGGGCCTTGAGCTTACAAACCAGCCAGAGAAGCAACGCAAGTCCGCAGCAAAGGATTGCTCCCAAGAGTCCCACCCCCACCCAAGTTAATATCGGAGGTGAAAAGCTTAGGGAAGACTGTAGCATCAAGTTCCACTGGAATTGGTTTCAGGAATGCCGACAGAATCGCCCATCTCGTCTCTCCTCTGACTCTGGTTCCACAGCATCAGGAGCAGGGCTGTCATCAGGAGTCTCTGCCATTTTTCACGTGAGCCTCTCGGGAACCCAGAAAGGATTATTTTCATCCTGAGGAAAAACACAAACAGCTCCCCTGGATCTTATCAACACAAGATCTGGTCCTTTCCATTTATTAGTTATGACATCTTTCCATTTTACCATCTCTCTTGGTTTGTCCATGGGTAGGCAATGCCTTTCAGCTGCCGTATGGCCATGGTCATCAAGATTTAAAAAATTTAAGGTGAACAGTGCCATGGATACTGCGGTCCTAGGCACAGGGGGTAGAGCCTGCATAATGCCCCCTTTTTGTTTTATTAGATATGATTTAAGGGTGCGGTGAGCACGTTCTACAATACCTTGTCCTTGTGGATTATACGGCAAACCTGTAAGATGAGTCACAGCCATCTGGCTACAAAATTGTTGAAATTTTTGTGAGGTAAAAGCCGGCCCATTATCTGTCTTTAAGAACTTTGGCTTACCCCAGGCACTCCAAGCCTCCAAGCAATGTTGGATGGCATGTGAGGCCTTCTCTCCAGATAAGGGAGTGGCTGCAATTATTCCCGAACAGGTGTCAATAGATACATGTACATATTGCAGCTTACCAAAAGAGGACACATGGGTAACATCCATTTGCCATATTTGAAGAGGCTGGATGCCCCGAGGATTAACTCCCGAGTGGGGCGCAGGCAGAAACTGACTGCAATTTTGGCAATTGACAACAATATCGCGAGCCTGTTTTCGGGAAATGGAAAAGCGGCGCCGCAAAGTTTCAGAAGTTACATGAAAGTTTTTGTGAAAACTTTTAGCAGCCTCTAGAGGCGAAGACATGGCTATAGCAATTATTTTTGTAGCCCTGTCTGCCAAATCATTGCCTTGAGCCATAGGTCCTGGCAATCCAGAATGAGCTCTAATGTGAGTAATATAAAAGGGTGATCTTCTGGCTAGAAGGCAGTTTTGAATTTGCACAAAAATTGAGGCAACTCTGCTAGACGGTTTAATAATGCCAGCCGCCTCAAGCAAATTGACAGCATTAACAACATAAGATGAATCAGACACTATATTTATAGGCTCTGAGAAACGTTGTAAAACCTCAAGAACCACTAGACATTCTACCACTTGTGGAGAGGCTTCTGTATACTGCCTCGAATAGACCTGCCCATTAACCACAAAAGCCCCCAGCCCGGTCTTGGAGCTGTCAGTATAAATAACTAACCCTTCTTTTAGGGGACTACAGGACGTTACTTTGGGAAAAACTACAGGTTGAGTTAAAGCAAACTGTAAAATTGGATGTTTTGGGTAATGATTATCTATTTTCCCCGAAAAGGAAGTGACTAAGATAGCCCAATCATTCGAAGTGGCAGCAAGAGTGGAAACCTGCATGGCATTATAGGGAACTATTAACAGCTGTGGTTCAGTGCCAAAATGCGTGATGGCAGATTTTAATCCCCTCAGCGCCAATTGTGCCACAGCATCTGGATACCAGTCAATTATTTTAGCTGGCGAGGCATTAGGATGTACCCACAATAATGGTCCTTGTTGCCAAAGCACAGCAGTAGGGAGCCTGTTCGTTTTAAAAACACATAATGAAAAAGGTTTATCATAATCTATGCGAACCAATTGTGCATCCTGTATAGCTTCTTCTACCAACTGTAACGCTCTTTCTGCTTGCAGGGTCAAACTTTTAGGTGAGGAGACATGAGGATCTCCTTCTAGAGTATCAAATAAGGGTTTAAGTTCAGCAGAAGGAATCTTAAGAAAAGGTCTAAGCCAATTGATGTCTCCCAGTAATTTTTGGAAATCATTAAGAGTGTGGAGGTGATCTCTTCTTATCTCAAGCTTTTGAGGGACAATCTTATCAGTGAATAAATACCACAGACCCTAGGAATTGACCAGTATCAAAAATCTGGAGCTTTTCTGTGGCAATATATAGGCCCTTACTTTTTAGGGCCTGTAACAATATAGGAAATGCCTCTTTTAAAATCATCAAATTTTTGTGGCATAATGCAAGACGCACCTGTTTCTTTACTCTCTCTGGGAGGAATGAGAAGGCTTTCAAAGGTGCGCGTGTCTCATAAGGAGGAGGGGCTGTTGGTAAAGGAGGTGCTGTTGGAACGGCTAATGGAGCACGCAGAGGTTTGCGCCGCTCATCAGGGTGATGCCTCTCTTCCTCATATCTAGCAGCTTTTATATTTTTTTTCTGCTCTGCTTCTTCTTTTGGGTCTAAGCCTTCTCGCTCATCATCATTATCTGAAGTCTCGAGGCTATCAATGTTAAGAGCCTCAAAGTCTTCTACAGGGTACAAGCTGACTCCCCTTTTCTTAACATTAGAGGGCATAAGGGAATGAAAATCTGAGGATTTGTGGGTAACTACTCTCCCGCTGTACAGCGTATCTGGAGGTCCTTTTTCCTTAGGGGGGGGATATTTTTTCTGGCGCGCGCCCATCCTCTCACTCTGTTCGGCTTCTGATAATCTATCCTGGACTTCACTCAATACCTCTTGCCCTGCAGCGACGGCGGGCCTACAACTCTGATCTCTTAAACAATTTTGTACCATCGTCCAAATGGCCATGGTTCCGGGCCCGAGGTCTCCCGCATTCTGCGCACAGTCCAATTCTCTACCCAATTTTTCCCATGAGGCTGGTGAGAGAGACCCAGAGACCGCAAACCAAGGGGCAGTACGCTCAACCTCTTTTACGAAATGCTGCAAAATGCGGGTGGGCAATTCTAAATCTCTCTGCTTAAGAATTGACTGCAGGGCTGTAATGGTCGAGTGTGAAGAGCCCATCACAGCGATGTAATGCCCACGGCTTATTTGCGTGGCGGCCCAAAGTGAAACTGAAAGGCAAGTCTAAGCGCGTTCCTGCCTTTTTTTTTTTTTTTTTTTTTTTTTCTACAAAGACTTATGGAACGCAGGGGTGCCTCTGCTTATCTACGTCCAGCTCAAGCACAAAATTAACACCAGCCCCGTTGGACACAAGAGGAAATTAAGAGGAAGAGAATAAAAACTGCACTGACGAATACCAGAGCCTCTACGGACCCTTCACACGGCCGTGGAAGATTTAAACCAAATTAAAGAAAGATCTAGGATCAGACATACCTTGCCGAACTAATCTCCCCGCAGTTCTGGATTCCCTCTGCCCAAAGACAAAGGGTCTTCTGTGGTGCAGACGATGGAGTGGTCGAGTTTCCTGGGTTTGAGGCACCAGATGTCTCGCGCAACCGTCTCGCCTGCAAGAACGACGCAGCACAGAAAATAGAATCCTTCTGCGGTAAACTTTATTGCTCTCAAAAACCAGCACTTGCTTCACGTGATGAAAAGATGAAGAAGACGGAGAAAACCAAAAGACGAACAAGACGAACAAGACAGAGGAGCCCACGAACCAGACCACGAACGGGAACACCGGGAGAGGGACCAACGAGAGGGGAAGGGGCGGAATTATCTAGCCCTTCCCCTTATAAAGGGATCAGTCCTTGCCTTGGACGCGGAGCCCCCTGATTGGTTGAAACTCATCAGGCCCTATGACGCCACGGAAGAGGCGGAGCTCAAGAAGTGGAAAGATACCCAGCACGTGCGCACATGGCTTGTTTACTGCTAACTCCAGCCGGATATCAGCGCCATCTTGTAATGGAGAATGTGTGGGAATGTGTGGGCGGCACCCCACATCATTGGAATTCTAAGCTTGCTTTTTATAGAACCCAGGTTCACCTACCTAGGGATGGCACCACCCAAAATGGACTGGGTGTTCCCCTCTTGATCACTAGTTCAGAAAATGCCTTACAGCTGTATCTCATGGAGGCATTTCCTTCTCCTTTCTCTGTATTAACTCCAGCTTGTGTCAAGGGGCCGGAAAACCAGACATCACAGCCATTGAGAAGAATGATCTACCCAATTTCTAGGTTCTGTGCATTACTTCTTCTGAGCCACAAACGAGGAATCCCCACTCAGAACCAGGCATCGTGTTTCAAGGAGAGCAGTGCACATAAGCCACTTGGAACCCCAAGGAGAGGAAAAATTGTTTTTAAAAATCACTTGGAAGGAAGTGATTTTAAAAAATCAATATGGAAAAAAGTTAAGAGTTATGGTGATTTTTAAATTGGTTTTAAAGTTTTATATTTATTTTTCTGTACATATCAATGAAATTAGTTTAATTATCTACATTTTTGAAGAAACAAACTAAAAAACAATATTATCTCTCAGTTTGAAAATTCTCAATAGGTTAATAGAGGGATAAGCTAATTATCAACGGGAAGAGTTAATAGACAAAAGACTACTGAGAAAGTGTGAAATAGTTTTCCTGAGGATTGAGCCCCTTAAGTGGTTATCCAATTCCAAGTCATCATCCATAATTAAAGTAACACAGCTAGTTATGTATTTAGTGTTATATGGGTAAAAATAATTATTAAAGCACAAGAAGGTGTTGATTTTAATGGAATCATTTCTAATATAGGAAATATTTGAGGGAGAGGAGTGGGATAATGATGTAATTATTTTTTTATTAAAATACAAATCATGAGAAAATTTGATATATAGAGATCAAGAAATAAAATATAAGTTAATACATAAAAAATGAGTTAGTACTCAAAGTTCAAATTGTCTCATCATTAAGTTTTGGTTTTGCATTTGATAACCTTATGTTAGAGTAGATAAATGAATTGTCTTCAAACATAATGTAAGCAAAGCATAGAAAGGTAACTAAAATCTCAGTCATGAGAGAAACAACACATTACCAACTCTCACTGGCTTTCTTACCCTCACAGTGTTCCACTAATTTTTCTTCATAAATATCAACTTGAAATGTGTCCTTATTTTACTCTATTAGATTATAGAATCTGTTAATAAAACTTCTATTGTGTGAAGAAACAAGACATTACAGTAAATATTAAAAAAGAGAAAGTGCCCAACGCTCTCCCCAGGTAGTCTCTGATACAGCTGGTTTCACACACATTAGTTCTTGCCCTGGAGGGTCCTATATGACTAACATCAATTCATCTCAGAGGCTCTATGCTGCCCCAGGGACTCTCTGAACCAGGAAGTCTGTACCTGTTCCAGTGTGGCCCCTTGTCATGCTGTTCCCTGGCATTAGTCTCAGCACCGAGGGGTCATATAGGTCTAACATATATTTATCTCCACTGTGGCCGCTTCTGTTTAATATCTCTCCTGGGTGCGTTTCTGATAGTGTGAACTCTGCCCACACTCCAAACAGCCTGACAGATTAAAAATTCTAGAAGCTTATAACTTACCCATGGCCACACGTAAAAGAATTACTCGGTAAATTTTACACTCTACAAAATGTCCACCCCATAAACTCTGAGACAAATAATATAATATATACCTTCTCCATCTAGACAAGACAAATCATTTAGTACAAATCAAACCCTTATAAAATATCCATATCTCCCTTTCGTGAATTAAGGCCACATGGGTGGGATTATCATCCTCGATTTCCATCTTAACTTCCTTCTGCCTGTCTTAGATTTTCCATCTCTTTCTAAGACATTTTTCCCACATATCTTTCCTTTTGTGCAATTACAGGCCTCCTTATATCTTGTGCTTGCCTTCAACTACACAAAGACTACAATTTAAAGCAAGAACTTTAGTGGAATATGAAGAGAAGGCTCTAGGGAATTCCGATGGCTGGAAGAAGAGTCTGAAACTTTACTATAAAAACACAGGCTCAAATGGCATAGGCCAGAACTTCCTAGATCCTGAAGTGGTCATGGAAGGAACATGTTGTTCTTTCGCGCCCCCTGCTGGACTTGAACATTCCTGTACAGATGTTTTTGTTCAAGTTCACACTGGACTTCCCTCTCTGTGTTTCTGGCACAGTAGTACATGGCTGTGTCTTCAGATTTCATACTGTTCATTTTCAAGAAAACTTGGCTCTTGGAGGTGTCCCTGCTGATGCTGATCCGGGATTTGAGAGCTGAATTAGAACCTGTGCTTCCATCACTCCATATTGCTCCCATCCACTCCAGTTCTTTTCCCGGGGGCTGGCGAACCCAGTTTACATCATAGCTGGTTAATGAGAAACCAGAGACAGTGCAGGTGATGGACAGGCTCTGTGAGGGCTGCACGAGGTCAGGTCCTAACTCCTTCAACTGCACCTGGCACAGGACACCTAGGGACAAAAAATATCATTTATTCTTCCTGTAGATTAAATACCCTTGTTTCTCTACTGGAACCCTGAAACACTTACAGTTAGAAAAGGTCACCAGGCAGAGGAGCAGCCCCAGGACAGCCATTCTCTGATGGAGGCTTTAGTGAGAAAGAGATGAGGCTCCTCAGCTTGGCCTGGGCTTTCAGTCTGAGCATCTGGGCTTCTTTGCATTGGGGGAGGTTCCTGAAATGATAAAAGGAAGCGCAGGGCAGTATTCCCAGCTTCCTACCCATGTTATTGAGAACGTTTGTGCTTTGAGAGAATAGAAGAGAAACCTGGGGAAATTTTTCCTGGTAATGTTTGGATTTCCAATTCAAAATAAACAAAAGAAAGTAGTAGTCATATTTTGTAGGTCTTGGAAGCAAAACAGGGGTAGGGAGGTTTATAGAAGATGAATCCTCATTCATGCAATACAAGAACAGGACACCTTATCTTTAATGCAGTTGTGTATCACTGTGAATTGCACTAGAATACGCAGGGTGAAATTAGGGATCATTTTTTATCAAAAATTGTTTTCTTTTTTTTTCTTCTTAATTTTTAGATTGTTACTTTCCAATATCCCCTTTGTCATAACATTAGTGCTGCTGCCTTCACCAGATGGGTTGAGAATAAAGATGTAAATCCGAAGTCAGTAAAGAGCCTCACATTGCAATTGAGTTTCATGTTATCTACACATAAACTCACAAACATATATCTCATTAGGATAAGTGCACATTATTCTATGTGTTTTAGTATATAAAATATAGAAGTAGCAATTATTCCACTATGTGCAGAAAACCTGTATAATTATTACTTAGGAAATAGTCATCAGATTGTTTTCCAGCTTTATATTTATACCATTTTTATGTATAAGGAACAACTTTATAAAAAAAAAAAAAAACTCTTTCTGTGAGTCACCTTAATCTCATATCTTCTCAAGAAATGACTTTTAAGGAAGCAGTTAACAAATATTTAGACTATTTGGTTTCAAAGCTTTATTTGAGAATAGATCCAAGTGATTCATGTGTGTCCTATGTTAGGCCGAGTCACTTTACCTTTCTATTTAGAGACACTGTAATTGGGAACTAATCTTTGTATGTCTTGATTTATGTCGTGCTCTCTACATCCATGTAATTTTATATCAATGTACATAAAAAGTATATCAGAATATGATGATATATCGGAGTGTAAAGGGAATGTCAGCTGTTCATAGCAATTCGTAAAACTCAGTAGCATGACACCAGGTTTATTGTTATGTTCACTGAAGTAAAATCGTCAGCCAGAGATCACTGAGGGAGGAAACAAAGTGGAGCAGGGGGCTGTCATGCACATGAGCAACCTTTTTGACTTGAGTTATTCACACAGAGAGTAAGAGATTTTCGCACTTCTACCCATACCGTCATCACTGAAACACAAAGGAAGAGAAGTAAAGCGTGGTATTAATCTGTTTGCAGGAATTACAGGTCCTGGATCTATTACTTGGCCTTGGAGTCCCAACATTTTGTCTTCCTTATTTTTTTGTGCACAATCTCTGCATTGTGAGTAACTTTGGTAGTGACAGGTTACATAAATAAATAAAAAGCCTTCCTGTGCAAATTTAATAGTCATTAATAATATTGGTATTATGTTCCTCTAGTTCATGATACTCTTAGGATTAAAATGTTATTTTTCAAAAATTATTCTTGGTAGGTCTTATATTGGATTTGTCTGATATTTTCATTTTGTTTAGAAAAATTGGAAAGAAGTATCACAAAGATAAATGCACGTTTCTGTATTATATTTAGTAATGTGGTATAAGTCAACCTATTCAAGTGTTTTTGCCTTTGATTACTTTAGAGATAATCTGTGTCCCTGTTTTGTAACATAATGTGCTTTTCCTTAAATCTCTCTAGAATAAAGTTCCTAAAAATCATTATATTAAAAGTTCATTATAAATCCACATATTTATAATTCTCTTTATTTCAGAGTTCATCCTTACTACTGTTTGTCTTCAGTCATTTGCTTACTTATGTGTATGTGCACACATGGATACTCTATGTAGTGCACACATGGACACTCTATATGGTGCACACATGGATACTCTATATAGTGCACACATGGACACTCTATGTAGTGCACACATGGACACTCTATATGGTGTACACATGGATATTCTATGTAGTGCACACATGGATACTCTATGTAGTGCACACATGGATACTCTATATGGTGCACACATGGACACTTTATGTAGTACACACATGGATACTCTATGTGGTGCACACATGGATACTATATGTAGTACACACATGGATACTCTATGTGGTGCACACATGGATACTATATGTAGTGCACACATGGTTACTCTATGTAGTACACACATGGATACTCTATGTGGTGCACACATGGATACTATATGTAGTACACACATGGATACTCTATGTGGTGCACACATGGACACTCTATCTAGTGCACACATAGACACTCTATGTAGTGCACACATGGATACTCACTTAATAGTTTATGTTGGTATGACAATACCAGCCTGTCAATTTGTGTGATGGCTAAGATTTTATCAACATCATAAAACTATGGACATCAGGGAACAACAACACTTGGAAAAAATGACACCAACAGATTGGTCTTCATGCAAACATGTGGGGAATAATTTTTAATAATGGCGATATGTGATGTTCCTGTGTAGTATTAGAAAGCCATCTAACAAATAAATAAATCAGTAAGAAGGAAAGAAGGAGGAATGAAAGGAAGGAAGGAAGGAAGAAAGAAAGAAAAATAAAGAAAGAAAAAAAGTCATAAAGAACTAACATGGAAGGACAACTGGTTAGATGCATTCTTTCATGGTTTCTGATTTTGTTTGCACTGAAATGTTCCTGTGCTGACTTCATATTCTGATTTTCCTTTGTGATATTCTTTAAGAGTTTTGATGGCAGAAACTCTTTTCTTTCCATGTTGATTTTGGCCATGTTCTTCATTACCTCAACAAATAATCAACTAGGACAATTGAAAATCTTCCGATGAAAGCATGGGTGTAGCAGACATGACAGTCTGCACAACTACAACCACATTGATACACACAGTCAGATTTAGAGACACAGGCACATATTTCATTATGAGCATGAACATGTGCATGCATGCACACAACTCACAAACACACACACACACACATACACACATCATTCCATTCACAGAATAAAATATATGTTCATAGGCAGAGTGGCTGACTTTTTAAAATCCTTTCTTTTGTCAGGGTCACTGTTGTTGGACTGGACTCACTATGTAGACCAATCTGGTCTTAAACTATCAAAGATTGATTATCCTGCCACTTTCTCTCTAATGAGTGAATTAAAGGTGTGTCCTGCTATTCCTGACATCACATGTGGGTGATCAAAAAAATTAAAATTAATTAATTAAATAATTTAAACATCTCTTCTTACAATGTATTCTAATCATTATTCTTTCTTACCTCGTTTATTCCCAGATCCTTTTGCTCCCCAAACTTATCCAAATATACCACCTACATTGTTATGGACATTTAAGGAACTTGACTTATATCATTCATTCCTATTGACAATGAGTGATTTAAAAATGTATAGTTACCAATGCAAAGTTAACTTTAAAAGTATTTATATAACATATATATATATATATATATATGTTTTTTTATAGATTACAATATTATTATTATTATTATTATTATTATTATTATTATTATTATTATTATTATTATTATTAGTGTGTATATTGCACAGTGATAAAACCCAGTGCTGAGTAATTACCTCAGTGGTACAATGATAGACTCTTTGAATGAGTATTTCTCATTGCTCATTACCACATAGTTAAGAAGCTAGGTGGGCCTCCACAGGGATGTCCAAACAAGCACATATTTGAACCAATTCTGGACAATTAGCATTGCCATTCATGAAAACATTCCCGTTTCCTGCATTGGACTCATACTTTATAATTATTTCGAACTAGGGATGCACAGACATTGCTGAGCTGTTTGTTATGGGACTCAGATCTGAAATGTTGTGACTCACTCTAGACTTGTTCCCTGTCCACTACTTTCTATCTGTGCTTTTAAGTCTACAGACTCACATTCCACATCCAGACATATGATTCCCTCATTTAAGTATTACGTATTTTGTTCAAAATTTATATAATTTAGTTTTGTTTTTCAGTGGTTTTAAATATTGAATGTAATACTTTGCACAAGCAAGGATAGCACTCTGTAACAAAGCTTTATGTGTATCCCTCCTATATTTTATAACAGCACAATTTCCTATATAAAATAATGTTCTGGTTCATTCAATCATAAGATAAAGAGCAGTAACCTCAAGTTCCCTTTTTGAGACAATCAGCACTAAGAAGTGGTATTGTAACACCCATAAGAAAGAGAAGAATAAAGGATCAATATCCTGAACAGTAATGTCATGAAGGTAGAAATAGAAAGAAAAAATAAAGCAAACCAAATATAGAAACACACATGTGCGTGCATGCACACACAAGCACACATACACATTCAGAGAAAGAGAGAGAGACAGAGAGAGAGAGACAGAGACAGAGACAGAGACAGAGAGAGGGAGGGAGGGAGGGAGAGAGAGAGAGAGAGAGAGAGAGAGAGAGAGAGAGAGAGAGAGACAGATAGACAGACAGACAGACAGACAGACAGACAGACAGACAGACCTTGGAATATTGTTTAGGCTGAATGTTCCTAATTCTCTTATGCTCTGATTCCCATTGCATGGATCTATGTTTGCACTGTCATACTGAGGAGCAGGTTGGTGCCTGTTTCCCTGTGGAAGCCCACAGTGAAGGTGGGTTCCAGAGGATCAACCAGCTCTATCTTCTCCCACAAGTCTTTGCTAGTTAGGTATGTTCTCGGTCACAACCAGCATAGGTAAGCTTTGTGCTGCACCCTGGACCACCATTTTCTAGCCTATGAGTCTCCCTGAATTTCTCAGATGTCCTGCTGGCATTAAGACCATCCAGTCGTTACTAAAGAAAACCTGATGCCAATAAATAAATAATACAGTTAACAACATCCAGGGAGATTTGGCAGTACTAGAGCTCAGATATCCTGCAACAGACAGCCCTGAGAATTCTAACACAAAGTAGAAAAAGTATCCTTAAAGCCCATTTTATAAATGAGTGTTTTTAAAGTGGCAATGAATATATCCTGTAAAGAAATTCACTTGAATACATTCAAATATGTAAAATAAATGAATACATCTGTCAAGAATTGAAATTGAATATAGAAACTATAAAGTGAACAAAAACTGAGAGAATTGGGAGATGGAAAACCTAGGAAAGAGAACAAGAATTAGAGACACAATCATCAAAATTAAAAGCCTTTGATTCTTTAGTCCCTGTCATGGAATTGCCACCTGTAGGAATTCCCCAGCATAGGGGGTGTAGGGAGCTGCGCCCCATGCAGTGCTGCTATGCCGCACCCAAGATGGCGCTGGTGTCTGCCCTCTCTTACTAGTAAACACCCCAAGAGCACATGTGCCTGTATCACACCACATTACTCACCAATGATGCTATGACATAACGACTATCAGATGGGCAGGGAGGATAAAAAGAGAGAGCCTTCCGGGCTTGGGTCTCTCGGGATCCACAAAAGCATCAAGAAAGGAGTCCTGAATAAACTGCCGGACGATGCTGGGCAGAACAAGGGGGATTTCCTATTCCATCTTTATTATGGGTACAGAGGCCTGATATGTAAAACTCGTATCAGTTCTTGTGGAAGAAACACCTGCAAACATGGAGTCACCTGCCATAAAGACCTCAAACACCCTGCCTGCACCTGCCCTGATATATATGCTGGATGTTTCTGTGAGTTGACTACAATGAGTGTGCTTCCACAATTTTCCACAATGGGACTGTGAGCCTGGGTAAATTCAATTGCTCCTCCTGCTTCTCTATGATTAGATTCCAAAGGAGGCATTGTGTCTTGGAAGTGGATAAGTGTGATTCTGACTCCTGCACAAATGAGGACATATGACTCAGTGAAAGGAGAATGTACATGTGTGTCTGTCTTTGAGAGTTTTATGGTGTTAACAGTATGTTGGAAATTGATAGATGTGAATTCAGGCTTTATGATATTGTTTTCAGGATGCTTCTGGGGGTTATCTCTGTGATTATTTACCTGGATTCTTGGAATCTAATATGAACTCAACTTTGATGAATGTTCATTAGAATTAAACTTTATTTTCTATATGCCACAATGTTACACTTTGGGTACATGATTTCAGATCTAATTTTTTAGGTTATGAACCTTGGCCACTGATTTATCCCTCAGGGTAGATGCCAATTAATACTTTGAAAGGAGACCACAAATTTAGAACAGAGATATTTTTTCCAATTTTTTGGTTGTATCAAGTTGTTGTTAATAAGTGATTTATTAATTCTGAAATCATTAACAATATGAGTGTCAGTTTTCTTTCTAGAAGGTTCTGCAGACAATAGGGTTTATCTTTAATACAAACAACAAAGAACTTGCTTCCTACAGTTGGAAATACTTGGAAATCACAGCAATGTTGACAGGAAAAATTAAACACCTCTGAATCAACACAGAACTGTACAAATATTGGTTGAATTGTTGAAGGAAGGTTCTATGAAAGAACTGTACTTATCTCAGATGTGATACACAGGTGTTTTAGTTGTGAATATCACAGGGAAAGTACAAGAATATCAGTGGCTCAGATGTGGGACTAAAATAGTTCTATTAATTAGGAGGCTTTTCTAAGACACATCAAGTGAATAACTAGATCCATTTCCTGCAGAGATACAAACATGCAGTGGGATTCTCAAATGGTGGATTTTGATTCTTTAAACAGTTATTTACAATTCTTAATTAGTCTGAGGAAGCGGTCAACACTCTGTATGAGAGTAAGGAGTCAGGAAATGTTCCCACAGATGGAGGGTGCCCTGGTCATCATGCCAGAATCCGCATCCCAGCAAAACAATGAGGTCACTTCCTGCACAAATCATCAAAGCAAAGCCTCATTTTCTGTGCTTGATTTCACTCTTGGCTCTTCTCAAGTTCACTCATTCAAGGCCTCTTCACTGTGAACTTGACACAGACTCATTTTTATATTTATGATGAATGTCCTAAGACTCTGATAACTGTGTTCTGAAGAAGCATCTAAGTGTGTTAGAAATTGAGGGGAAATAAGAGACATTGTTAGTTCCAGGCATCAGCCTGGTGAACAACATTTTCCAGTTATCTCGTCATTCACTAATCTAGTTATAGCGCAGAAGCTTTGTGCCATGATGCTAAAGCCTCTTTTCACTTTCAAGAACTTTGTCCTTACACAGGTGAATAGACGAGATAATGGAATAGCAGGGACCTAATGGTTATACCTACAAATGCAGATATCTCTATTTTAAATATTTCAGAACATATAAAACACCAATATGTTGCAGCCACAGCTATGCCATCAATACAGGCAACACAATACCAGGACAGCCTGAAAAACTTAAATAATTTCCTCAGGTATCATCATGTTTGACTGAACAATTAGTAACCCCTGGCTTCCAATATCCACTTACTCTTTTATAGTGTGATAATCTATATGATTCCAGAATGCAACTGTCTTATTCAGGTTTTCTATTCCTGCATAAAACATCATGACCAAGATGCTCATTACCAAAGGAAGTCAGGACTGGAACTCAATTGGTCAAGAACATTTTTGAAATTAACTTAATCATGAGAGAATGCTGTCCTCACTTTTTACTGAGGCACTCTCATCATTCCTTGTTCCTGTCTTATACCAATCAGATTTTGCTATGAGAACATATTTCCTCTAAGGAAAATTTGGTTGTTTTCCATCCTGAAGTTCTACATTTATTTCTTTTAAGACCTTCACCATTTTCTTTTTGCAAATTTAGAACAGGTAACATGTAACTACATTTAGGTTGTTTTTGGCTAGTTTTCCTTTTCTCCAACTAATATGATTAGTATAAAATGGATGTTTGATTTAAGTTTAGGATTATTTTTCCAATTTAACCAGTCCTCTGTTTTCTGTCCTCCATTTTTTTCTCACCCTCATCACTAATATTTTATTGTCTTTGGACATCCTTGTCACACACTTAATATGTGTCCTATTCCTAGGTTCTCATTCTAGTTCATAAAGCTACAACACAAAATATAGAGCCAATGATACACAATGCAGGTGATACATATGACAGAAACAAGCAATGTTTGACCTTTCAACATTTATTATGTTGTTTGACATAACATTTTCCATGGAGAGGAATTATTTGTTTAGTTTCAAACTGAAGTCCCATCACTGTTACTCTAGCACAGTGGTAGGTGGCTGTGTCCTCAGTTTGAAGATTGTTCAGGTTTAAGAACAGCTGACTTTTGGATGTGTCCCTGCTGATGCAGATTCAGGATCTGAGATCTGATTTATATGGTGTGCGTTCACCACTTCACACTGCTGGATCCACTGCAGACTTTCCTAAAGGCTCCAGGACCCAGTTTATACCACAGATGGTTAATGAGAAGCCAGAGATTGTGCAGGGGAGAGACAGGCTCCATGAGGGATGCAGCAGGTCAGACCCTGAATACTTCAGTTGAACCTCTACTGGGCAAAGAACATCACCATCAGTCATACATGTCATAGGTGTCAAGTCTGTTTCCCTCTCCTGAAAGCCTGAAGCATTTGCAACTTTACAAAGTCACCTGGTCGAGGTGCTCCAAGCAAACAAAGCAACATTTTGTCACATGGAACCCTAACTGATATGAAGTAAAGTAAAATTACTGTAGGCTGATGGTGGGCCTGTGTAGCAGAGGGTGTCCATGGGGATCTCCAGCCAGGAAGATGGAAGTGTCAAGCAAAGGAAAGAGGGTAAGAGCATGGAGGGGGAAATCCTCCACTGCCTCTCTGGCATTTGCTGCTGCTGCTGCTGTAGCTGCCATTGCTCTGTAGCTTCCAAATGCTTCTGTAGCTGCCATTGCTCCCAGAGGCTGCACTGGCCGCCAATGTGCAGTGTTTCAGGAGAGAACTTTTCTTTCTTGGAAGTGGTATTAAATGTCTTATGACAGAAGTTTTCATAAGATGATGTAGTTCTCACGCACCTTTTTTTTCCTTCTGGACAGGATCTTTATATACAGTATCGGATAGATCGGGGTCTGAGAGTGGGTTCTTCCTATTGGCTATGTGTGAAAGGCTAGACAT
Organism: Micromys minutus; assembly: GCF_963924665.1. Classification (NCBI taxonomy): domain Eukaryota; kingdom Metazoa; phylum Chordata; class Mammalia; order Rodentia; family Muridae; genus Micromys; species Micromys minutus. The sequence continues at coordinate 255,435,286 of NC_137969.1, forward strand.
GACTCATCTATATGTGGGAGGGCTTGAGGGTATTGCCCTAAGTGACTGATGGCCACAAATCTCTCTATGGCAGACTACAGAAGGCTGAGTCTAAATGATGGAGGCCTGGTTCCAGGTGCAGGAAAATCTCTTCTTCCTTCTGAGTCTCCAGGTCTTCTCGCCTCAGCTCAGCATTAACAGGATACTTCTCACTGCTCAATGCCATTCAGATTATGATAGCTTTCACAGTGTAGAATGAGAAGGCTCTTCTTTAGATAGGAATGATTAATTCAATACCAATATATATGGATGTTGATCACAGTCAATAACAGATATTATGTTCTTTTTATATAGAAAGAAGATACTAAGAGGTAGCATTCAAACATCATGTAAGTAAACAGTAGAAATGTTACTAAAACTGAAAGCTGCAGTCATGAGAGAAAGAACACATTACCAAATCTCACAGCTTTTGTGTTTTTATTTCTTTTATGTTTGTTTGTTTGTTTGTTTTAACCACCACACTGCTCCACTTAGTTTTCATCATAAATACCAATACAAAATGTGTTATTATTTTACTCTATTAGATTACAGGACCACTTAGTAATGCTTCAATTGTGTGCAGAAATAAATGGATTGCAGTAAATATTAAAAAGACAGGGAATGATTTCAGCATGACACTGCTCCACACTGCCCCCAGAAACTGATTTTACCTACATTAGTTATTGCATCAGAGGGCCCTATGTAACTGGCATTAATTTACCTTAGAGACTCTATGCTGTCCCAGGTACTCCTTGACTTGTACAGTCTGCAAACTGCTCCAGTGTAGAACCTTACCATGCTGTTCTCTGGCATTAGTTAAGGCACTGAAGGGCCATATAGAGCCAATATATATTTATTTCACATGTGGCCACCTTCTGTTTAGTATCTTATCCGGCTGCTTTTCTGATGGTGTGATCTGTGCTCACACTCCAACCAGCCCAGCAAATTCAAAATCCTAGAAACTCGTAACTCATCTATGGCTTTATGTCAGATTTACTCAGTAAATTTTACACACCAATAATGTCCACACCATAAACTCTGAGCCAAATCGTATGATATATATATATATATATATATATATATATATATATATATATATATATATATATTAAATCTAGATAACACAAATAATCCTGTACAAATCTATCCCTTATAAAATAGTCATGTCTACCTTTGGCTGATTAAAAACACATGGGTGGGGTTATCATTCTTATTTTCTATCTTCTCTTTCTCCTCCCTGAGTATGGCTTCTCCTTCTCTTTCTAACACTTTATTCCCACCTACCATTCCATTCTGTGCGATGACAGGGCACAGGTTATCTTGTGCCTGCCTTTATTTACTACATAAAGACTTACAACAAGAAGTTGAATAGAATATGACATTGAAGAGAAGGTTCTAGGGAAACTTCCTGGCTGGAAGAAGAGTCCACATCTTTAATATTAAAACACATGCTCACACAGAATAGGCCAGAATGTCCTAGATACTAAAGTGGTCATGGGAAGAACTCGTTAGTCCTCAGCGCCCCCTGCTGGTCATCAACATCCCTGTAGGGAGGTTTTTGAAAAGGGTCACACTAGACTTCCCTCACAGTGTCTCCGGCACAGTAGTACATGGCTGTGTCTTCAGATTTCATACTGCTCATTTTAAAGAAAACTTGGCTTTTGGAGGTGTCCCTGCTTATGGTCAATCGGGATTTTAGAGCTGAATTATAATCTGTGCCTCCATTACTACATATTGCTCCCATCCACTCCAGTCCTTTTCCTGGGGGCTGGCGAACCCAGTTTACACCATTGCTGGTTAGTGAGAATCCAGAGACAGTGCAGGTGATGGACAGCATCTGTGAGGGCTGCACAAGGCCAGGCCCGGACTCCTTCAGCTGTACCTGGGAAAGGACACCTGGGGACAAGTCACATCAGTCATTAATAATAGATAAAATACCCAAGTCACTCCCCTGAAATCCTAAAACACTTACAGCTTGGAAAGGTCACCAGGCAGAGGAGCAGCCCAAGGACAGCCATGTTCTGATGGAGACTCTAGTGAGAATGAGATGAGGCTCCACAATTTGACCTGGGCTTTGAGTCTGAGCATGTGGGGTGTTTTGCATCACGGGAGGTTCCTGAGACGATAAAAGGAAGTGCAGGGCAGAATTTCCAGTTTTCTCTCCATGTATCTGAGAACCTTTGTGCTTAGAGAGAATGGAATGGAAATCTTTGGGGACAGTTTCCTGGTAATGTGTGGATTTCTGATTCCAAATAAACAAATAAAGTAGTGGTCATATCGTGGAGGTCTTGGAAGCAACAGGGAGTAGCAAAGTTTATAGTAGATGAATCCTCATTCATGTGATACAAGAAGAACAGGGAACCTTATCCTCAATGCAGTTGTATATCACTGAAAATTACTTTGAAGAATGTAGGACAGAATTGGAGATCTTTTTTTATTAGAAATTATTTTTTTTCTTTCTTTTTGGTTTTAGTATTTCATTATTTTTTTGGAACACCATTTGTGAGACCTTCTTCACCAGGTGGTTTCAGAATAAAGATGCAAAACTACAGACAGTAAATAGCCTTGTATTGCAATTGATTTTCAATTTATCTACACATAAATTGACAGACATAAATACCAATAGTATTAGAACATAACTTTTAGTATATAAATTATAGAAGTCATTATTAAATTATGTGCAGAAAACCTGTATAATTATTACTTAGATAATAGCCTTCAGATTGTTTTCCAAGTATATATTTATACTATTTTTATGTATGAGGAGTCAACTTTTTAGAAAACTCTTTCTGTGAGTTCCTTATTCTCCTTACTTCTCAAGAAATATCTTTTAAGAAAGCAGTTAACAGATACTTAGTCTATTTGGTTTCAAAGATGTATCTATGAGTAGTTTCAGAAGACTGAAGTGTGTCATGTTTTGTAGATATATGATTAATAAATTAAGATATGAAAGATATATAAATTGGTATGATATGTGGATAGATAATAAGCGTAGAACTAGATGAGATGACATGATAGACAGGAGAAGACAGACACAAGATGATGGATTGTGATGACAGGTAGGAGGTGACAGAAGAGTATAGGTGGATAATAGACTCAAGGTGATAGACAGAAGCTGTTAGACATAAGATAATTGACAGTTGATAATGTGCAGGGGATGATTGGGAGGTTTGAGTAAAGTGCACAGAATTATAGGATAGGGGGATAGGGCACTGGTCAGGTTCTGGTAGATTTACCATTTTTTATACCTACTCCAGTAGAGTTACTAACTGCTTCTACACACATAAAAACTTTGGATTTCCTGCAGTCTGTTTCTATCCAAGGGACTCATTCCCACATCACTTTTATCATGGAATTATATTTTTATGGTTGAACCTTTAGACTCACTGCACAATAAAATATGAGATGGAATTTCTCATTTCCTGATTCATCCTTGAGAAACCCATGGTGTGTACAGATAGAGCTAACCTTCAGCTTTCAGAAAGTGCAGTCTTACCTTTTCCCTGCCCCCTGATCAGCTATAGGATCCCATCTGTTCATAACCCATTTATTCTGGTGACTCGTTTTCCAAATGCTCAATATCACTTTATGCAGTATGAACACTGTAGGTTGAAGTCAAGGTGGTACTTGATTGAACAGCAGAGATTAGGGCAGAAAAAAAGGTCTGGAAAAGCAGAAGTCAAGGAGAGAACAAAGATTGAGGAGGAAACAAGGTCGAAAAAGACATGGATGTTTCTCTAACTGCATCTATATATGAACAAAGTTGTTATAAGTGTTTTATAAGGGATGGGATTGTACAAGATCTTTTGACTTGTTTGGTGGGCAAATTTATTATACATATTGGATCAGGGAATTTTGGTGTGTTCTTTGATGTGATGACTTAATTGATTTTCAAGAGTATAGTGGCAGAAAACAAAAGCCTTTCAGGGATGTGGTAGGAGTGTGTGCCAGGCTAGGCAAAAGCACTCCAAGGGGAAGTGAGTAAAAGCAACACACAGGAGCTGTGGACTGAACCGTGTCTGAGTTCTTAGAGGCAGCATGGAGCTGCTCAGTTCACAATATCCTCACTGTCATGTAGCCCCCTGATGCCTGCCCAAGAGTGGGATCAAAGGTTATCTTCCTCTTACTTTTACTGCAAGAGAACACTGTGACCCTGAGAACAAACCGAAGTCCAGCCAACTGTGTTTTAACCAGCTTCATTTCTTGAGAGTAATTTATATGTGCTGTATTTATATGCCTATGACGATGACTGCATTTATAGATTTTTTTTTTAAATTGAATTGTTCTCATCTCATGCTATTTGCCCGAGTGAGGTATTTTCCATCAAAAAAGCTGAATTCATGGATTTTACAGTTTTATGGAAGCATTTTCTGTCTGGGGAATTTTTCCTGATTTTATGAGCAAATAGTAGAGAGGTTATGGTATTATGGACATTAAATTTTCCAATAACTATTGAGGGATATCAGCTCTCTATTGGATGCTGAGTTGATAAACATATCTCCCCAATTTTTGGTGACAACTTTATTTAATAAAAATGTAGTTTCCTTAGAGGACCCCTTCAAATTTCCCAGGTCCTATTTAATAAATAAATGTTGATGTTAGTGGTCATGCTAACAGTTCTGTTCAGACAACTGTCTACCTAGCCAATGAGTTCTCTCATTTTTTGGTTTCTGCATATCAAGCTTAATGTTGAATGTCTTAATTCATTTGCTTAGAATATTTCAGGGTAATAAGTTTGGATCAGTTTGGGCTTTTCTACTTGTAGCCATCCAGTTTGAGTAGAACCACTTGTTAACAATGCTCTTTATTTTTCTGATGCGTATTTATTGAACAGCTAGAAATAGGAAATTGTGAGATATCAAGTAGTTTATTTGCTGTTCTGCATTTTGTTAGCTATTCAGAATTGTTTTTGTTTCCAAAAGAATCTGTGAATCACTCTTTCAAGATCTATGAAACTATGTTTTGAAAAAGAGAATATACATACACATTAACCCAGCTACATATTGACAATTCAGTCTTACCTAAAAAATATTACCAGGAAATGTAATATTGTAAATAAAAAATTGAGGGAGAGAGAGAATTATTAAGCATCTTATCTGCTCTATAAAATCATTACGTGGACACTGAGAAAATTAAGCACTTGAAAGTGAGGTAGAGATAACTAACCACATGTAAGACAGAGTAATTTGGATGTGTTAATAAGTTCTGAGTTATTAGGAAACAAGCCAAAGATTGTAGCTTAAATTGTTATTTATATATATTCCAAATTCAAACCCTAAGCCAGACATTATGCTGAGAAAGAGACCCGGGAACACTCATGTCTAAATGGCAAGTGTAAGTCAAATCCCAACCCTCAGAGCTCAGTTAGAAGGTATAAGAAGTGGAAGAGACATAGTATCTTTAGGATACTGGGAGAATAAGGGCCTTTAAATGTACTGAACAAAGCCTATGTGAACTCTCAACAAGTACATGTCCTACACAGGTCAATACTAGGCCACATATGTTATAACTTCAGTTTACTATTTGTATGGGACTCCAGAGTTTATGTGGAATACTGCATCTTTGCTTCTTTTGTCTTCTCATTTGGCTCATTTATTTATATATTAATTTTTTGATTTTCTTTTCCAAATTTGTTGTGTTTTTTGGTGTTTGGTTTTTATTTTTAACATCATATTTTGTGTTTCATTTTGCTGTTATATTTTAGAAATAGATATTCTTCTCATGAGAGACAGAAAGTTTGCAAACACAGACAGAAATGGAGGTAGGTGTAAAATTTCTCCTCCAAAAGGTACTCCCCTTCCAGTGATGCCAGATAAAGCTATCCTCTGCTCCACATTCAGCTAAAGACATGGATCCCCTGTATACACTTTTGTTGGTTTTTTAGAGGGCTAATATTCAATATATTCAAAGAAATCAATAAGTTAGACTCCAGAAAACCAAATAACTCTATTAATATTGGTGTACAGAACTAAACAGAGAAATATCAACTTAGGTATCTGTAAAAGCTAGAAAGCACTTAATGAAATGCCCAACATCCTTAGTCACTAGGGAAATGTAAATCACCTTACATCAGTAAGCAGGGCTAAGATCAAAAACGGAGGTGACACCAGATGATGGTGTGGATGTTGAGAAAGAATATTAGTCCTCCATGGTTGTTGTGATTGCAAGCTAGAAATTTCACATTTTAGATGCTAAACAATTTCAATTAAATCTTCACTCAAAATTTAATGGTTCAAATATAACAGACATAGATTTCTTTATATGTTTTTAGGAATACAATTAAAACTAATCACCAAAATGTGGAATATTTATTTATAATCAGGATCATTTAGGTAGATGAGCCTCAAAATATTTTAGAGGCCTAAGAAATATGGCTTTTAAAATGCCCAATGAAAATAATTTTTTCATATTAGATTAAAAGTATTATATTGTGGAAGTCCTAATGGCTTCTACAAAGAAAATTACTATACCTGGATTGAGGTAATGTTAACCTTTGGCAAAAACCAATCCTATATATCTGAGGAATCAGCATAACCCTGACATAACTTTGTACAAACAGGCTCCTGGGGAATTGATTACCTTATTTGGCCTCACCAGGGTAGGCCAGTATTAAAAGTTTTTCAACCCCAAAGAAAGTCTCTTAGATTTTCTGGTCTGAGAGTGAAAGGCCAATTCTGCCCAGTGTGGCAACCAAAGCAATTATGTTGTTCTTTGTGATGGCCAAAACTGACACAGCCCTGGCCCTGCTCTTGTAATTGTGGTCCCAGTGAAACCATCAAGATCTATATGGAGAAACTAGGATAGTCATCTAAGTAGTACATACAGCAGTATAATTTTATTTGGTATAGAGGTATTTTTGATTATTATTATTTATGTTTCAATTTATCCTTCTCAGGCCTCTAACACTGTTGATGGTTAAGTGTAGATTTTTCAGATTATCAACAGCTACCTGTTCAGTCCATTTCATAATTCTATAGAAGTACCAGTTCATCTGGTAAGAAAGGCAATCTCACAGATATCTCTATCTTGCTGACAGGTTTTACATTATACTGATAAACAGGTTTCAATTTAAAAACAAAAACAAAAACAACATATAAACAAACAATCAAACCTCCAGCTATCACGCTGCGATTACTTACTAAAGGTTTACTTTTTACCATTCATTTATTAAAAAAAAGAAACAAAAACAAAAAAACAAAAAAACAAAAAAACAAAAAAAAAAAAAACAAAACAAAAAAAACCAAAAAAACAAAAAAACACCTTGCTTTTCAACATATGCTCTCAGTAGTCAACCACCAGTCACCAATGTTTCAGTGGCCCATAATGTTAAGAGTCCAAAAGTTCAGAGCTTCAATATATGAATCAGTTCTAATAAGTCATTAATTTAGTTGTGGAAAAACACTAGTTACTAATAGGGTCACACTCAATTTTTCAAATTTTCTTTGGTTGTCTTCACATCTGAACTTAAAAAACAATGCTTCCTATCAGGCTGAAATGATCTCTGTTCAATCTATATACATATCATGCCCTTTAGATTGCGGTAGAATATCTGTGTTTTCTCCTAAAATCATTGTTAAGGCCCCAATATTTTGCTATGGCTTGAGGGCATGTGTCTACTTCAGCTGCCTATAGACAATACACAAGTGTTTTGCCTATAATAAATATTTCAGTGCAGATTACATACAGTAATCATGTTATATTTAAAACTCTTACCTTTTGGTAAAGTTAGAAAATATATGTGAATTTCAGAAAGTCATTTCTTTAATTTATTATTATGAAAGATCTATCAAAGATCAGACTCTAGATTTGGACTATCAGATAAGTCAACAATTTATCATTCTTCTCCTCTTGCCTATCAGTGAATTTTGATATTTTTCTTCTCTTTATCTTATCAGTATGCTGCATGCCTAAATGTTTCAAATATACTTATTTTTGTTTGTTTTTACAAACTCCTTAACTTTGCGTTATATCCCTTGCTTATTTCTGTCCCCACATATCTTCTCTTGGATGACAGACACTGAAGTGACAGATATAATCAGATATGAACTACAAACTGCTTAAAATTGTCCCCACAACACTAGCTTTAGATGGTCCTACAAAATTGTAGAGCCCTGCCCTTGCTAAATACTAAAGTAAACAAGTGAAGCTAATGTTAGACAAACATGATGACCACTATATTAAGGAAACACCCTAAGACAAGCCAATGCGATTGCTCTTACTCTTGAGAGATGATCAGCTAACCAGATGCTTCAAAGAAATATAATACCGCCATATTTTCTGAATCCTCTCCTTTCCTTTGACCAGAATTCCAACCTTCCTGGGCCCTGACAACAATGTTCTTTTTTCAGTAGAAAATCCATTACAAGAAAAATAGTAGATCAACCCTTTTCCTAAAAGACTAAAATAGTAGGTTCAAAGTAAACTAGTTCACCTCTATCAGGTGTCACATTCCTTTTCTCTTGAAGAAAGAACAAATAGTTAATTATTGTTCCTATTGACATACCAGAGGCCATGACACCCATAGACACTTTTAGTATCACAAAGAACAGGTTTCTATTTTATTAAAGGCTTAAAGACTATTCATAATACAGGCTGGAGTCTGTTTAGAGGACTTACTTTATGGTTACTTGAGAAAATCAGGTGTTTTCTTTGTCTTGTTGTTTATGTGACCCAATGCTCATTTATAAATACCCAAACTGAAATTATTAAGAAATAGAAGAGGAATGCTAGCTTGAATATACTAGAATGCCTAAGACAAGCAGGGAATGAGGTGTAAAATAAACATGTTTGCAAATTCCTGACACACAGGTCAGCCTGTGCCTTGGGTATGCATTGTACCTAAGGAACCATAACTCACTTGCCGTTGTTCTGTTTCTGTAACTGTAAGGCATTCTGCTCCCCTCACTGATCATATAGTGACACCAAGGCAATGCAACTGTGTCCCAGGTTTGTGAAATATTCATATCTTGTCATTCTTGCTAACATGCATGATCCCGTGGAAACGGAAATTCTAAACTTGTGCTTATGGTTCATATAAGTGGACCATTTTACAGACTGAGTCTTGCCTCATTAGACTGAGATCCAGAAAAGTGTGTACCCACAGACAGGTCTGTGTAGCTCAATAAACTTCAAATCCATAAACACATAATCTCAGTCTATTCCAGGGTAAGGACAGTCAGGCTGCAACAATAGATGTATACAAGCATATGGAAACTAAAAAACTCTGGAAATCAAAAGATATAAATTAAGTAGAGAATAAAAAAAGTTCACAATTGATTGAAAATGAAAGCAAAGCAAACATTTGGGACACAATGAATACTGATCTAAGAGACAAGTTTACAGTACTAAATACCTACATACATACATACACACACACACACACACACACAAACACACACACACACACACACACACACACACACACACGGACACATACACACACACAATGTTACATTTCATATATTACTGATTTATTGGTGAACCTGTAATCTTTAGATTTTTAAAAAAGTGACACATGGTTAGATGGCATGAAATAATCAATCTCAATGCAGAAATCGACAAAATAGAAGTTCACGGAACAATAACATAAACAAATAGTTAATATGAGAGCTAGTTCTATAAAAAATAATAACATTTACGAACATTTAGCCAAATTAATTAAAAAGTTAAAAGTTAAGTTTTAAATTAATAAAATTATAGATGAAAATGAAACATTACAATTGACAGCGAGGAAATGCATAGAGTCATTAGAATATGTTGTTAAAGACAGTATTTCAACAAAGTCAAAAACCTAAAAGACAAGGATAATTTGTTGACATATGTATCCTGCCACATTAAATCATAACCATGTATAAAACATAAATAAACTTATAGCTTCTAGTAAAACAGAAGCACTAATGAAAATGCTCCCTTGACCACCACATAAAAGATATCCTAGGGTCAGGGAGAATTTGTGATCAATTATTTAAAGAATTGATATTAGCATCACTCAAAATACTCTGCAAAATAATAACTGAAAGAACTATACCTAATAATTCTTGATAACCGATATAACCCGATACCTAAATCTGATTACTTGACAACCAAAAAGAAAATCGCAGATCAATTTTCCCTAAAACTTAGGTCCAACAATTCTCAATAATTTACTAGAAAACCTTACCCAGGAACAGATCAAGATGGTCATTCACTGTGACCAAAAAGGCTTCATCCAGAAATACAGTGGTTGCTCAATGATAATTTGTGTTAAATTGACAAATACTTTCTACCACATTAAAGAAAAAATCCACACTGTCATCTCAATAGAAGCAGAAAATGCCTTATACAATGCCAACAACCTTTCATGATAAAAAGTTATAGAGAGGCCAGAGATGTAATATCATCTCCTGAAGTAGTAGAAGACAATATGTGTTTGGAATGTGTATAACTACATAGACACAGGAGATGCTGAAGGGTTTAATTTGTGCAAAATGACTTGATGGAGTAATGATGATGTTGATAGAACAATAAGCGGAGTAAGCTAAAAGTACTGCTATTATAAAACTTCCACTTTGTGTTTATTTCAGCATGTATACTTGTCTACTTTTATCTCTTTTTTATTAGATACTCCGTATTTATATTTGAGATGATATCCCTTTACACTGCCCAGCTCCCATTGCTTCTCACCCCCCCATTTGCTTTCACAAAGGTACACTTGCTTCTGATCACTGTCTCTACCCCATTGCCTTGGGACAACATGCTGTCTCTGGAACAAAAGCCTCTTCTCAAACTGATACCATACACTGCTGTCTTCAGCCATATACACAACTGGGTCAATAGCTCTCTCACAGTGCTGACAAAGGTTGGTGTGAAACTCCATGGGAATTTGAAGTGTTTGTTTGGTTGCTAATGTTATCTTCCCATGAGGTTGTAACCCCATTCAGCTCCTTAGATCCTTTCTTTAGCAAAGTCATTGGGATCCTAGAGTTCAGACCGATGGTTTCCTGCAAGCATGCTTAGCTGTATCTATATGAGTCTAGCATAGTCCCTGAGGGGGTATCTCTGTCTGGGTCCTGCCAATAAGTACTTTTTTGGATCAGCAATAGTGCTCGGATTTGGTGACTTCATATGTGTTGGATCCCCAGGTGAGGCAGATTCTGAGTCATCTTTTCTTCATCCCTTTATCCTCTCCTTGACTTTGCATTTCCTTCCATGAGAGTTTTGTTCTCTTTTCTAAGAAGGACTGAGGAATCTTCATTTTGGCTTTCCTTCTTTTGAGCTTCATAATATCTGTGAATTGTTTCTTAGGTATTGGGTATTCAGAGCTTTCTGGGGCTAGTATCTGCTTATCAGTGAATACATACCATGTGTGATCTTTTGTGACTGGGTTACCTCACTCAGGATGACAGTCTCTAGTTCAATCCATTTGCCTACAAATTTTATGAAGTCATTGTTTCTAATAGCTGAGTAGTATTCTATTGTGTAAATGTACAACACTTTCTGTATCCATTCATTTGTTGATGGACATCTGGGTTCTTTCCAGTTTGTGGCTATTATAAATAAGGCTACTATAAACTTGGTAGAACATGTGTTCTTGTTATATGTTAGGGAATTTTTATGATATAAGCCCAGGAGTGGAATAGCTGGGTTTTCAAGTAGTACTATGTCCAATTTTTTGAGGAACTGCCAGACTGATTTCCAGAGTGGTTACCTGTTTACAACCCCACCAAGAGTGGAGGAGGGTTCCTCTTTATATGCATCTTTGACAGCATCTGTAATTACCTGAGTTTTTTTTTTTTTTTAATCTTAGCCATTCTAACTAGTGTGAGGTGGAATTTCAGGGTTGTTTTTATTTTCATTTCCCTGATGATTAGGGATGTTGAGTGTATATTTAGGTGCTTCTCAGCCATTCTAAGTTTCTAACCTGTGAATTCTTTCTTTATCTCTGTACCCCATTATAACAGGATTATTTGATTCTCTATAGTGTAGCTTTCTGACTCCTTTGTATATATTGGATACTAGTCCTCTATCAGATGTAGGATTGGGAAAGATTTATTTTCCCAATCTGTAAACTGTCATTTTGTCTTGTTAACAGTGCATACATGCTTTTCTAATTAAGACATCTGACAAAGGTCTTGCCTAGAATTTGAAAAGAAAAAACACAGGGGTGTTCATAAACTTTCTGATCTTTTGACTGAGTCAGTCCTTTATGTCCTCATAGCTGTCATACATTTTACTCATGAAATAATGTGCTTCAGAGTTTTAAAACAATATCAGCAAAACATGTTATGTTTTGAAGACCTTGGATATGTCTGAGTATTCATTTATAGAGAATTACTAGAAACTTAAAAAAATGGCAGTCCAAAATTAGTGAGATGAATGCTTTATTCTATTTTTGTTATTTTCTGGAGTGATCACCTCCTCCTATTGCTTTTCACCGCCCCCTAGTGGTCGTGAGGGGCCTCACAATGAGGTTCATGTCTGGGTACATACTGAGATCCCCTCACTGTGTCTTTTGCACAGTAGTAAACAGCTGTGTCCTCAGATCCTGCTTTGCTCATTTGCAAGTACAAGGTGTTTTTGGCATTGTGTCTGGAGATGATGAATTTATCCTTCAGGGATGGTGCATAGTTTGTTGTGCTACTAGATGGATTAATTTCTCCAATCCATTCTAGGCTCTTCTCTGGAGACTGATGGACCCAGCTCATCCAGTAGCTACTAAAGCTGAACCCAGAGGCTGCACAGGAGAGTCTCAGTGATCCTCCAGGCTTCACGACGCTACCTCCGGACTCGACAAGCTTCACCTCACACTGGACATCTGAAAACACAGAGAATCCAGTCAGCAAACTACCTTATATGCTCACGATCCATCTTGCTCATGACCACTAACACACTTTTACCTCTTCTCCATGAATTACCTTTTAAAAGGACAACAAGAAAAACAAACAACACCACATCCATTGTAAGGGATGTGTATTCAGTGTTGATCTCTGAGTGAGAATCCCAGGCTGGTTCACTTTGCTAAGAGTCAAGGTTAGCTCTGGCTCATTTTCATGAGAAGACAGTGTCCTTATTTGCAGGTCTTCCTGCTATATAACAAGCTCTACTGAGCTGGCCCAGAGATGAAGAATACTAGGAGGCTTCTAAATGTGATAAAGGGATCTGGCAGTAAAAAAAAAAAAAAAAAAGTGAGATTTTATATGTAGTGTTTTTTTCTCTATTTGTATTTCTTTTTTTAAACAACTTTATTTTACAAAACAAAGATAAATGTACAGATTTTAAACATTTTTTGCTTAAAATTATACATTTTTGTCCGTACTTTTTTCAGATTTTAACATAATTTTTATATAAAATTATATGAATATATTTTTTAGTCAGTATTGATTTTTTTCAAGGTTTGGTTGTATGCCTTGAAAACTTAATAGTTTCAATGAGCTAAAGTACATGTAAAAAAAATGTAACATGGAAATAGTTAAAGTTTTCTTGTTTTGTAAATTTTTTTTTGTTTTGTTTTGTTTTCTTTATTTCTTGGACTTCATACAGTCTGTGAGTTGTTTCTGGGGGAGTGCAAGCCTCTGGGGTTAGCATCCCACTATCAGTGACTGCATATTATGACTGTTCTTTTGTGACTGGGTTATCTCACTCAGGATGATATTCTCTAGATGCAGCCATTTTCTTAAGAATTTGGTTAAGTCATTGTTTCTGGTGGCTGAGTAGCATTCCATTGTGTATATGTACCACAATTTTTGTATCCATTCATCTTCTGAAGGACATCTGGGTTCCTTCCAGCTTCTGGCTAATATAAATAGAGCCGCTATGAACATCGTGGTGCATATATCTTTGTTGTGTATTAAAGTGTCTCTGGGGTATATTCACAGAAGTGGAATAGCTGGGTCTTCAGGTAGTACTATATCCAATTTTCTGAGATATCGCCAGACAGATTTCCAGAGTGGTTGTATTAGCTTGCAACCCCACCAACAGTGGAGAAGTGTTCCTCTTTCTCTGCAGCCTCGCCAGCATCTGCTGTCATCTGAGTTTTGGATATTGGCCAATCTGACTGGTGTGAGGTGGAATCTCAGGGTTGTTTTGATTTGCATTTCCCTGATGGCTAAGGATGTGGAGTACTTCCTCAGATGTTTCTCCGCCATTCAGTGTTCCTCAACTGAAAACGTTTTGTTTAGCTCTGTAACCCACTTTTTAAAAGGGTTATTTGATTCTCTGGTGTCTAGCTTTTTGAGTTCCTTGTACACCTTGGATATTAGGCCTCTATCTGATGTGGTGTTGGTAAAGATCTTTTCCCATTCTGTTGGTTGCCGTTTTGTTTTCTTGACGATGTCCTTAGCCTTAAAGAAACTTTGCAATCTCATTAAGTCCCATTTGTTAATCTTTGACCTTAGAGCTTGAGCCATTGGTGTTTTGTTCAGGAAATTTTCTCCTGTGCCTATGTGTTCTAAGGTTTTCCCTAATTTCTCATCTAATACTTTCAGTGTATCTGGTTTAATATGGAGATCTTTGATCCACTTACACTTGAGCTTTGTACAAGGAGATGAGAAGGGGTCTATTTTCATTATTTTGCATGCTGAGTGCCAGTTGGACCAGCACCATTTGTTGAATAGGCTGTCTTTTTCCATTGAATTTTTACTGCTCCTTTGTCAAAAATCAGGTGACCATATACATGAGGTCTCATTTCTGGATCTTCTATTCTATTCCATTGATCCACATGCCTATTTCTGTACCAGTACCATGCAGTTTTCAGCACAATTGCCTTGTAATATAGCTTGAGGTCAGGGATAGTGATTTCTGCAGATGTTTTTTTGTTGTTGAGGATGGATTTCGATATTCTAGGTCTTTTGTTATTCCATATAAAATTGCACATTGATCTTTCCAATTCCATGAAGAACTGGGTTAGAATTTTGATGCGGATTGCATTGAATCTGTAGATTGCTTTTGGTAGGATGGCCATTTTTAAGATGTTGATTTTTCCAATACATGAGCATGTGAGATCTTTCCATTTTCTGAGATCCTCCTCAATTTCTTTCTTTAGAGGTTTGAAGTTCTTGTCATACAGGTCCTTCACTTGCTTAGGTAGAGTCACACCAAGGTATTTCATAGTTTTTGTAACGATTGTGTAGGGTACGTTTTCCCTAATTTCTTTCTCCACATGTTTGTCCTTTGATTACAGGAAGGCAACTGATTTTTTTTGAGTTAATTTTGTATCCAGCCACTTTGCTGAACTTGTTTATCAGCTGTAGGAGTTCTCTGGTGGAATTTTTGGGTCACTCAACTACACTATTATGTCATCGGCAAAGAGTGATGTTTTTATCTCTTCCTTTCCGATTTGTATCCCCTTGATCTCCTTTTGCTGTCTAATTGCTCCAGCCAGGACTTCCAGTACTATGTTGAATAGGTAGGGGGAGAGTGGGCAGCCTTGTCGAGTCCCTGATTTTTGTGGGATTGCTTCAAGTTTCTCGCCATTAAGTTTGATGTTGGCTGTTGGTTTGCTGTATATTGCTTTTATTATGTTTAAGTATGGGCCTTGGATTCCTGTTCTTTCCAAGACTTTTAACATGAAGGGGTGTTGGATTTTGTCTAATGTTTTCTCAGCTTCTAGTGAGATGACCATGTGATTTTGATCTTTGAGTTTGTTTATATGGTGGATTACGTTGATGGATTTCCTTATGTTAAACCATCCTTCATCCCTTCATCTGTGGGATGAAGCCTACTTGGTCATGATGAATGATCGTTTTGATGTGTTCTTGGATTCGGTTTGCAAGGATTTTGTTGACTATTTTTGCATCAATGTTCATAAGTGAGATTGGTCTGAAGTTCTCTTTCCTTGTAGGGTCTTTGTGTGATTTAAGTACGAGGGTTATTGTAGCCTCAAAAAATGAGTTGGGTAATATTCCATCTGATTCTATCTTTTGGAATATTTTGGAGAGTATTTGTGTTATATCCCCAATAAATGTCTGATAAAATTCTGCACTGAACCCGTCTGGACCTGGGCTTTTTTTGGTTGGGAGGCTTTTGATGACTTCTTCTATTTCTTTAGGTGTTATAGGGTTATTTAGATGGTTTACTTGGTCCTGGTTTAACTTTTGGACCTTGTATCTGTCTAGGAAAATGTCCATTTCCTCCAGATTTTCCAATTTTGTGGAGTATAAGTTTTTGTAGCAGGATCTGATGATTTCTTGAATTTCCTCAGTTTCAGTTGTTATGTCACCACTTTCCTTTCTGATTTTGTTAATTTGGATACTCTCTCTTTGCCCTCTAGTTAGTCTGGCTAGGGGTTTATCAATCTTGTTGATTTTCTCAAAGAACCAACTCTTTGTTTTGTTGATTTTTTCAATGGTTCTTTTTGTTTCTATTTGGTCTATTTCTGCCCTAATTTTGATTATTTCTTCCCGTCTACTCTTTTGGGGTATATCTGCTTCCTTTTGTTCTAGGGCTTTTAGCTGTGCTGTCAGGTTCTGATGTGAGCTCTCTCCAGCTTCTTTTTGGAAGCACTTAGGGCTATGAGTTTTCCTCTCAATACTGCTTTCATTGCATCCCATAGGTTTGGGTATGTTGTGTTTTCGTTTTCGTTGACAACAAAAAGCCCACATACACATGGAAACTAAACAACGCTCTGTTAAAGGATAGCAGGGTCAAAGACGAAATAAAGAAAGAAATTAAGGAGTTTCTACAATTCAACGAAAACGAAAACACAACATACCCAAACCTATATGTAGTGTTTTGTAAACAGTGACTACTATCTATTTTATTATTTTTCAAATAAAGTGCATTTTGGTGTAATTTACACATGTCCAGAATTATAAATATCACTGAGAATTTGTTTATTATCTGATCTGGAGCTGTTTTCTGAATGAGCTGGTCATACTGTTTGGACTTCAACCATAATGGATATAACATGCTTTAATCAGATCCAGCTCTGTGTGCTCCTGCCTCCTGGTTGGGAACTACATTTCTGTGTTAAAGTTATGTGACATGACAGCATTTCTAAGTTTAGAGAAGAATCTACAGACGTGTCTCTAGAACTGTGTGAATCCAGGGTGTGAATTTCTTGTATTATGATTCATTTCACTTCTCTTTTCTTAAAGGTCCTCTATGAAAAAACAGCTTTAGAATTGAAGTCCAATAATGGTTAGCTCAACCACAGTTGGTGTAGCTCCCTTAGAGAGGAAGAGTACAGAAAAATTGTGGAGGTTTCCACTGCTTGTTTCAATTTTGTCTCTGTTAATCTAAGAATTATATGAAAATTCTGAGAGGTTTCTAGCCCTTCTTTATACAGTATTATTGACATTCAGAGTAGTATTTCTTGATCTCTTTCAGGTATTGTGGTTGGAGAAGATGACTGATTCAGTCACCTCCATAGGAGTGAACTAGACATATATGTTGTCAACAAAGTCCTCCACCTTTTGACAGTATTTGAAGCAATAGATTGCTAGTGAAGTTAAGTCTAGAAGTTTTCTGTTAGTGGATTTGATGAGGAAAACGTTAGAGAAAAATTTGAAGTTCAGAAAACATTGAGTTGAAAAAGAGACTTTAAGGTCTGCAAAAAGGAACATTGTCAGACTGATCAGTCCTGCTTGCAGTCTCACTATAGCAAGATCAAGGTTGTGACTAATTTCTTGTACCTATATTTCCCCTTTGTTTCCTGATAAAATTTAAGAAAACATTTAATTGGTAGATATGTACTCTTAGGATTTAAAATAGAAATCACTGATCTTTTTATGTAAAAGTTTCGATCTGTGACTCTTAAATTTTCTATAAGATTACATTTTAAGGAAAATAATGAAATAATTATTCCTTTCTTCATAGACTCTGGTTGCAACCAGCCAGTAAGAGAACCTTGCTTAGAAAGTTAACATGCCTACTCACACTTACTTAATTTATAATAGCTTTCTTAGTTATTAATGTAAGTTTGTTCTTGAAGATAGTTTCTCTTCTTCTCCTGTTATAAATAAAATAGTTTTCATGTAATAGTATTGGGGAACATACTGTTTCTTTTTCATAGTATTTCACTAAAAGAAACAGGATGGCAATCACACTGTAAACTCAATACTGTTTGAAAGACTTTCCTGGGACTAACAAGGTGTGGGAGAAAGAATAAAATTGCTACAGTCTGCTCTTTGGAGTTTGTTCCATGCCACAAATATGTATACATGTATATATTATAGACATACAGTTGGTTGAATTATTAATTCATTCACCACTCAATGCATGTGTGTGTATAAGCATATATGTTTATGTGTGAAGTTGTTGGATCTTGCTTTAACTCATCTACTCAGTGTGTGTGTGTGTGTGTGTGTGTGTGTGTGCCTGTGTGCATGTCTGTGTCTATTTGTCTATGGCTGTGAGTCTGTGTGTCTGCTTTTCTGTGTGTCTTTCTTTTCATTTTTACCTTTCTCCAGTTGCTTGCTATTATCTGTATGATCCCTTGCCTGTACTTTCAGTACCAGCCTCCAGTTGCTAATTCATTATCCCTCTTATACTTGCTTAAGATGTGAAAGCTAGTTTTACGTACACACACACACACACTCATCAATAACCAAAATGTTAAAAGTATAGAAATGGTATACAGTATAGAAAATATTGACAATATGAGAAAGAACATATTTTCACACCTCTGCAAACTACACACTATCAAGGGCGGTTGAGAGATGTTACGCTGGAAACAGATCTCAATAACACTTTGTAAACATTAAGTAAAGAAGGGAAAGTGACAAAAAGAAATGTTAGGATAATTCAGTAAACTCAAAGTATTTTGGCAATCTAAATTAAAGCATTGTTGGCAGAAAAAACGGAGAAGGAAGACAATGGAAAAAGCATCTAATGTGAGTTTGCCACAGTTAATACTTCTAGAAGTGCTGTGAACAATCCAGTACAGAATTTGTCAAAATAATTGCTTAAAAATATAAAAGATCCATTTTGTAATTTTTCCAAATAAAATTTTCTTTAACTATGAAGGGAAAGAATGATGATTTTTATGATAAAATATAGATCAATGGAAGATTTTATTGTCTATACTGATTTTAGTTAAAGATGATGTCATCAGATAAAACCATTATCAACCAACTAGAATTATTAAGTAAGACATAGGAATATATTACCCCATATTTTAAAAATATTTCTACACTGTTATGCATACAAGAAACAATCCAATCATCCTAACAAGTAGAAGGATCTTCTCTGTATTGTAAATACATAACAAACTGTCAGGCAGAGATCTTGAGAGAGACAGCAGTCAAATTGTGTCTATAAGATGTGATCGATCACATAATGACATAGAACCATGAGGCAGAAAGCTAACTATACATTCAGACTGTTGTAGCAGATCTTGGCTAAGAGAAAGAATGTGGTAGGAATCTTGTAACATTCAATATAAACTGGGGTTTATTAAAACAGTGACATTGAACCAAATATGTGTGTCATGTATTATGTAAATCACTGTGATTAAAGTACAGTGGGAAATTTGGGGATTTTATGTGAGCTGATTCTCTTACATTTTTGTGAAACTGAAATCATACAAAGTAAATATTTTTAGAAAACTAGAACAAGTATAAAAATCACAACATCATATGAATAAGATTGCTGGCTAAAATATTGAAAAAAGCTTTTTAAAAGTTTATATTAAGAAATGGTATGAAATTAAAATTTTGATTTAAAGACTTCTCAACAAGAAGGATAATATACCTGATAATGGAAACCTAGCCAACTACCTAAGGTTATCTCTATGCATCAAGGAAACTTCTCTTTACAATATTATTTAAATTGAAGTAAAATGGAAATAAATTTGAAAGAGAGTATGAGTCTAATAAGGGGGCTTTGTAGGAAGAAGGAAAAGAGAAAAATGGTATAATTACATTAAAATTTCAAAAAATGGCCTTAACCTTTAAACAATGTGATAAAAATAGACTGATTTATGTTTTTCTCCATGCTGACCTTGAGTTGAAACAACACCATATGTTTAAAAAGCTGTCTATTTTTCCACTAGGTGGTTTTTGATACATCGTCAAAGATCAAGTGACCATAGATGTTTGAGTTCCTTTTGGGGTCTTCAATTTTATTCAAATGATCCAACCTCCTGTCTCTGTACCAAAACTATACAGTTTTTATTGTGATTGCTCTGTAGTTCTTTTATTGCCTGGAGTTTTTTTATTGTTAAGAATAGTTTTTGAAATCCAGAGTTTTTTGTGATTCCAAAGGAATTTGCAAATTGCTCTTTCTATCTCTATGAAGAATTGAGTTGCAATTTAGATTGGGATTGCTTTGAATCTGTAGATTACTGTTTGCAAGATGGCAATTTTTACTATGTTGATTCTTCCAATCCATGAGCACCTTCTTTACACCTTCTGAGATTTTTTTCAAGTTCTTTCTTCAGAGTCATGAAGTTCTTGTCATATAGATCTTTCATTTGCTGGGTTAGAGTCACACCAAGGTATTTTTATATTATTTGTGACTAATGTGAAGTGTATAGTTTCCATAATTTCTTTCTCAGCGTGTTTGTGCTTTGAGTAGATGAAAACTGCTGATTTGAGGTAATTTTATATACAGCTAGTTTGCGGAAGTTGTTTATTAAATTTAGGAGTTTTCTTGTGAAACTTGTGAAGTCACTTAAATATATTATCTCATTATCTGCAAATAGTGACATTTTGAATTCTTCCATTTCAATTTGTATCCCTTTGGCCTCCATTTGTTGCCTAATTGCTCTGATTAGGTATTCAAGTTTCATAGGTATGAAGAGAGTGGGAAGCCTTGTCTAGTCCCTGATTTTATTGGGATTACTGCAAGATTTTTCCCAGGAAATAAAAATGAATGCATGGAAATTTCACAAGAGATATCAAACTCTTTTTTCTTTTTCATTTTTTTAGTGGTAACTTTTATTTATTTAATAATGTTAAGGACATTATAGTTATTATCTTCCAAGACAGTCACAAATTTATAACTCATAACTAGAGAAGAAATGAAAAACCACATCTAAATAACACTAAAATATCCACATATAAAAGCAGGGTGAGGTTTTGGTTTTTGTTTTTCCTAAGGAAAATGCTCAGAGTTAAACTGAAATGCCTGAGTTAGATTCACAGTGTATTGGAATCCCAATGGGGAGGTGCAAAACAACCATAGTGTACAGCATTTGTGCCAGTGCACAGGGTGGTTTGATTGTCAGCTGCACTCGGGTTCTGAGATGTTTACTGCTAACAGACAAAGACCATGACATACTAAGAAGTCCAAGAATTACTTTTTGAGAAATTTAATTTTTGCTTGCTTTTGGACACCAAATGTTGTGAGGAGGTTCATTCACATTCATGTATTTGTCTTGTTCTCATATTAAAGGTTCAGGTAAGAGGACTGATGGTGGCATTCTTTGTCATCTTGAACCAGCTCTGCATTTTTCTTAACCACTTTATTTTACAAAAAAAGATAAATGTACACATTTTAAGGATTTTTGCAAAAAAGTACACGAATACATTTTTGTGGGTGCTTTTTTTTTAAGGTTTAATAGTGTGCATAAAGATCTTAAAAATTACAATGAGCATAAAGTATGTGTAAAACAGGATGTAACCTGGAATTAGTCAAATTTTTCCAGGTGTGTAAGGATTAAGCATAATGTTTTTTTTCTTTTCTTCCTTTTTTTTTTCTTCTCTTGAACTTCATATAGTCTGTGAGTTCTTTCTGAGGTGGTCAGAGCTTTCTGGGCTTAGTATCCAATCATCAATGACTGCATATTATGTCTGATCTTTTGTGACTGGGTTATCTTACTCAGAATGATATTCTCCAGATGCATCCATTTTCTTAATAATTTTGTAAAGTCATAGATTCTGGTAGCTGAGTAGTACTCCATTGTGTAAATTACCACAATTTTTGTATCCATTCATCTACTGAAGGACATCTGGGTTCTTTCCAGCTTCTGACTATTATAAATAGAGCTGCTATGAACATTGTGGTACATGTGTCTTTGTTGTATGTTGGAGCATCTCCGGAGTATATGCCCAGAAGTGGAATAACTGGGTCTTCAGGTAGTACTATGTCCAATTTTCTGACGAATCGCCAGACTGATTTCCAGGGTGGTTGTACCAGTTTACAACCCCACCAGCAGGGAGAAGTGTTCGTCTTTCTCCACATCCTCGGAAGCATCTGCTGTCATCTATATTTTTGATCTTGGCCAATCTGACTGGTGTGAGGTGGAATCTCAGGGTTGTTTTGATTTGCATTTCCCTGATAACTAATGATGTCAAGCACTTCCTTAGATGCTTCTCAGCCATTCGATATTCCTCAATTGAGAACATTTTGTTTAGCTTTGTACCCATTTTTTAATAGGGTTGTTTGGTTCTCTGGTGTCTAGCTTCTATAGTTCTTTGTATACCTTGGATATTACGCCTCTATCTGATGTGGGGTTAGTAAAAATCTTTTCCCACCCTGTTGGCTGCCTTTTTGCTTTCTGGACAGTGTCCTTAGACTTACAGAAACTTTGCAAACTCATTAAGTCTCATTTTTCAATCTTTGCCCTTAGAGCACAAGCCACTGGTGTTCTCTTCAGGAAAATTTCTCCTGTACCTATGTGTTGTAATGTTTTCCTTAATTTTTCATCTAGTAGTTTCAGTGTACCTGGTTTAATGTGGAGATCTTTGATCCACTTGCACTTGAACTTTGGAGAAGGAGATAAGAAAGGGTCTATTTTCTTTCTTTTGAAAGCTGAGTGCCAGTTGGACGAACACCATTTGTTGAATAGGCTGTCCTTTTTCCATTGAATGTATATAGCTTTTTTTCTCAAAATCAGGTGACCATATATGTGAGGGCTCATTTCTAGATCTTCTCTACTATTCCATTGATTCTCATGCCTATCTCTGTACCAGTAACATGCAGTTTTTAGCACAACTGCCTTGTAATATACCTTGAAGTCAAGGATAGTGATTCCTGCTGATGGTTTTTGTTGTTGAGGATGGATTTCGCTATTCACGGACTTTTGTCATTCCAGATGAAATTGCACATTGCTCTTTCCAACTCTATGAACAACTGGGTTTGTATTTTATGGGGATTGCATTGAGTTTGTAGATTGCTTTTGGTATCATGGCCATTTTTACAATGTTGATCCTTCCAATCCATGAGCATGGGAGGTCTTTCCATTTTCTGAGATCTTCCTACAATTTCTTCTTTAGAGGTTTGAAGTTCTTGTCATACAGGGCCTTCACTGGCTTTGTTAGAGTCACACCAAGTTATTTCATATCTTTTGTTACTATTGTGAAGCGTATCTTTTCCATAATTTCTTTCTCCACATATATGTCCT
Organism: Micromys minutus; assembly: GCF_963924665.1. Lineage (NCBI taxonomy): Eukaryota > Metazoa > Chordata > Mammalia > Rodentia > Muridae > Micromys > Micromys minutus. The sequence continues at coordinate 255,458,567 of NC_137969.1, forward strand.
TTGTGTAGAGGAAGGTTACTGATTTGTTTGAGTTATTTTTATAGCAAGCTACTTTGCTGAACTTGTTTATCAGCTGTAGGATTTCTTTGGTGGAGTTATAGGGGTCACTTAAATATACTATCATGTCATCTGCAAATAGTGATGTTTTTACTTCTTCCTCTCTAATTTGTATCCCTTTGATTTCCTTTTGCTGTCTAATTGCTCCAGTCAGGACTCACAGTAATATATTAAATAAGTAGAGGTATAGTGTGCAGCCTTATCGTGTACCTGATTTTAGTGGGATTGCTTCAATTTTCCCACTGTTAAATTTGATGATGGCTGTTTGTTTGCTGTATATTGCTTTTATTATGTTTGGGTATGGGCCTTGGATTCTTGTTTTTTCCAACACTTTTAAAATGAAGGTGTGTTGAATTTTGTCAAATGCTTTCTCAGCATCTACTGAGATGCCCATGATGTTTTTTTTTTTTTTTCTTTGAGTTTCTTTATATCGTGGATTACATTAATTTATTTCTGTATATTTAAACATCCCTGCATCCCACGGATGAAGCCTTCTTGATCATGGTAAATTATAGTTTTGATGTGTTCTTGGTTTCAGTTTGCAAATATTTTTGCATCAATGTTCTGAAGTGTGATTGGTCTGAAGTTCTCTTTCCTTGTGGGGTCTTTGTGTGGTTTAGGAACAAGGGTTATTGTAGCCTCAAAAAATGAGTTAGATAGTGTTCCATCAGATTCTATTTTGTGTAATAGTTTGGAGAGTATTGGTATTAGTTCATCAATAAATGCCTGATGAAATTCTGTACTGATCCCATCTGGACGTAAGCTTTTTTTGGTTGGGAGGCTTTTGTTGACTGCCTCTATTTCTTTAGGTGTTATGGAATTATTTAGATGGTTTACCTTGTCCTGGTTTAACTTTAGTATCTGGTATCTGTCAAGTAATTTATCTATTTCTTCGAGATTTTCCACCTTTGTTGAGTATAGGCTTTTTTAGTAGGATCTGATGATTTCTTGAATTTCCTCAGTTTCAGTTATTATGTGTCCACTTTCATTTCTGATTTTGTTAATTTTGATACTCTCTCTTTGCCCTCTAGTTATTCTGGCTACGGGTTTATCAATCTGGTTAATTTTCTCAAAGGACCAGCTCTCGCTGTTGTTGATTATTTAATGCTTCTTTTTGTTTCAATTTGGTCTATTTCTGCCCTAAGTTTGATTATTTCTTGCCATCTACTCCTTTTGGGTGTTTCTGCTTCCTTTTGTTCTGCCTTTATATGTTACATGACTTTTTTCCCTTACTGCTTTTTGTATTCTCTATTTGATTTGGATACTTGGTGTTTTGACTTTTATGTGTCCGGAGGAATTTTTCTCTGTCCCCACCTATTTAGCGTTCTGTAGGCTTGTTTTATGTTCATGGTCATCTCATTTTTAAAGGTAGAGAAGTTTTTTACTACAATTTTGTTGAAGATATTTACTGTGCCTCTTAGTTGATATTCTTCGCATTTTTCTATTTCTATTATTCTTAGGTTTGGTCTTCTCATTGTGTCCTGGATCTCTTGGATATTTTGGGTTAGGAGCTTTTTGGTTTTTTCATCTTCTCTAACTGATTTGTTTATTTTTCCACTGTTGTCTTCAGCCCCGGAGAGTCTCTGTTCCATCTCTTGTAGTCTGTTGGAGATGCTTGCATCTGTGACTCATGATTACTTTTTTATATTTTTTACCTCTAGGGTTGTCTTTTTTAGTGTTTTCTTTATTGTGTGTATTTTTGTTTTAAATTTTTTCTTCGATTCCTTCATCTCTTTGGTTCTGTTTTCCTCCAGTTCTTTGTGTTCTTTGAGTGTTTTTCTTGTTTCCTCTTTAAAAGATTCTAATTCTTTTTGCTTTTCCTCTTGTTCTTGTTTAAGCATCTCCATCATCATCTTGAGTAAGATTTCGTGTCTGAGTCTTTTTTTTTCTGGAGTGTTTGGCATTCTGCTCTTTGCAGTGATGGGGGAGCTCGGTTCTGGTTTTGCCAGGTTGTCTTGGTTTCCCTCTGGTATGTTCTTTTGCTTTCCTCTTGCCATCTTGTTGTCTGTGATTATTTGTGGTCTTGTTGTCAGTGATTGTTTCTATCCTCTCCCTTGTACCTGACCTGTGTTCCTGGTGACAGAAGGCCTGAGTATGTATTCTGTACACAAGGACTGCTGGCTGATAACAGACAGCCCAAAGCAGGGTTCCTGCTTCCCCGAATCAAGCAGCAGTGGGTGGGTGGGGGAGCACACACTTTCCTAGTGCTAGGCAAATATTTATCTGCTCCCTGGATACTCAGAACGCCTTCTCACCAGGCCTGTGTCCTTGAATCTCTGATGTCCCTAGTGATGGATAGCCTGAGTTTCTGTTCTGCACCCAAGGGCTGCCAGCTGTAAACAGACAGCCAGATAAAGGGTTCCTGGTTCCCAGAACCAAGCAGAATGGGGCACACTTTCTGTGTGCTCGGCAGAGATCTCTCTGCACCCCAGCTACTTGGAATGCCTTCTTGCCAGGCCTGTGTCGATGGATCTCTGCTGTTCCTGGTGGGGGGTGTCACCTGTTCTCACAAATTTTCTAAATATTTATATAAGTAAGCAAAATAATTCGAACACAATAACCTATTTATTAAAACCAAAGCCATTCTGAAAATGGATGATATAGGCTTAGAGTCAAGGAACTCAAATATCCACCCTTGGTCAGAATTGAGTTGAGGTTATTTGCCAACAAAAATTCAATGATTTCTGTCACTGAGGCAAAGGTCAAAATTAAAGACATATTATTGAGAGAAACCTTGGGTTTTTTAGATGTAAGACTGATATAAAATTTATAAATCGTGTAACATATCTGGTAATTTTATGCATCGACAAGTCATATGTGGCAGGAAGAAAAAAGACATGAGAAATTAAAAACTAGTTTGTCACTATTTAAAGATGTCTTAAATGTATGATTTGTAGGTATCAATGCAAAATGTGTTTTTATAAGTGTACTGCCCATCAAATAACAAAACCCAGAATTAAATGTTCTTTATCAACTCAGTTTGCCTGATTTTTTACTAAGTTTTAGAAGAGAGACAGCCAGGGGCTTCCAAGTCAAGACTTCTTACTTTCCTTTTCTGGGACTTGTTTATGACAGTTCACCCTTCCACCCAATAGTGGTTTCGCAACACATGGGCCACTGAGTTTTCTATTTCTTCTTATCTACAAGTTTTAATGATACCAGATTTAAGGCTAAATGAGATCAAACTATGATTAGTAGTGTCAATGATTTGTAGATATTCCATTCAGTAGAATAAAGTATTCTCTTATAATAGAGACTATGAAGTTTACTTATGGACAAAGGCTAGTGCCATTCTTGAGCCAGCTATTCCTCCAAGTCCCATCTGTAATCTCTATACTTAGCTCAATCTTCCCTGACCTGCACAGGCTCTGGAACTTGTGATCGATCATAGGGTTGATTCCAGAACTGCTTTTATCGCTCTTCTTTTTTGCTATTCCTAGATGTTATGTTCATCCCCTGGGAATTACTTACATTTATTTTGTATGTACTTTATTATACTCTCAGAATATAGAGTCCCAACTTATGACTACACCAGTCCTATCCAAGACAAAAGAAACTGTTGTCTGTCTCATGCTTTTTATCAATTCTTTGGGAAATGTTCAATCTGTGTGCAGTGTTCCCTTCCCCACAGGTCAATGAGTATTACATATATGGTAATCACATAGAAATCTCAACTTTTGCTCTTGTTTTCCATAGGAGTTTCCTGGATCTAAACTCAACATATATTATAGTTCCATTTTTGGAAATTTTCTAATTACTCTTAGAATGCCAATCTTTTCAACCCTTCACTTTGACACTTGGTGGATGCATGAAGAATGAATGTCTAGAGATTTTTGTACCTTTTATGTTATAATTAATGTAAACTAGAAGTAAAAATTCATAAAGAAGCCTGGACTGTGGGCATATGCAGGGGTCATTTTCTTATTTGTATTCTCACAAGTAGTAGGAATTATTTTATTGTGAATGATACTACCCCAGGGAAAATTGAGTCTCAGCTATAAGAGAGAACTATCCAGGCAAAACCAGCAGAGTAAAGTACTGTGCAGCATTTCTCCATAGACCCTGACACATGACCAGACTTCACTCAGTGATGAGCTATTACTGGAAATTGTAAGTAACAGTAAATCATTTCCTCTACATGTTGCTTATGTTCTTTGTATTTATCACAATAATATAAACCAAACAAGGACAGAATAGAACCTCAAAAGATGACTGGTATTTATATAACAAAATATCAAGCATTCTTCTCCAAGTTCCCAGAAACTGAAAACTCATCATTTTGGCAATTTCTGCATTTCATTATGGATATATCCCATAAAAACTAATGAAGGACTGTGGTAATACATTGTGGTAGGTAGCTATTGTAAACAGTTCTGCCCAATATGGGAGTTCAGGGCAGCAATGCATATTTTTGTGTAGATGGTAAGAAAAATATCTTTCTCATTGCACATATGAAACCTGAATTCAATTTATCACCCATCTCAAATAAGATGTCAGGATATGGTTTTTACCACCCAGGAGAGAATTATAATTTAACTTTACAAAAATATGTTATTACTACAATGTTGTCTGATAAAATGATACCCAGGCCTCCCTGTATGCTGGACAGATAAGAATTAAATTCAGAAACACACTTCAGTCTTTTTAAACTGTGCATGAATACATCGATATGTCTTCATTACAAGTTCACACGTTTTCTAGCACATAGGAGGAACAGGCTCCAATCAGAGATAGTAAGACCAACTAACATTCGAGATAAATAGATTTCAAAAGGCAAATTCAAGAACCCAGGGGACAAAAATGAGGAGGACTTGGTATCATCAGAACCCAGTTCTCCTATAACAGCAAATACTTGATTGCCCAACACAACAAAAAAGAGAGATTTATATTTAAAAATAACATCTCATGATGATTATAGAGCATATTAGGGAGAACATTAATAACTTTAAAAATAAGGAGAACATGGCTAAACAAGTAGAAGCCCTTAAAGAGGAAACAGAAAATTCCTGAAAGAATTACAGGAAAATGTATCAAAATTTTCCTTAATACCTTTTAACATCAATGAACTCAATTCCCCAACAATAAGACATAGACTCACAAATTGCATATATAAACAGAACCCAACATTTTGCTGCATACAGAAAAAAATCCCTCCATGACAAAGTCATACACTACCAAAGAGTAAAATGGTGAAATTTTTTTGTCCAAGCAAATAGCTTCAAGAAACAAGCTAGTGTAGCCATTCTAATATGAAATAAAATCATTTTTAACAAAAGTTATAAAAAATAAGGAAGGACACTTCATCAAAAGATACATCAAAGGAAAAATTCATCAAAATGAACTCTCGATTTTGAATATCAATGCTCCAAATGCTACGGCACCCACATTCATAACAGAAACTTGACTAAAGCTCCAAGCATACATTATACCTAATATAATAATAGTAGGTGACTTCAATGCCCCACACTCATGAATGGACAGACAGATCATAGACATGAAAACAGAACAGAGACACAAGGAAACTAAGAGAAGTTATGAATGAAATGGATTTAACAGAAGACATCTATAAAACATTTCATCCTAAAACATAAGAATATGGCTTCTTCTCAGTACCTCATGGTAAAAAACTGATCAATAATGGGTCACAAAACACAACTCAATAGATACAAGAATATTGAAAAAAATCCACGCATTCTCTCAGATAATCATGGACTATGGCTGATCTTCAATAACAGCAAAAACTAGATAGAGGCAAAACATGCTTAGAAGCTGAACCATGTTCAACTCAATGACAACTTAGAAAAGGAAGAAATAAATAAAGAAATTAAAGTCATTTTAGAATTTAGTGAAAAGGAAGGAACAAAGTACACAAATTTATGAGATAAAATGAGAGAAGCTAAGATGAAAACTCATCCAAGTGTCTACAAAAGAAATTAGAGTGACCATACACTAACAACTTGACAAAACATCTGAAAACTCTAGAATAAAAAGAAGCAAATGCACTCAAAGGAAGAGATGGCATAAAATAATCAAACTCATAGCTGAAATCAACCAAGTAGAAAGAAAAGTAAAATAATCAAACTCAGAGAAGAAATCAACTGATTAAAAATAATAAGGACTATAAAATAATTTTAAAACGTAGGACCTGGTTCTTTCAGAATCAACAAAGTCAATAAAATCTTATCCAGTCTAACTAGAGTATACAGATTGAATATAACAAATAACAAAATAAGAAATTACAGGGAAAGCATAATAAAAAAACTGAGGAAATTTTAAAAAAGTCACCAAATACCACTACAAAAACCTATACCAGAAAACTGGAAAAATCTATATGAAATGGACAATTTTCTAGACAGACACCAGGTAAAAATTTAAATTAGGATCAAATATGCCATCTGAAAAGCCCCGTAACCTCCCAACCAACCAAAAAAAAAAAAAAAAAAAATAGTCTAGGAACACATATGTTTAGTGCAGAATTCTATCAGACTTTTATAGAAGACATAATAACAATACTCACCATACTAATTCACAGATTAGAAACAGAGAAAACATGACCCAACTCATTCTACAAAATCACAATTATGCTAATTCCTAAACCACAAAAAGACTCTACAAAGAAAGAGACCTTTAGACCATTATCCCTCAGGAACGTTGATGGAAAAAATACTCAATAAAATCTTGGAAAACACATCCAAAAACACATCAAACCTATCATTCTCTACAATCAAGTAGGCTTCATACCATGTATGCAAAGGTGTTTCAATATATGGAAATCTATCAATGTCATCCACTACATAAACAAAATCAAAGAAACATATCCTTAGGACATGCCATGTCTCAATTATCCATAAGCAAATAAACAGCTAACTGAGAAATTCTGTATATACCTCTGATCTGTGAATCATATGAGTGTGTAGGTGGGGAGGGTTTGAATACATCACTGCATGATTGATTGTATAACATGCAGGTTCCTAAAAGTTATTCAGAAAAAATCATATCTACAGATTACAAGAAGTTGTGTGCTTTAAATAATTGTGTTTTAATCCTCATTCCCAATGATATTTATGATAACTGAGTAAACTTTTGAGGGGCTACTATCATTAACAAATATTTGACACTGTTGATATTTTCTAAATATAGTTTCCACAAATACAACCCCTTTCTTGATCATGACAATGAAAGACAACTTCAAACATTTGGCAAAAGAATGGCTTTGTCTTACATCAATAGGAGGAGAAGCCCTTGGTCCTGTGAAACTTTGATCCCCACTGTAGGGGAATGAAAGGGGGATGAGGTTGGAGTGAGTGGGTAAAAGGGGGAGCATTTCCATAGAAAGATGGGAGATGACAGGAGAAGAGAAAATTTGGAATGGGGATAACATTTGAAATGCAAGTACATGAAATATCCAATACAAAGACATTAAATACAATGTTTATGTAATGTCTGTGCATAGTAATTAAAGCTTTAGTTGTGAGGGATCTGAGAAAATGTTTTTGGGTCAGAAAAGGTGTTTTAAATTATGTGTATAGATTTGAGTTATGAATGTTATTGGACCTGAAAGCTCAAAGGGTGACTTTTAAAAACTAACTTAAAACATATAAAGAAAAAATACTTCATGTCATAAAAAATATTAATCACTTTACAAGCAAGAACATGATTTAGTAAACCTCAGTGGAGACAGACTCAATCAATCATCTCTGAAACACTTAATCTGAGATATGAAATCAGCTGAGTTTGACCTCAGTACAGAAACATATTAAGTTTTAAGGAAAAATACAATAGGTAGAACTTTGTGTGGGAGTGTGAGAGTCTAAGATACTAGGATTAAAAAAAACAAAACAAAACAAAAGAAAAAAAAAAAAACAATAGATTCAGAGTGTTAAGACTTTCTCTGTTCCTTTTCATGAAGGTGAACCTATACTTAGTGCATCCTCTGAGTACTTTACTGATCCTCACCATTGCTACAGGAAGTTTATGTCTGGACTCATAATGAGGTTCCCACATTGTGGTTTCCCTGTAACAGTAGTACATGGCTGTGTCCGCAGCAGTCACAGAACTCAGCTTGATAGAGAATGTGTTCAGTGATGTGTCTCTGGAGAGGGTGCTGCGGCTTTTCAAGGACTGACTATAATGAATCGAACCATCATAACATATGTGCCCTATCCACTCTAACCCCTTTCCTGGAAGCTGACGAATCCAGTGCCAGCAATAAGCACTACTGGTAATGGAGAATCCAGAGACTGTGCAGGTGAGGATCAGTGACTGTGATGGCTTGATGACAGCAGGTCCTGACTCCTTAAGCTGAATCTGGGACAGAATACCTGAAATCAGAGTTGTTTTCAGTTAGTTCCTGGAGTCATACATTCCCACAGGAGCCATGTGTAACATAGGAGACCCAGTTAGTGATACTCACCGTGCAGAGCTGCTGCCAAGCACAGGAGGAATCCTAGTAGTCTCATCTTCTAGAACACAAAGCTGCTTTTCCTAAGGTGCCAGCTTTGTCTGGGCAGAGACCTGTGAGCTACCACAGGAAGGGGGTATTTCATCTAGAGCCTGTAGATTAATTTGCATATGGAATATTCTTTTTAAATACCCAGAGAAGGGCTGAGATCAGACAGCCTTATGTCCTTCTGTCCCCTGTGAGGAATGTCTCCTCTCCTCCTATAAATGTCAGGAGCTGGACCTGTACTTCTCATCACATAACAAAACCCAGCATTAATTGTTATTTCTCAGCTCAGTTTTCCTGATTTTTAAAAAGAATTAGAATAGAGACAGTAAAGTGCTTTCAAGTCAAGTCTTTTTATTTTCCTTTTCTGGGACTTGTTTATGAGAGTTCAACCTTCTCCCAATAGTGGTTCTGCAACACAAGGGCCACTGAGTTTTGTAATTCTTCTTAGCTACAAGTTTTGATGATACTGGATTTAAGGCTAAATTAAATCAAACTAATGTTTAGGTGTGTCAATGTTTTGTGGACATTCCTATCTATATAATAAAGTATTCTCTTATTATAGAGACTATGAATTTTCCTAATGATTCAAAGACTAATGCTATTCCTGAGCCAGCTATTCTTTTAAGTCCCATCTGTAATCTCTATACTCAGCTAAATCTTTCCTGACCTACACAGCCTGTGGAACTTGCTCCCAATCTTAGGGCTGAATCCAGAACTGTTTTTGATTGGTCTTCTTCTTTCCTGTCCCTAGTTATAATGTATAATACCCGGGCAATTGGTTACAATTTTTTTGTATATAATTTACTATACTCTCAGTATCTAGAGACCCAAGTATGACTACACCAGATCTGTCCAAGACCAAAGAAACTGTTGATATCTCATGCTTTCCTTCCACCCTTTGGGAAATGTTCTATCCGTGTGTTGTGTTCCATTCCCCAGAGAACAATGAGCAGTATATATGTGGTCATCACATAGAAATCTCAACGTTTGCTCCTGTTTTCCATAGAAGATTTCTGGACCTAAACTCAACTTATTTTAAAGTTCCATTTTTGGAAATTTTCTAATGATTGTTAGAATACCAATCTTTTCAACACTTTACTTACACACGTGGTGGATGCATGAAGAATAAATTTGATAGATTTTTGTACCTTTCATGTTATAATTAATGTAACCCAGAAGAAAAATTTCATTTGTCAGGCTGGCCTGTGAGCATATGCAGCGGTCATTTTCTCATTTGTTAACTCACGAGTACTAGGAATCATCCCTGTGTGGGTGATACCATCACTGAGAAAAGTGAGTCTGGGCTATAAGTGAAAACTATACACGCAAAACTGGGAGAATAAAGTACTGTGCAGCATTTCTCCATAGACCCTGACACATGACCAGACTTCACTCAGTGATGAACTATTACTGGAAAGTATAAGTTACAGTAAATCCTTTCATCCATATGTTTCTTATGTTCTTTGTATTTATCACAATAATATAAACCAAACAAGGACAGACTAGAACCTCAAAAAATGACTGGAATTTATCTTAATACAGTCAGTCTTTTCCAAGTTTTCAGAAACTCAAAACTCATCATTTTGTAATTTCTGAATTTCATTATACATATATACCACAACAACTAATGAATGACTGTTCTAATGCATTGTGCTAGCTATTGTAAACAGTCCTGCCCAGTATGAGAGTTCAGGGCAACAATGGTTATTTTTGTGTAGATGCTAGGATAAACATTTTTCTCAGAGTACATATGAAACCTGCATTCAATTTATCACCCATTTCAATTAAGATGCCAAGATATGGTTTGTACCACCTTGGAGAGAATTATTATTTTACTTTACACAAATATGTTATTTCTACATTGTTGTCTGAGAAAATGACACCCAGGCCTCTCTGTATGCTGGACAAATAAGAATTAAATTCAGAGACACACTTCAGTCTTTTTTAACTGTGCATGAATACATAGATATATCTTCGGTAGTGATACAGTTTAGTATCTTTAAAAAAATTGGCTTTAAATATGTCTCTATGATGAAGATGACATTTTGAGTTTGCACTGTGAACACCTTCCATAGTTATACATCTCAACAACTACAGGACCTTTCTAGGGCTCATATGGATCTAGGTACAGAAATAGTTATTGGTGGTGGAGTGGCCAGAAATCTTGCAGTGACTTTGAAGCTTCATTTGTCTAGGTCATGATTCCCAAAGCTGCACCGAGAACATCATACTTGGAGAAAATGAAAGATCACAATTTAGTAAAGAACAAACAAAACAATGTCCTCTTCTATGTCATTCCTTGAAACATTTACTTCAGGGAACAGCCACCAGAAAGAGGCTCATATTTGCTCTAATGTTGCATGCCTGTGCTTGGTGTGGTTTGAGCACCTCCTGGTGGTCACGACTTCTCCTCAAGGGAGTGTTGTGACATTCCATATCACTTTTATAAATAAGGCACCTGTCTCAAAGTGTTTCTATATTGTGGATTTCTGATACACCTTCCAGAATATTCCCTTTTCACCCAAATAAACTATGTAATTCTGCTTAGCCAATTAGCATCTTGCTCTTGCCTTCTCAGAGCTGATTTCAGAGCTTCCCTACTTTCTCTCTCTTGACATATTTAATGTTCCCTAGAAACATATTCTGTTGTTACATTCTGGATTAGCAGGAGACCAATGAATTCCACATTTTTAAGACAATCCGGTACACTGGGCCAGCTGTTCCAGTGCCATGAGAGACTGAATAATGTGACTTTATATTTTATTAAAAATTATTCAAATTGTTTTGAATAAAAATTATCTAATGCCTCATTATTACAAAACTATTGTGTATCAAATACCTTAACTCTTCTGTTTTAGTTTTAGGATTTCCTCTGTCTTATTCTTGAATTCAAGCACTTCTACTAACAAATCTGTATTATTTCAAAAATGATTAACATTTAACTTTGAATCTATTGCAGAAGTAAGAGTGGTAGCACCACATGGCAGCACCATGTAAGCTAAAGAAATGTTCAACATCCCTAATCATCAGTAAAATGCAATTTAAAAGACCCCTGAGATTCCACCTCACACCAGTTAGAATGTCTAAGATAGCAGATGCCTTTGAGGATGTGGAGAAAGGGAAACATTCCTCCAATGTTTGTGGGCTTGTAAGCTGGTATAACCATCCTGGAAATCAATCTGGGCATTCCTCAGAAAATTAAACATATTACTACCTGAAAATCCAGACATTCCATTCCTGAGCAAAACCCCAAAAATGCCCCAATGTGTAAGTTGGCTACATGCTGCACCATGTTTATAGCAGCCAAGAGCTGGAAAGAACCCACATGTCCATCAACAGAGAAATGTGTATAAAAATTTATGCAATGGAGTGCTACTCAGCTATTAGAAACAATGACTTCATGAAATTCATAGGCAAATGGATGGAACTTAGATATTATCATCTAGAGTAAGGTAACCCAATCACAAAAGAACACACATAGTATGCACTCACTGATAAGCTGAAACTTGCTCCAGAAAGTACCCAGTACCCCCCAAAAAACAATTCAAAGACATATTGAAGCCCAAAAAGAAGAACAGATAAAATGGGGATGCCTCAGTCTTTCTTAGCAAAAAAAAAAAAAAAAAAAAAAAAAAATCCTTTCATGGGAGGAAATGCAAGGTCAAATAGAGGAGCAGGGATTGAAGGAAAAAATCACTCAGAAGCAGCCTCACCTGTGGATCAACCAATTAAGCAGTTAGTTAATCCAAGCACTATAGCTTGTCCCCAAAAGTATTTACTAGCAGGAACCATACAAGGTGCTCCCTTTGGGACTATGCTAGAGTCATATAGATACAGCTGAGCATGCTTCAGCTAACCATCAGTTTGAACTCAGGCATCCCAATAAGACTGATAAAGAAAGGATCTAAGGTACTGAATGGGGTTGCAAACTGATGAGAAGATAACATTATCAACCAACCAAACCCTCCAAAACTCCCATGGAATAAAACACCAACCTTTGTGCACACTTTGAGAGACTATTCATCCAGTTGCATATGTAGCTGAAGATAGCAGTGTCTGTCATCAATGTGAGAAGACACTTTTGTTCCAAAGTGGGCACATTGTCCCAATGTAGGGGAATGACAAGGCAATGGGGTAGAAAGGGGGGTCAGAAGAGATTGCTGTGGAGAGCCGTTTTGGCATTTCAGAACAGTTGATGACAGAGTATTGTTAATATTATCCCAGGACATTTTGGGGCTAGTGGAGGCAGGAATCTGGCCTCTGCTACTCTCTGTAAGAGCTATTATCAAGCACATCTGCATCTGTAGCCCTAGGCAGGTTCTAAGAATAATGCTTTAATGAAGTCCATTTATATCTGTAGAATGAGGTAGGGACTTTTAGAATGCAGCATAAGGGAGGACATTCATATTTGATGCTCCAGGCAGTATCCTTAGAAATGCAGTTTAGGGCAGGGTGGATTTTGGAATGTAGGCACAGCAGTATCCATTTTTGTCTCTGACCTTTTTTAGCTGACCTCCAAGATTGTTAACTCATTTGATCCCCGAACAGTTGTTACCATTTTTTGCATGTAATTAAAATGGTTTAAAAAGAGGACAAATAAAAAAAGGCTTCACTTCAGCCTCAAGGCTTAGGCCTCAAGTCTAGCTGCAGCTTTAACTAACTTGTCTTTTCTTTCAATCCTCACTCTGGTTTCGGGTAGACCTTTTGGGAGTTCCAATTGTTCTCAGACAGATTGCATCTTTTCGAAGGCAACTGGAGCGGTTGGGGAGATGGGTGTTGGGTGAGGTAAAGGTATGGTATATATCAAATGTAAATCCAAAGTTTCCATTCCAAACAAAGAAAATAGAAAGAAAAAAGTAAAAGGACATACATAATTTAATAGATGCTCATGTGAACTAGAAATTGATGCACATTGGCCAAGACCAGACTTTCAGCCCAAGACTGGTGCCTGCTCTGAGTCAGGTAGCATCCATCCATAGGATATAAAAGGTGGCAGATCACTGGTCAGTTGTCCCTATCTGACAGCGCAATTTACTTTGAATTACCCAGAGGAACTAAAGACAAAGACTTCAGCAATAATTTTTAATCCCCACCTTATCCCTGTACTGCCAGAAAAAAACAAGAAATGACCTATATCGTGCCACCATATAGATATTGCTCTGTGAACATGAAGATGACCTCTTCTTTGTACATTTACCCGGCAATGCCTTTCTCCCATGATTACTTTGCACTACTGAATCAGACACATGGCTATCATTGTTGATTCTTTAAAGCTGACTTACATTCTGTGGGACTTTCCTGAGTAGTTGTATGTCTATCCCTTGAGTCCTTGGTTTTTGCTTATGTTTAATCTATTGTAATCAGTGGTGGGTACAGATCTTAACAGTGGAGAAGCAAGTGTCCAGTGTGGTTTCTGAGTTACTCTCATCTCTTTGTGTGCTGTGCTACTTTGTTAAACACACTATGTGTTTATTTCAAGCATTATATCTCCTCTTTTTGTCTCAAATTTTCTAATGGTCAAAAAATTTGGCCAAATATCACAAAATTGAATTATTGAATGTGACTCATGTTACACACACACACACAGGCACACACACACACACACACACACACACACACATGTATTATAAGAAGACTTACTTTGTGGTTTTACTTTGAATACGTGGGTGAGGCACTGTGATTCAGGATCTATATTTGGGTTATTCCAATGACATTTTCTAGACAATATCACAAAATACAGACCACCCTTTAACGGTTCAGGTTACAGTGCATTCATGTCCATTACTTTCAATTATCTTTTATGTCAGAGTTGGATTCTTTTCTGACAGTTTTAAAAACTGTCATTATCACCATGAACCCTTAAGTATTTATTAAATATCTTTTTTTAAATTCTGATACTAAATGCTTGCACAAAATAATTCTTATTTTGCTGCAGTAACTACTGACCATAGGAATTTTGTATGTTATCCATACACACCTGACTCCAGGAAATCTCTTGGTGTGTATATTAGGGTAGAAATCATGTTGTAATGATTTATACACTTTCATATAGCTCACTATTTCCTTTCCTAGGCATCACAGCAAGCGCATTGTGTAAGCAGTCTAGAATGTGCCCCATCATACTGAGGTCTCTCAGTGTAAAAGGTGTAAGCAATCAAATTTGGAATTAATATTTTATTGTTAAAAGATACTAACATGCTGAGGTTGTCTGAGTTTTAAAAAGTTGTTTTAAAATAAAAAATATTAAAACAAGATATGTAATATTAAATATTAAATATTAAAATAAAAAATATTAAAATAAGATATGCTCAGATGGCAATATTTTAATCACAATAACAAAACAATCTTGACAGACATAGTGAAAATAAATATAATTGAATTACCAAGAAACATTATTTTTATATCAGATAGAAATGACCCCAAGCCTCAGTGCAATTAGTAAGATGAGAAGCACAGTAAAAATGAAACAAAATGAACAAAACAAACAATAGATGCCCCACCATGCCACAGGGGTACCTGTGCACTATATTCATTATGAATATTTTGAGATAGCCAAAAGTCAAAAAGAGCCCAGATGTCCCACAATGAAAGAGTGGATAAAATATGGTTCATTAAAACATTGAAATATTATCTAACTAATAAGAAGGAGGATATCATGTGTTTTTCTGGATAGAAATTGCAAATACCATACTGAGTAAGGTAACTCAGACCCAAAAGGACAGACATCTGTGGCACTGTGGGGCATTTTTGGGTATATACCCAAGACTGGTTAAGCTGGCTCTTCAGATATTTCTATTTCCAATTTTCTGATGATCTTCCAGATTAATTTCCAGCGTAGTTGTACCAGTTTGCAATCCCACCACCAATGGAGGAGTGTTTCTTTTTCTGCACACCCTCGTCAATGTGTGTTCTCACCTGAGATTTTGATCTTAGCCATGCAGATTTGTGTAAGGTAGAATCTCAGGGACATTGTGATTTTCATTTCTGTGATAAGTGAATATTAACTAATGAGTGCATATTTGCCAAAAAAATACATAATGCCCAGGATACACTCTGCAGAACTGAAGAAGGTTAGCAGCCAAACGACCCATGTGAGGATACCTCAATCCTGCTTGAGAGGTAGAAGATAGATATCATGGGGGAGCAGGATAAAGGGATCTGAGTGGGAGAGGGGACAGGAAGTGGAAACAGGGAACATGATTAGGTATTGTTGGTTTACAGGTTTAACGTCCTGTGGGCCAGGAGAAAAAACATGTAAAACAGCAACCTTAGTAGGTAGGTAGGTATGGGACCCTTTAGAATATACCAGAAACCTAGGAGAGACACTCTGGACTTAAAGAGCAGATCTTAGATGAAATGTCCAACAGTGAGGAGAGGGAACTTATAGATTCCACCTTCAGTAGAAAGAGCATTAAATGGAGGAATGGGTTTGACATCCCACAGTCAAAAGATCTGTCCCAGAATTGTCCCTGCCTAAATTAACTACAGGGACAAACATGGAGAAGAGACAGGGTAAAAAAGGTTCAATTACAGGTACAGATTTGGGTCTATCTTACGGGGAGGCTCCATGGTTTTACATACACTATTACTGCTGATAGGTTGTGCTTACAGACAGGAGCCTAGAAGAGGCTCAAAAAGCAGCTAAATGAGACAGATGAAGATACTTACACCCAATTATAGACAGAAACCAGAGAGACCCCTGTGGATTAAGCAAGGAAAAGATGTACGAAGTTCTACAGGAGAACAACCCCATAGGAAGATCAACAGTCTCAATTAACCTAAACCCCCTAGATCTCGGACAGTGAGCTAACAACCTTGCATCATATACTGGTTGATCCAAAGCTCCTGACACATATAGAGCTGAGGACTGCCTGGTCTGGCCTCCCTGAGGGAAGATACACCTAACCCTCGAGAGAAGGCCCCAGGGAGTGAGGAGGTCTAGTGGAATAGGGGTTTGGGGACATCCTCTTGGGACTGGGGAGGAGAAATAGGATGAGGAACTGTTAGAGGGAAGACTGTGAGAGAAATAACAACTGGACTGTAAAAATGATTAAAGACAGTTTAAAAATTGTATTTAATGTGGAAATTATAATATCTAAAGTGAAGCTTTGTACATTCAATAACCAATGACTACTTTAACACACAATTATTGAAAATATTTAGCACGAGTCATATTCCAAGGAATTTATTTATGTTTCTCCAAGCTACTATTATTTCAATTTAATCAAATTAAATAAATTGTTAAATAAAAAATTGAAAAAAAATCTTATTATTTTATACACTAACTTTTTAATTACTATTTTTACTTACAAATGCACTAATATTTCAGTAGTTAAGGAAGACTTAACTATTTGCTTGCATTGCAAGGAACTTCTAGTTATATTGGTTTACTATGACCTGTTTTAAAATATCTGGAAAAAGTTGAGAAAAATAATCAATCAAAAAATTACCATTTGTCTTAAGTTAACAAACTAAAGAATTAAAGCCAGTAAATCCTTTTGGAAAAAACTTAAAACTAACCTTTGGTTTTAGTGTCTGTTCCTATAAAAGTTTTTTCATTAAGCATTAATTAATTTTCTTCTCTTCCTCTTCTTCTTTCTCTTTCTCCTCTTCCCCACTTCTATTTCTCCTTCTTTTTCACATTAAACAAATTAGGAGATTAACTATACAGAAAGCATTCATTGAAATAAACTAAGAAAGTAAGATCTATTAGCTAATGTCATTATATAAAACTAATAAAGTACCAAGAAAATTTGTAATAAATTTTGTTGTTCAATTATTTTAATATTATGACAGAATTTTATATTCCTCAGTGTGGGAAAGTCCATGATAAAATTGAACTATAGAATTATTTGAGCGTAATTAATATGAAATAGATTTTTTGTTAACTGATAGCAATTCTTTTTTATACATGGCCAACACTGTATAATAAATCCCCATCATTCATTTCATTTATAGTAATAGTTTTATATCATACAAATAAATTTTTTATTTATCACTTTTTTTTACACTTCAAATAATATTCCTCCTGCTGGTTACCCTCTCCAATCCCTCCTCTCCCTCTTCCCCTTGCCTCCATGAGAGTGTTCCTCCACCCACTAACCTACTCCCTCTTCCCTAGCATTGCATTCCCTTACATGGGGCCATCAATTCTCTACAGACCAATTTAATAGTTCAGATGACATGAACTAATATACTAAAAATAATCAGGCATTCTGATATTACAGTCCCCCCAAAAAAACCCACAACCAATAAACTAAAAACATCAGTGAGCTACAGCATAGATAAATTTCTGTAAAGCAATAATAGTTATATTAAAATAAATTTAGAAAGAAGAAAGCAAAATGTCATGCCACCCACATCTCTCACTGCTAAAATCTTGGCCTCCTCCTTCCTATACAAACTGGAATATCCATCACATAGTTAGTGTAACTTGAAACAACGAGAACATGAAAAATGCTGAAAACTATGCCCAGGTATGAATATATTGTTAGTTTAATGTGATTATATAGTCACATTGATATGCACTGTTCACCAGGTGATATGCACTGTGTATCACCTGGTGGTTCAGAGTGGCCTGACCGTGAGGTTTATGTCTAGATTCACAATGAAGATAATTCGTTATGTATCTAGCACAGTAATAAGCGGCTGTGTCCTCAGATCTCACATTGCTCGTCTGCAGGTACAGGGTGCTCTTGGCATTTTCGCATGGAAATGGTGAAACGATTTTTATGGATGGTGCATAGTTTGTATAACTGCCATCATATTTCATTTCTCCAATCCACTCCAGAGTCTTTCCAGGCATCTGACTAACCCAGCTCATCCAGTAGTCACTGAAAGTGAATCCTGAGGCTGCACAAGAGTGTCTCAGAGACCCCAGGTTACACCAAGTCTCCTCCAGTCTCCACCAGCTGCACTTCACACTGAACATCTGTAAGTACAGGAAATACTGGTCAAATACTGCTAACACGTGCACATTGTTTCTCTTAATCATGTCAACTTACAAATCCAGCATCTATTGCTTTTCAAAAAATTACCTTTTAAAAGAGCAAAAATAAAAAGTAAGTTTATTTCCAACTCCTTGTTGAAGAATAAATGAGAAGTCTTGGGATCTAGTGCAGAGCTCCTCTCACAGAACTGCAAGATTAGGTTCATATGATTTTACAAGTAGAAAACAGTCTTATTTACACGTCTTCCTGCTATACACATGATATGTAGCGGGAGACAAGAGGTGATGAGTCAGAGAATATTTGTAAATATACTGGACAAGTCAGTTTATGATGTTAATATTGGAATTTCATCATTTTTCCTTCAAAGAAACTGATTAATTACCATCTAATTTCTTTTATATTTGCACACAAGATTTGCATTTTGGTGTTTGTTTCAAATCAAATTTTCATTCCCTGGGTTGAAAAAGGGACTGGCATTCATTTATAAAATACTCATTTCTGTAGGATTTAGTTCCATACGCTTAGTCACTGATAAACATGCAGATGCCCTAGTCACCTCCATGTCTGAGGGCAGCTGCTTCATCAGGTTGTGAACACTCTTTCTGCATAGAAGACATATGCCAATTCCTGCATTTCAATGTACAAATAAGAACAGAAAATGGTTGTCAAAGCCATGTGCACCCAGGAGTCTGTGAATTTAGTTATTACATATTTTATTTCTTCCTTTTCTGCATATTTCTGTTTGATCACTAGAAACTGGAGTGAGTGGTAAACTGAATTTCAAAGTAAGGCCATAGTTACACTTCTATAAATTTTCAATGTGTGCATGCCCTGAGCTACAAAAGGAATGACCTCACTCCACACATACCTCCCTTGAACTCACTTCCCACACAGTTGAAGTATGCCACACCACAGGAATTTACCAGTTATATTCTAAATATTACTAAGTTTGATCCCCCCTTTCTAGAGGCCATAAACATAGACATCCAAGATAAATTTCTGTTTGACTTCTCATTGAAAAAGATTGTTATTTGACTGAAGCTTGCTCTGTTTTGCTTCTCTGCTTTAATGGTGACTGATATTAGACTGAAAAACTACACAAATGGTTAATTATCATTCAATTAACTGATTCAGGTTTGAATGGGCTTCAGTTTCCTGCACTGAAGGTAAACCAACTGAGGTTTGGAATATCACCTGCGAACAATGTTCATCTCATTGTTTAGAAAAAAGAGCAAAGGCAAGCAAATTGAAGATCTGTTCACTAGATTGGGGGAAAGAGAGAAAATCTGAGAATAGACACTGAAGGATGGAAGCTTTGATTCAAGGAAATTAGAAAATCAGGATCACAGTAGGAACTGAACAGCTTAAAGTAACTGAATATGGTGGAAACCAAGCCAGGTAAAAAAGTGAGATGAAAGTATAAAAAAGGTTTCAGCAAAGCAAAGAATATTCCTCTCCATTACCTTAAGGTCAGATGTGATAACAAGTATAAAACATAATAAATCCTTCAGTATATTATTCCACAAAATGGTGAAAAGAGGCCAGAGCATATATGAGAGCAGAAAGGCAATATTGGATATCAAAGTTATTGCATTATATTCCCAGAATATAAATGAGAAAACATTAGATATATAGATATGTCAGGCACAAATATCTGAAGAAAGACTCTACCCAATGATAGTCATCCAATTTTACACTCAAGGATTTGAGAATAACAAGACCATGTCTCTCTCTCTCTCTCTCCCTCTCTCTCTCTCTCTCTCTCTCTCACACACACACACACACACACACACAAACACACACACACACACACACACACACACACACACACACACACACACAGAGAGAGAGAGAGAGAGAGAGAGAGAGGGAGAGAGAGAGGGAGAGAGAGAGAGAGAGAGACATGCACAGGTACACACAGATGTACAGACACAGACACACTCACACACATGCACACACATACATGCACATATACACATACACACGCACACACAGGTCTACAAGCAGGTAACCTATTAAAATTGAGAAGGATATCAATCCTGAAGGTACTCTAATATTATGTACTCTTAACAAAGTATAAGAGAATTGTCAAAGGAATCAAGAGTTTGAACAAAAATCAACAGATGACAGGAGCTTATAGCATACAAATAACTCTGCTTGAACAATCTCGTCTCAGAGACTCAGATATTGAGTGACATAGGATCAGAAAACACATTCTTCAATAAATGCTGTGCCCAGGTTACCATGCTTGCTGGATCTGATCAGAAGCTCAGGCCTACAGAGAACTGAGGAGAATTGGAAGTGGTTAAATGTCATTGTAATTCTTTTAAAGGATAAGTGTTGTCAAGGAACTAAAAGACTGTATCAGGTAAAAGCAGTGATAAGCATTCATAACAACCTAACCTCAGTCCTGAACCCAGGTAAGAATTCATCTTGTGGTTTCAGATATGTGTAATCAAAGCATGCTGCTACAGAGAGGAACAGGTTAGACAAGAAGATTAACAACAAACTCATGGGCCATCTAAGTAAGCCTGGTATAAATTGCACATGAGGAAAAACAAAGATATCCTGTTTCAGTAAATGTGAACTTCTAAAATGTTTATCTCTCATTGCCAAACAATGCAATTGCAAATGCACACACACACACACACACACACACACACACACACACACAGCACATAAATAAACATAATATTGAAACTATTATTATTGTAGAGAAAAGAAATAAAACAATTTTATACTGTAATTATATAAAATGAAGAGGAAGACCTAATATACAGTTCTGGAAAACACGAAAGCAGTTAACATGGAACAAAATAGAATAATACCATTTGAAAATATCAAGTGAATGAATAAAATTGACAAAGGAGGATTAGGTGAATAAGTCATCAAACACATGCATTGTAGCTGCCTAAATTAAAACAGGTGTTAATAGAAAGAAAAAAAGAATCAACACTAAAAAATGCATTTTATTCTTGATTTCAACTCAAGTTTATTACACTAAAGGTTTCTAGAAATGCCACAAAACATTAAGTAGGAATCATTTGTCAAAATGATTGGATGAAAAATATGAAATATAATGTAAGCATTTGTCCAAATCAAGTTTCATTTAAGTGTAAAGAGAAAAAATAAAGCATTAAAAACTTATACAGAGAAAATGCATACAAAAATAATTCAAATATTCATAGTGATTTCAGTTCAAGATGGCATTATCAGGGAAAACCATCATCAAAAAGTATGACTTTTTATTTAGGATACAAAAGCATGCTACTCCAAAGAACAAAACATTTTACTACAATCCTCACACAGGAAGAAGTCAGAACACAAAAATCTAGAGTGATGTGCATCAATTAGAATATGGCCATCATCGGGCAGAGGCTCTCAGGAGATGGCTATGTCAGGATCCTGTTGGCATGCATGTCTTGGAATCAGCAACATTATCTGGGTTTGGTGGTTTTATATGAGCTATAACTCAAGGGGGTGAAATATCTTGATGACCTTTGCTTCAGTCTCTGCTTCAAACTTTTTTTCTATATTTCCTCCTGTGGATATTCTCCCCCCCTCCATCCAAAAAAGGACTGAAGCATCTAAATTTTGGTCTTACTTCCTCTTGAGTTTCATGTGGTCTGGCACTTATATCTTGGTTAATCAGAGTATTAGGCTAATATCCACTTATCATTCAGTGCATACTGTGTTTGTGTGTGTGTGTGTGTGTGTGTGTGTGTGTGAGAGAGAGAGAGAGAGAGAGAGAGAGAGAGAGAGAGAGAGAGAGAGAGAGAGAGAGAGAGAGAAAGAGAGAGAGAGAGAGAGACCTCATTCAGGATGATAATTTCTAGTTCTTCCATTTGCCTAAGAATTTTATGAAGTCGTTATTTTTAATAGCGGAGTAGTAGTTGATTAATGTACCATATTTTCTGTATCTTTTCCTCTGTTGGAGGACATCTGGACTCTTTCTAGCTTTTGCCTTTTATAAATAAGGCTGTTATAATCACAATGGAGCATGTGTCCTTACAATATATTGAAGCATCTTTTGGGTGTACCCCTAGGGGTGATATAGCTGGGTTCTCATGTAGGACTATGTCAAATTTCTGAGGAGTATCTAGACTGATTTTCAGAGTGGTTGTACCAGCTTGCAGTTGCACCAACAATGAGGAGTGTTCCTCGTTCTCCACATCCTCCCATGCATGAAGTTTTTATCTTAACATTCTGTCTGGTGTGAGGTACAGTCTCAGGGTTGTTCTTATTTGCATTTCCCTGAATACAGAGTTAGATGATCATAGACAATCATTGAACTGAGAATGGGGGGCCCCAATGGAGGAGTTAGAGAAAGGATTACAGGAGCTGAGGGGGCTTGCAACCCTATAAGTACAATACCAACTAACTAGAGTTCCCAGGGACTACACCACTATCTAAAGAGTAGAAATGAATGGATCCCTTGATCCAGCCACATATGAAGCAGAGGATGGCCTTGTTGGGCATCAGTGGGAAGAGAAGCTCTATGTCCTGTCAAGGCTCAATGCCCCAGTGTAGGCTGATGCCAGGGCAGGGAGGTGGGAGTAGGTGGGTGGGAGGATAATCTCATAGAACATTGGGCAAGGGATGGGTATAGGGTTTATGAAGGAGAAATTGGGAAAGGCTATAATATTTGAAATGTAAATAAAATATATCTATTCAAATACCAACTAAATAAAAAATAATAAAATATAATATGGCCATAAACTTTGGTTGCTTGCATTGTTCATGATTCTCAACAAAGTTGGTCCTACATCATCCTCTCCCTCCTCCTCTGTCCTTAATCAGTCAGCAGGAGGCAGTCTATCATCTTGGTAGGTGACATGGTATCAGAAATTCTGGTGGAAATCTACTCAAGCTTAGGCTGGTCCTGTGGGAAAAAAAAACTCCTCCAATTTGTAAGGAGGAAGTCTTGTCCCTTCCAAATCTCATCCAAAGTATGATGCTGTTATACTAGTGTAGGGGGTGTTGATTTTGGTGAATGCCAATGGAGGTGTTTGTAGTTCTTATACATGATAGTTTAGTATAGTCA
This sequence comes from Micromys minutus, assembly GCF_963924665.1. Taxonomy (NCBI): domain Eukaryota; kingdom Metazoa; phylum Chordata; class Mammalia; order Rodentia; family Muridae; genus Micromys; species Micromys minutus. Next base: position 255,482,067 of record NC_137969.1, read on the forward strand.
GAACGATTGTTAATTGTACATCAGGGGTTAGGTGGTTGTTTTTTGTTCAGAAGTTGGGCTTTTAGTGTTTTATGTTTTATTTCTTCTATTTCTTGATCCTGAGGCTATATATGGTAGGTAATTTTTCATTGTATGTAGAAAGTGTTGAATTAAAAGATGGTGAGGTCACCACCATCAGGATTCATGACCTGCTCACAGAAGACTGAGCTCCCAGGACAACCTCACAATTGCTTTCCTACTTGAGCCCATGGTGAGCCTGCCACACCCCCACTGGCTCTCCAGGGAGGAACCAACTCTCAGAGCACAGGAAGCTTGGTGCTTTCTGGGAATGTGTTCCTTATGGCTCATAGAGAGAACTGGGTCACTGCCATCAGTACTCATGACCTGCCAGAAACTCTTGCTGCTTTCTGAGAACGGTTCTGTTACATTCCAGAGAGAGAGCAGGACCACCACCACCAGAACTAAGGACCTTCCCATGAACAGCTGAGCACCCAGAAGAGCTTCACCAGCACTCTCTCAACTGAGCCCACAGAGAAAGAACAGAGTCACCAGTATCAGTACTTACTCCCTGCCCTCAAAGAGCTAAACAGCCAGGAGCAATTGGTTTTATTAATCACCCTCATATACTATATTAGTTTCCATCCCCTTGAGCTATTTTTTCTTTTTTTATTTTATAGCAAATACAGGGGTGTTCCATGGAGTGTGGACAGATATGTTTTAACAGAAGCTGTTCTTTGACCAGTTGTGTGATGATTTTAATATTCTCCCTTGAAAGAGGCCACTCTGAAATTCAAATGGAATCATTGGGGTACTGGGGATATTTTTAATGTGATATGGAGTTGCCCATGACAGAAAAGAGGAAAGAATTGCCTTGTCCAATAGCAATGTTACCTTGGCCTATTGGTTTTGTTGGATTCCACAGAGTTCTAAAATGCTGAGCCTTTCTGCAGGTTTAAGAACTGGCAGAAGTTTCATGTCTTTAAGTTGCTATGGCATTGTGATATTTGTTGTTTTTTTTTTTTTTCTTACCACTTTATTTAAAAGAAAAAGAGGAATACATATAAAGATTTTTAAAGGCATTTTGACATAACATTATATGAATAATTTTGTCAGTACTTAATTCTTTTAGAGGTTTGATAGCGTGCATTGAAATCCCACTAGTTACCATAAGCATGAAGTACATGTAGGACAGAACGTATCATGGAAACAGATTCCTTGTTGGGTATAGATTAAGCATAATGATCTGTGAATACCAAAAATTACCACATGGCTATTATCTTAGCTTTTGGATTATTAATGGTTTGAGGTCTAGGTCTACCACACCACACTCTGAGAGGGTATTATACATTTATTTTTCTCCCTAAGAAGGACTGAGGCTATCTTTTCTTTTATTTCTTTCTTTTTTTTTGGTTGTTATTGTTGTTTTAAGGAGCAGTTTAATAGACTGTCTTTACCAATACCTATTAAGAACTGTTGTGTTTCAGACAGACGAAAATGACTCTCCATTCATACCAGAGAGTATTTGGTCCATAAACATAAATTGTCCCTTTAGCTAGTCCATATCCATGCCATGGAGTTGATTGAAAGCACCCCAGAAAAAGGACAGGTTGCTTGTGTAAATGGGGGGAGGGGTGTCACCCTTCCTGAAGAATCAGAGGTCTCATTGAATTCTCATGGATATGCATTATGGCACACCACCTGTTCTTGCCCCACCTATGCGTGCTAGTTGTTTTCATACTGGCTGCTGTAGGTTTAACACATGGTGCTTCAGCCTGGCCAGAGTGGCCAAAAAGTTACTGCTCTCCAAGGGGAGCCTGGAGTAAGGCAGGCTGCCAGACCCATTCTGGAGTGGCCAGGGCCCTGGAGTTGTTAAGGAGTGGCAAAGTCCAGAAGACATGGCTGGGAGCTGAAGCTAGAGCCAGCAAGAAGGGAGCAGGCTCGGGCAAGTGCACACACCCAGCTTGTTGGACGGAATCAATATCCAGCAAGATTATTTTAGAAGAGAAAACTCTTCCTTGGAGTATTACAGCTCAATAAAACAGACACCATCAGATGATCTTTGGTGAAGTAACGTGTTCTCTTTTTTCCTTGTGGATAAGACCTTATAAGTATTTGTGAGTGGGTTGGGATCTAAAGGTAGATGCCTTTTATTGGGAAGTTGACATATTAGGAATGAGTCATCTGCATGTGGAAGGATTTCGGGTATGTCCCCTTGCTGATTGATCTTCACAGTCTTCTCAGTGTGGTGTCATGGTCACGTGTTCCGGGAGATTAACCTGACTGATGAATTATGAGAATTGCTGGGATTCAGGAATCTGCCTGGCCTACCAGCTTTGCTTTCTGATAGCACTGCCCACTTCCCCATAGGGGAATAATATATTGCTGCTGTAGCTTCACTTGCACCCCATTGGCAAGTACTGAGCGAGATCCTGTTATAGGATTTTTTTTAAAGCACAGAACAACCAAGGCAGCAGTGGGAGGGCAGAAATACATTTTTTTTCTTTAGGCTAATGACTATTGATTTGTGCAGAAATTCTATTATGCTAATAACAAGCAAGGAATGATTTTTCAGTGGCCCTTGAATACTGAGTAGGGTAAAAGTTATTAAAATACAAATTACAGAAAATTATTTAGACATTAATTATTTCATATATTAAGTCAGAGACCTAATGTAATTATTTATTAGCAATAAAAGGGGATTTTTGACAGTTACATTAAAAATACAGAACTACATTCATTTACTAGGATCTGTCAAGATCAACCTGAACAAAGGTAAAAATAACTAATCAGTACTTTGAATCACAAGTAACTTCCATTAATACTTGGGTTCCTGACTTTCATGCTTTTTTATTTGCAAGTCCACCATGTTCCTAGTTTTATTCTATACTCCTACCTGTAATATACATTATCATATTTCCTAAAACTTGTTATATTTTATTTTTTTAGCAGAGATGATATATTATATTTTAGTAGATATACAGGCATGTCACATTACATTAGTGATTCTGCCCTTCGAGGCAACAACATATAGTTCAAATGTAACTACAAAATGTTAAAATAACCTTTCATTATGTTACCCTTTTCACCAATATCTCATCAGAATTTTGCATAATTGTTTCTGCAACAAATGTCATTGTTTCATAGATTAGGTGAAATTTCAAATTACCTTATTGAATTTCATTTTGTTGATCAACATGTTGAAAACTTGAAAATATGTTTAGTACTTATATGTTTTATGCTCTTTTTGTCATTGTTAAAAAAAACTCTAAAATTTTCAATGTATCTGCTACTTGCCTCTTGTATCCATTCATTCTGGGTTTTCAAAGATGAGGGTAGAATTCTGTGGATTGTGTAGAAAAAAATCAGTGAAAAACTTCCAATTTTTTTTATGTAATCTCAATCTACATAAGGTATAAAATGCTCTTTATTTCTGATCCAATATAGTTCTCCATCTCATGATTATAGCTAGAGCATTTTCAATGCTATGTTATCTTCCTTAGGTTCATAGTTGCATAGTAGCAGATTTAGGAACATCACAGTGACTGGGTTTTGTATGGGTGTGGGGTTGGCATGTTTCTAATCATAGGGTGCTCTTTTAATATGCCAGATAAGTAGATTTCAAAAAATATATTTGATATTGAAATAGATACTTTCTCTTGAAGCTTCTATATTTGACAGAAATCGACTCCCATTACATTGCAGAAATATGGGTGACAGGTCTAAGTAGAAAGGGCCTGAAACCATACATTTTATAATCCCCCTACATACACTTCTATCTTAATCTTGGTGTGTATGAGCTCCTACCAAAGAGAAATGACAGAATATTAAATTTCATAGACAAATCACCAAATAAATTTATTTCTATTTAATTTCACTCTGTATTATGTATGAAAACTCTCCACGTATGATGGACATGCATCCAATACAGTTCTTCAACTATTGATTGTAGCTGGAGCATGTTCAATTCTCTGTCATCTTATTAAGAGTCAGAGCTGCATAGAAGCTGATTTAGGAACATCACAATAACTGTGTGTGGGGGATGGGCTGGAATCTTCCTGATCATGAAGTGCTCCTTTAACATGCCAGGTCAGAAGAATTCTGACAATATATCTGAGATTGAAATGTATACTGTGTGATGAAGCTCTTGGGTTTTACAAAATAAGTTGTTCATTGCAGAAAGATAATCTCTGAGTGATAGCTCTATTTTAAAGAGCTTGAGACAATAGATTTGATAACTCCCCTACATACACTTCAGTTATTTATCATGCTGTGTATGAGCTCCTCCATATAAAGCTCTGCACACCCCAGAAACAACTAACAGACTTATGAAGTTCAAGAAGAGAAAAAAAATTAAAAGAAATTTAAAACAAGTTTGCTTAATCCTTACACACCAAGAAATCTTTGACAAATGCCAGGTTACATCCTGTTTTACATGTAATTTATGCTCATTGTAACTAGTAAGATCATTTTTTATTTATTTTTTATTGAAAAACTTTATTTTAAAAATAAAGATAAACGTACAAATTTTAAGCATTTTTGCATAAAAGTATACAAATACATTTTTGTCATTGCTTGGCATTTTTTTAAGGTTTGATAGTGTGCATTAAGATCTTACTAGTTACAATGAGCATAAAGTACATGTAAAACAGGATGTAATTGGAATTAATCGAAACTTTCTTGGTGTGTAAGAAGTAAACATAATGGATTTTCTTTTTTTTTTTTTCTTGAACTTCACACAGTCTGTGAGTTGTTTCTGGGGCGTTCAGAGCTTTCTGGGTTTATTATCCCACTATCAGTGACTACATATTATGTCTGTTCTTTTGTGACTGGGTTATCTCACTCAGGATGATATTCTCTAGATGCATCTATTTTCTTAAGAATTACATATAGTCATTGTTTCTGATAGCTGAATAGTACTCCATTGTGTAAACGTACCCTAATTTTTGTATACATTCATCTACTGAAGGACATCTGGGTTCTTTTCAGCTTCTGGCTATGATAAATAGAGCTGCAATGAAAATTGTGGTGCATGTATCTTTGTTGTATGTTGGAGCATCTCTGGAGTAAATGTCCAGAAGTGGAATAACTGTGTCTTCAAAAAGTACTATGTCCAATTTTCTGAGGAACTGCCAGACTGATTTCTGGAGTAGTTGTACCAGAATACATCCCCACCAACAGGGAGAAGTGTTCCTTTTTCTCCACATCCTCGCAAGCATCTGCTGTCATCTATATTTTTGATCTTGTCCAATCTGACTGGTGTGAGGTGGAATCTCAGCGTTGTTTTGATTTGCATTTCCCTGATGGCTAATGATGTCAAGCATTTCCTTAGATGTTTATCAGCCATTCGATATTCCTCAATTGAGTACTTTTTGTTTAAGTCCGTACCACATTTTTTTAATAGGGTATTCAGTGAGTATATATCATGAGTATTCTTTTGTGACTGGATTACTTCACTCAGGATGATAGCTTCCAATTTCTTCCATTTTCCTAGGAATTGCATGAAGTCATTGTTTTTAATAGCTGAGAAGTACTCCATTGTGGAAATGTACCAAAATTTCTATATCCATTTCTCTATTGAAAGACATCTGGTTTCTGTCTAGCTTCTGGCTATTATAATGATGGCTGCTATAAACATTGTGAAGCATGTGTCCTTGTTAGAAATTGGAGATTCCTTTGAGTATATGTCCAGGAGGGGTAGAGCTGGGGCCTCACATAGTACTATGTCCAATTTTCTGAAGAACTGCCAGAATGAATTTAAATGTTATTATACCAGCTTAAAATCCCACTAACAGTGAAGGAGTTTTCTCTTTCTTCATGTCCTTGTCAGCATCTGCCCTCACCTGGGATACAATCAAATGGTTATCTCATTGGATACTGAGAAGACTTTGAAATAATCCAACATTCTTTCATGTTAGGGTATTAGAGTATGTGGGATACATTGCCCATGTGTAAATACAATCAAAGCAACATAAAACCACACTGGCATCCAAGTGAAAAGGAACTGAATGTATTTCTAGTAAAATCAGAGACAAGACAAGGCTGTCCCTCTCTATCAATATACTACTTTATGTTCTGTCTGGAGCATTAAGAAAATCAAAGGAGATCAATGAGATAAAAAGTGAGAAGGAAGAGGCCTATGTAATGTTATTTGCAGGTGATATAATTGTATACATAAGAAACCCAAAACATTCTACTAGAGAATTCCAATAGGTAATAGAATGAGCAATTCTCAACTTCATATAGAAAATCAAAAATCCCAAGATAATCCAGACAATCCTGAACAATAATATACAGAGCAATCACCATCAAAGTATTCAATCTGTACTACAGAGAAATCGTGATAAAGATCGCATGGCATTGGTATAGAAATATAAACATCGATCGATGAATTAGAAATACAAACCTCAAATTAAATTCAGAAAATTATGTATACTCAATTTTTTCATAACAAAGCCAAAATTATATAATGGAAAATGGAAGGCATCTTCAATAAATGGTACTGGACTACCTGTATATATATATATGAAACAAAAACAGATCCATGCTCATCACAAAACTGGAGTTAAAGTGGATGAAGGACCTCAAAATAAAACAGAATATATTGTACCTCTACAACAAAAATTAATAAGAATCTTTAAAAATAAATACAGGAGACAATTTCCTGAAGATAATAGCAAAGCCTCAGACTCTGAAAACAACTGCTGATACATGGAGCCTCCTGAACTATAAAGATTCTGTAGCTCATAGGACATTTTCAATAGGATAAAGTCAATAGAAATCAACAAGCCAAATAACTAGCTAAGCATACTTGCAGCTAACCACTGGACTGAGCATGGTGACCCCCAAAAATGTGCTAAAAAAGGACTGAAAGAGCTGAAAGGGTTTGCAACCTCATGGGAAGAACAACATTATCAACCAAACAAACCCAGAAAGTTCCCAGGGACTAAAACACCAACCACTGAGCACAAATGGAGAGACCCATGGTTCCAATTGCATATGTAGCACAACATAGCAGTGTCTGGCATCATTGTGAGAAGAAGGCTTTGGTCCAGGGAGGGCAAATTTTCCCAATATAGGGGAAAGACAAAGCACTGAGGAGAATGGGAGAGGCTGCACCTTCATGGAGACAAGTAGAGGACCAGCAGGGATGAATATCGGGTTGGGGGAAAGGGATAACATTCGGATTGTAAATACTAATGTAAATTATTGTAAATCTAATTAAAAAATGGAGAACTAAACCGAGAATTCTCAAGAGAGAAATTCAAGAGAGAAGTTAGTAAGAAGCATTTAAAAAACTGTTCACAGTGCTTAATTTTCAAGGAAATGAAATTCAAAACATCTCTCAGGTTCTATGTTGTACCCATAAGAATGGCTAAGATGAAAAACTTAAAAGATAGCACATGCTAGCTAGGAAATGGAGCAAAAGGTCACTTCTTTATTTCTGTTGGGTGTACATACCACTGCAAATACTTTGGATGATATTTTGGTGGTTTTTCAGAAGACTGAATGAAATAACTCAAGAACCTACACTGCTACTGGGAATATACCCTACAAATGTTCAATCATCCCAGAAAGACCAGTTTTCAACTCTGTTCACAGATATTAAATATGTAATAGCCAGTAAGTGGAGAGAACTTAGATGTGCCCCAATATAACTATAGACAATTAAATGTGTATTTACACAATTGAATAAAATTTAGCTATTATAAATGAAGACATCACAAATTTTGCAGGTGAATGGTGGGAATTTGAGAATATCATCCTGAGTGTGCTAATCTGCTTTTGATCCACATTCATGGAATGTATTTACTTAAAGTTTTATATTAGTCATGAAATAAAGGTATCATGTTATACTTCACAGAACAAAAGATGCTAAACAAGAAGAAAGGCTCAAGGGAGAAACCTTGATTCTCACTTACACGTGGGTATTAGATGGTCATAAGAAAAGGATGAAGAGAGGAAACTGGGGGTGGGGAGCATAAATGTGGAAGAGAATGGGAGGTTTACAATCATATGTCTGGAAAAAGACAGTTGAGGTAGCTAAATGGATATTAAAAGGAATGGAAATACACAACTGTAGGAGTGATAATGGGGATGTCACTAAGATAAACCAGAAACCTGTGATATGGGAGGTGCCCAAGAGTCAATGGGGGTGAACTTAAATCTGATCTACTACATTGATGTATTGGAACCTTAAGAAGCCACCTCCTCTAGCAAGGCAGGAATGCCAGTGTAAGTCCAGAGACACAACCTGTCCACAAATATCACTAGTCTTGGAGGAGATCCTACCTAAAACAGATACAGACATGAGATACATCCCATTATCAAACAACAATCCCTCACTCTATTAATTTTACTCTGTTCAGGTTGCAGACAGGAGATTGGAATAACTGTCAGCTGAGAGGCTCTGCAACACAGTTGATTCAAACAGACACAGACATTCACAGCCAAACAGTGTATAGAGCTTAGGGGCTCTTATATAAGAACAGGGGGAAAGATTGAGGGTACTGAAGGGAATAGGAACTGTACAGGAGACCAACAGCATGAACTAACCTGGATTCTTGGGGTTCTCAGAGTCTGAAACTCCAAATGCAGCACATACTCTGGCTGGACTTGGGAAGCAAGCTTCATATTGGTCCAGAACAATTATTTTGAGTTTTATCCCAAAAGCTGTTGCTTGTATATAAGTCATATTCTTTTAACTTGGCTTCCTTGTCTGGCCACAGTGGGCGATGAAGAACATAGCCTTCCAGAAACATAAAGTATCATGGTCTGGGTTGATAAGGAGAGGGCTACCACCTGGCTGTGGATAAGGGGAGGAGGTAAAGACAGAGAATCATCTAAGTGAGTGACCTTTAGTGGGGGTAGTGAGTGGGCTGTGATGTGAATAAATAAAATAAAACCAAACTAAAAAGATGATATTTCAGCAATTTTTTTCTGGGCATTTTTTAGGGCACAAAAATTAAGTTTTGCTCTGTGAGTAGTTTTGACCCAATAAATCACCCATTCCTGTCTCTGGATTTCTTTTCTACCACCTTAACTCAAGATGTTAGGACCAGAGATTCTTCCTATATATTAGAATTCCTGTCCCAAAGCTTGGGGCAGGAAATATATATATTAACCTGCTCTAAGATAGAATCCCTGTGTTTGATTTGTTCTGCATGCCCCCTTCTGGTGCAGAGCTGCTCTACAAGGAGGTTTATGTCTGGTATCACACTGAAGACTCCACACTGTGTCTCTTGCACAGTAATATGTGGCTGTGTCCTCAGTAGTCACAGAGTTCAACTGCAGAAAGAACTGGTTCTTAGATGTGTCTCTAGTGATGGAGATTCGACTTTTGAGAGATGGGTTGTAGTTAGTGCTACCACCAGAGCCTATGTATCCCATCCACTCCATTTTATTTGCTGGATGCTGCCGGATCCAGCTCCAGTAATAACCACTGCTGATGGAGTATCCAGTGACAGAACAGGTGAGGGACAGTGACTGAGAAGGTTTCACAAGGCCAGGCCCTGACTCCTGAAGCTGCACCTGAGACAGGAGACCTACAGAAAAAGGGGAGCAATTCTGTCTGTTAATCACACAGTCAAAAAATGAACAAAAACAAAAACAAATCAAAAAACTTACTGGAGACATGCATGCAATATCAACACTCACCAGGGATAGTTGTGAATAGGTATAGAAGACTCCACACCCTCATCTTTTAGGCTACACCACTTTCTCTGCAGAGAACAGCCTTCAGTGAGAGATATGTGAGTGGGGCCAGCCTAGGAGGGGATTTAACTTAAACCTAGGAGATGCATTTGCATGTGGGAGCCAGCCTTGCCTTTATAATTGGAGAAGAGCTATAGTGACAACACTTTGTTATTAAATTGAGATCACCACTGTCTCTGGCTTCCAATAGTGTGAATCTGGAGTTAGATTGCATGAGGACTGTAGGAATCAGAGGAAACACATCTGGACATGATCCCACCTTCCCATTGTAGACCAATCTTCCCACAGACACTTCTGATAATGTGTTTTTACACTCTTAAGTCAGTGCCAACCTTCCTTTCATATATGGGTTCCTGATATCTAGGTTTTTTATGAGTAATTCTACCCTGTTCTTCTCTCTCCCTACCCATAGTATATGTCATTATCCTTCCTAAATTTTGTGAACTCTCTTATTGTTGTTGCAAAGATGATCTGGTATCTTTCAGGTGTATAGGTCTTAGCTGTATGCACAGGGTTGATATAGGCTGATCACATAATATTTGTAATGTTACCTTTTCAGATATCATCTAGGCAAAATTCCATAGAAACTACAACAGCTTATGCCAACCATGTATTATATTTCAACTTTCACCACATCCTCATCAGCATTTTTTCCTGATGTTTCCTTAACAAATGTCATTTTTTTTATTATATGTCATCTTAAACTAGTTTATTAATCTACATTTTCCTGATAGATCTACATGTTTAAACTTGGAACTTTAAACACCACCAAAAGTAAATATGCAACCAACTGCAGACAAGGTAAGATCTCCCCACTGCTAAAGCAGGCAGAGCTCCCATTCTTGTCCTTCAGCCCCAGGGTAGAGGCAGCACCCAGGACCCCACTCCATACCATCACTGGGAGATATGGCTCTTTGTCCCGTGCATCTCCAATGCTGCAGTGGAATGCTAGGGAGTGAGAACTCCTGCATAGAAGTGAAGAAAAGATGCAGAGGGAAAACAAGGTAGGGGAATAACAGTTTTAATGTGAATAAATAAAATACAAATAAAACATATTTCAAAATATTCTCACTATAATAGAGGGAGAATGCTAATTATCTTTGGCCATCAAGATATATGGTGAATATTTTGCAAAAGCAATGAATTTCCCATTTGGTGAAATAAGTTTCCTTAGATAAGTGATCCACTATCCCACACAAGGAAAAAGCAATATCTATCACAACATTTCGACAACTGACAATGCAGTTGGGTGGTGGAGGCAGTTGAAAATGTAACAGAATGTTTGAGTGTTAATATTTTGAAAGTTTTCTATAGCAAAATAAAACAATATAGAGAAGTCTAAAAAGAGACAAAAAGTTTAGGAGTCTGAGATTTTGTTTTTGTGTTTGTCATTTTCATTTCAAAAAAGGAAGAGGATTTACTGAAGGCAAATGGTAAACATGTAATTTGGACATTTGAAACTAAAATTAATAGACAATAAATGATATACCAAGATGGAATTTTGCAGTTAATAAACTCACCTTGAAACGTAATTAGAAACAATTATATAATAATTGAGATTAGAAATAAAAATATGCAGTTAATATTAATAAAGGCATGGCTTAGTCCTGAGAACTTGGATTATGACAAGCATGTCTGAAATACCAGATCTGAAAATTCAGATTCAAGACAGAAAATAGGTATTTTCTATTGCTGGACTGTCTTATTTTAGATTTTTTTAAAAATTATTTGTACAATAATGATTTCTTCAAATACTAATATTTTATTGCTTTTCCCATTTAAGTGTAGTATACTTGTGAGAACCTACAAGTATTTACTTTTGGTAAATATATTTTTTATCTGAAAATATTTGTATATGGTGCAAGACAAGTAAACAGAATTACTGCTGGTAGGTATGATTGTCTTTGGACATCTGTTCTCTACAATGGTGGTTTGTAGGCCAACATTTCCTCCTTTGGCTGTGTTCTCTCCCTTTTCAAACTCTCATAAGCCTATAAAAGTTTGTATTTTTTTCCTTTTTTAAATGAAAGCATAATATGATCCGTTGCTACTATTTCGAAGATATGATTTTCAGAATCATTTGTTGATTATTTAGTAAACATATTTTGATATTTGTAATATTAAAAGAATTTATATATCACAATAAAGATTCAATAAAATTGTCCCTCTTCCTTTCTTATAACTGTATGTTCACAACTCCACTGAGTATATTCAATGGCTGACCATGTATCAATTTTCTGTCTGTCTTATATTAGCCTGATAATAGTGGTTCTATTTAAAAATGTATTCTCTGTTTTAGTCTGGGCTCAGTTAAACCACATTCCTCTCAGGGCTTCTGACACCCTCAGGATGTGGTTTCCACTCTCTGTCTTGCACAGAAATATGTAGCCATGTCCTCATTTTTGAGGTTGCTGATCTACACATATGCAGTGCTGGCATATGTTTTCAGAGAAGACTAACCATCTCATAAAGTCAACAGCATATGTTGACTTCCCAGTGTTGGTGTTGATCCAGCCCAGCCACTTAAAGCCTTTTGCTGGAGTCTGTATAACACAGCACATTTTATAGTCTATGAGGGTACACCCAGAAGCCTTCATGAGATCTTCCCTGATTCTCTAGGCTTCTTCAGCACAGGTTCAGACTACACCAACTGGATCTGTGCTTGTGCACCTGTGAAGAGAACACTGGGGGTGAGGATTTATTTTAATTCTTTGATTGCTTGGAAAATTTGTTTCTGATATTTTACTTTGGGCAGCTGCCATCAGAAATAGAAAGTTCTACAACCAATCCATGATTTTACAGTTTGGCTCTTATGGGTTCCTTAACACTAACTAGGCCCTCTCTTACTAGTATTTTAGGTGAGCCTCAGATTTCTACTCTAAATTATTCTATATATTTACCTATATCTGGGCTCCATAACTCACACTGGACTAAACAAGATACCTAATTAGATATACAAGTATCACTGACTTTGAGAGGCAGAGCCTATGGATTAAAGTATCTGCTGTTCATAGCTTCATGCCTATTTTGTTGTCTTCTAAGTCCTCTCCTTGGGCTGGCTTAACTAATATTCTCCGTCCCTCCCTCCCTCCCTCCCTCCCTCTCCTTCCCTCCCTCCCTCTCTCTCTCATTCTCTTTCATTCTCTCTCTCTCTCTCTCTCTCTCTCTCTCTCTCTCTCTCTCTCACACACACACACACACACACACACACACACATACACACACACACATGCACACACATACTGAGTTTTTAGAGGTATGGTGGAGCTGCCAAGCTAGAGATTCCTGCAGATTCATGCAACCCCATAGGTGCTAGCCCTAGTGAAAGTATAAGTTTATTTTTTAATATTTACCATAAAAATAGAAGACCATGTTTTATTAAGGAGAGAGTTGTGCAAATGTTGTGGTACATAGAAGATAAAGGTGACTTCTTAGATAAAGAGAGGCTCAGGTCATGGTTGTGCAGTAGATTATATTAGCCTCCAGCAATTGGAGAGAGGACACTTTTGAATAAGTGAGGGAGAACATCCTCTACCAGGAACAGCAGTGAGTCAGCGGTGATCCAGTGGTGATCTAGGGACCCAGGATTGGTGAGGAGTCATTCTCCCAGTTCCCCCTCGATGCCTGAGCTCTATTCCCAGCCGGACCACATTGAGTGCAGAACACTCACTCATACCATCTGCCACCAGGAACAGCAGTGAGCCAGCATTGAGCCAGGGACACAAGACTGGAGCAGCAGTGAGCCAGTGGTGATACAGCAGTGATCCAGGTATACAGGACTGGAACAGGAATGAGACACTTGTGATCAAACATGATCCAGAGACACATGACTGACAACAAGATGGCAAGAGGAAAGGGAAAGAATGTACCCCAGGGAAACCAAGAAAACCTGGCAACACCAGTACACAGCTCTCCCAACACAGCAAACAGCAGACTATCAAACACTACAGAAAAAGAAGATGCAGACCTGAAATCATACCTCAAGATGATGATAGAGATCCTTAAACAAGAACGGGAGGAAAAGGAAAAAGAAACAGAAGATTTTAAAGAGGAAACAAGAAAAAAACTCAAAGAACTAGAGAAACAGATCCAAAGAAATGAAGGAATGGAAGAAGGAATTTAAAACAAAAATTGACACAATAAAGAAAATACTAAAAGAGACAATCCTAGAGATAGAAAACCTAAAAAAGAAATTAGGAGTCAGAGATGCAAGCATTTTCAACAGAGTACAAGAGATGGAAGGGAGAATCTTGGGGGCCGAAGACAACATTGAAAACATTGACAAAACAGTCACACAAGATGCAAAAACCAAAAAAGCTCCTAACGCAAAATGTTCAGGAGACCCAGTACACAATGAGAAGCCCAAACCTAAAAATAATGGGAATAGAAGAGGGCGAAAAATATCAACTAAGAGGCACAGTAAATATCTTCAACAAAATCATAGAAGAAAACTTTCCTATCCTTATGAACGAGATGACCATGAGCATAAAACTAGCCTACCGAACTCCAAATAGATTGGACCAGAAAAGAAATTTCTCCCAACATAAAATAGTCAAAACGCCAAATGCCCAAAGCAAAGAAAAAATATTAAAAGAAGTAAGGGAAAAAGGACAGGTAAGATATAAAGTCAGACCAATCAGAATCACACCCGATATCTCAGCAGAGACTATGGAAGTTAGAGGAGCCTGGATAGACATCATGCAGACCATAAGAGAGCACAGGTGCCAGCCAACGCTGCTATACCCAGCAAAACTCTCGATCACCATAGATGGAGAGAATAAGATATTCAAAGACAAAACTAAATTTACTTAAGAATTTGGTTAAGTCATTGTTTCTGGTGGCTGAGTAGTATTCCATTGTGTAAATGTACCACAATTTTTGTATTCATTCATCTACTGAAGGACATCTGGGTTCTTTCCAGCTTCTGGCTATTATAAATAGAGCTGCTATGAACATTGTGGTGCATGTCTCTTTGTTGTATATTAAAGTGCCTCTGGGGTATATGCCCAGAAGTGGAATAGCTGGGTCTTCAGGTAGTACTATGTCCAATTTTCTGAGGAATCACCAGACTGATTTCCACAGTGCTTGTAAATATTTACAACCCACCAACAGTGGAGAAGTGTTCCTCTTTCTCCGCAACCTCACCAGCTTCTGCTGTCATCTGAGTATTGGATTTTGGCCAATATGACTGGTATGAGGTGGAATCTCAGGGTTGTTTTGATTTGCATTCCTCAGATGTTTCTCAGCCATTCGATATTCCTCAATTGAGAACGTCTTGTTTAGCTCTGTACCCCATTTTTCAATAGGGTTGTTTGATTCTCTGGTGTCTAGCTTTTTGAGTTCTTTGTATACCTTGAATATTAGGCCTCTATCTCATGTGGAGTTGGTAAAGATCTTTCCCCATTTTGTAGGCTGCCATTTTGTTTTCTTGACAATGTGCTTAGCCTTACAGAAACTTTGCAATCTCATTAAGTCCCATTTGTTAATCTTTGACCTTAGAGCTTGAGCCATTGGTGTTTTGTTCAGAAAATGTTCTCCTGTGCCTATGTGTTCTAAGGTTTTCCCTACTTTCTCATCTAATAGTTTCAGTGTATCTGGTTTAATGTGGAGATCATTGATCCACTTACAAAAGAAGAGACATAATATGCAGTTACTGATAGTATGATGCTAACCTCAGAGGCTCGGACTGCCCCAGAAACAACTCACAGACTGTGTGAAGTTCAAGAAAGAAAAGAAAAAAAAAATTCATGCTCAATCCTAACACACCAAACACATATACAAATTCCGGGTTACACCCTGTATTCCATGTACTTTTTGCTCATTGTAAAAAAAAAAAAAAAAAAAAAAAAGAAAGAAAAAAAAAAAACAAACAAAACCAAAAAAAAAACAAGCAAACACAAACAAAAAAACAAAACTAAATTTACACAATATCTGACAACAAACCCAGCACTACAATGTATTATAGGGGGAAAACCTAATACAATGAGGGGAACTACATCCTAATATAAACAAGAAAACTCCTAAGCAAGAAAACCAAAAGAAGAAAGACATACAGACACAATTCAACCTCCAAAATCAAAAATAGCAGGAAACATCAACCACTATTCCTTGATATCTGTTATCATAAATGAACTCAATTCCCCAATAAATAGACATAGGCTATCAGACTGGAAACAGAAACAAAACCCAGTAATTTTCTGCATATAGAACACTCATCTCAGACACTATGTCAGAGTAAAAGTTTGAGAAATCACCTTCCAAGCAAATGGTCCCAAGAAGCAAGCAGGCGTGGTCATTCTAATATTGAATAAAGCATATTTTATACCAAAAGTTAATAAAAAAGATAAGGACGGACACTTTTTATTCATTACATGGGAAATTTATAAGGAGGAACTCTCAATGCTTAACATATATGCTCCAAATACAAAGCACTGATATTTATAAAAAAAACCCTAGCAAAGCTCAAAAAATACATTGTGCCCCAGACAATAATAATGGGAGACCTCAATACCCTATTCTCTCCAATGGAAAGATTATGGAAACAGAAACTGAAAGAGGACATTGGAAAACTAGCAGAGGTTATGAACCAACTAGAATTAATAGATATCTACAAAACATGTCATCCGAAAACAAAAGAATACACCTTCTTCTCAGAACCTCATAGCATCTTCTCGAAAACTGAACACATAATCTGTCACAAAATCAGCCTCAATAGATATAAGAAGATTGAAATAATCCCATGCATCCTTTCAGATCAACATAGTCCAAGGCTGGTCTTTAATAACAACAAAGACAACTAAAAGCCCACATGCACATGGAAACTACACAATGCTCTATTAAATGATAGCAGGGTCAAAGAAGAAATAAAGAAAGAAATTAAGGATTTTATAGAATTCAATGAAAACGAAAACACAATATACCTAATCTTATGGGAAGCAATGAAAACAGTACTGACAAGAAAACTCATAGATCTGAGTGCTTCCGAAAAGAAACTGGAGAGAGCATACATCAGCAACTTTACAGCCCATCTGAAAGCTCTAGAACAAAAGGAAGCAGATACACCCAAGAGGAATAGACAACAAGAAATAATCAAACATAGGTCAGAAATGGACCAAATAGAAACAAAACGAACCATTGAAAAAGTCAACAAAACCAAGAGTTGGTTCTTTGAGAAAATTAACAAGATTGATAAACCCTTAGCCAGACAAACTAGAGGGCAAAGAGAGAGTATCCAAATTAACAAAATCGGAAAGGAAAGTGGAGAAATAACTACTGATACTGAGGAAATTCAAGAAATCATTAGATCCAAAAAACAAAAGCCTATACTCAACAAATCTGGAAAACCTGGAAGAAATTGATGAATTCCTAGATAGATACAAGATACTAAAGTTAAATCAGGACAAGGTAAACCATCTAAATAGTCCCATAACACCTAAAAAATAGAGGCTGTCATCTAAAGCCTCCCAGAGAACAAAAGCCAAGGACCAGATGGGTTCAGTGCAGAATTTTAATAGACATTTATTGACGAAATAATACCAGCACTCTTCAAACTATTCTACAAAATAGATTCAGATGGAACACTACCTACCTCATTTCTGAGGCTACAATATCCCTCGTTCCTAGACCACACAAAGACCCTTAAAAAAAAAAGAACCTCAGACCAATCTCAACTATAAACATTGATGCAAAAATACTCAACAAAATCCTTGCAAACAGAATGCAAGAACACATTAAAATAATCATTCACCATGATCAAATAGGCTTCATCCCTGGGATTCAGGGATGGTTTAACATATGGAAATCCACCAACATAATACATAATATAAACAAAGTCAAAGAAAAAAATCAGATGGTCTTCTCAATAGATGCCGAGTAAGCATTTGACACAATTCAACAGCTCTTCATGTTAAAAGTCTTGGAAAGAACAGGAATAAAAGGACCATACCTAAACTTAATAAAAGCAATCTACAGCAAACCAACAGCCAATATCAAACTTAACGATGGGGAACTTGAAGCAATCCCACTAAAATCGGGACTAGACAAGGCTGCCCACTCTCCCCCTACCTATTCAACATAATACTGGAAGTCCTGGCCCGAGCAATTAGACAGCAAAAGGAAATCAAAGGGATAGAAATTGGAAAGGAAGAAGTTAAAACATCACTATTTGAAGATGACATGATAGTGTACTTAAGTGAGCCTACAAATTCCAGCAGAGAATTTCTACAGCTGATAAACAAGATCAGCAAAGTGGCTGGATATAGAATTAACTCAAACAAATCAGTAGACTTCCTGTATTCAAAGGACAATAATGTGGAGAAAGAAATTACGGAAAATATATCCTCCACAATAGTCACAAAAACTATGAAATACCTTGTTGTGCCTCTAACTAAGCAAGTGAAAGAACTATACGACAAGAAACTCAAACCTCTGAAGAAGGAAATCAAGGAAGATCTCAGAAAATGGAAAGATGTCCCATTCTCATGGATTGGAAGGATCAACATTTTAAAAATGGCCATTTTACCAAAAGCAATGTACAGATTCAATGCAATCCCCATCAAAATTCTAACCCAGTTGTTTCTTGAGTTGGAAAGATCAATGTGCAATTTCGTCTGGAATAACAAAACACCTAGAATAGTGAAATCCAACCTCAACAACAAGAAAACATCTGCAGAAATCACTATCCCTGACCTCAAGCTATATTACAAGGCAATTGTGCTGAAAACTGTGTGGCACTGGTACAGAAATAGGCACGTGGAACAATGGAATAGAATAGAATATTCTGAAATGAGTTCTCACATATATGGTCACCTGATTTTTGACAAAGGAGCTGTAAAACTTCAAAGAAAAAATAAGAGCCTATTCAACAAATTGTGTTGGTCCAACTGGCACTCAGCATGCAGAAGAATGAAAATAAACCCTTTCTTATCTCTTTGTACAAAGCTCAAGTGCAAGTGGATCAAAGATCTCCACCTTAAACCAGGTACACTGAAACTTTTAGAAGAGAAATTAGGAAAAAAACAAACTTAGAACTCATAGGCACAGGAGAAAATATCCGGAACAGATCACCAATAGTTCGAGCTGTAATGTCAAAGTTTGACAAATGGGACTTAATGAGATTGCAAAATTTCTGTATGGCTAATCACACTTTCAAGAAAACACAAGAGCAGCCAACAGATTGGGAAAAGGTATTTACCAATCCAACATTGTATAGAAGCCTAATATCCAAGGTATACAAAGAACTCAAAAAGAGAGACACCAGACAACCCAACAACCATTTTAAAAATGGAGTACAGACTTAAACAAAAAGTTCTCAATCGGGGAATATCGATTGGCTGAGAAACATCTAAGGAAGTGCTCAACATCCTTAGCCATCAGGAAAATGCAAATCAAAACAACCCTGAGATTCCACCTCAAAGCAGTCAGATTGGCCAAGATCCAAAACACAGATGACAATAGATGCTGTTGAGGATGTGGAGAAAGAGGAACACTTCTCCATTGTTGATGGGGTTCTAAATTGATACAACCACTCTGGAAATAAGTCTGGTGGTTCCTCAGAAAAATGGAGATAGTACTACCTGAAGACCCACTTATTCCACTTCTGGGCATTTACTGCAGAGACGCTCCAACACACAACAAAGACACATGCACCGCAATGTTCAGGGCAGCTCTATTTATAATAACCAGAAGCTGAAAAGAACCCAGATGTCCTTCAGTAGATGAACAGATACAAAAATTGTGGTACATTTACACAATGGAGTACTACTCAGATATCAGAAAAAATGGCTTAACAAAATATTTAAGAAAATGGATGCATCTAGAGAATATCATCCTGAGTGAGATAACTCAGTCACTAAAGAACAGACATAATATGCACTCACTGATAATGGGATACTAACCTCAGAAAGCTCTAAACACCCCAAGAAACAACCCTACTCAAGTAGTTAAAGGAAAGATTAAATAGCTGAAGGGTTTGCAATTCCATAGGAAGGACTGCAATATTAAACATTCAAACACCAAAGAGCTTTCAGGGACTATATTTCCAAACAATGAGAGCACTTGGATGGACTCATGGCTCTAGCAGCATATGGAGCAGAGTATAAATATATTTGGCAAAAATAAGAGAGGAAGCCCTTGGTTCTGTGAAGGCTCATTTCCGCAGTGTAGGGGATGCCAGGGTGTTGACTTAGGAGTCAATGAGTGGGAGTGAGAGCATCCTCATAGAAGCTGGGGGAGAAAAGCATGAGAGAGGGGAGAAACAGTATAACATTTGAAATGAAAACACATAAAATATACAGTAAAATGAATATTAAAATCAACCTAAATAGTGTCTTCCTATAAGCAAGCACACTTATTTTATGGCCTCCTGCTTTTAGGCTAGAAGAGTTTGCAGTTTAAAAGTACTCCAGAAAAACACAATATCTGAGTTCATATTTTATGAAAAACAAAGTTGTTCAATTAAAAAAACAAATACTAATACAATTTTAAAATCCTAGCTCTATTTTGTCAGAGATTCCAAAATGATCAACTATTTTTTTTGCTAAAAATGCACATCTCAAATCTGAAGTTATGTACTCCCCCAACCTCCTGATTCGACTGATGCTTATGTAGTTGATTTATTGTAATCATTTGTTGAAAAAACAAAATATAGGTTTCAAAAATCTCATGAAATGAATATTAAAGATTGTTGAAACGTTGTAGAGGTATTTTTCATAAACAATAATATTTGAATTATTTCCTATTACTTGGATCAGTTGAAGTGAGCAACATGGAATCTCCCTTATAAAACTGTGCCTAAGATATCTATAAAGCATCCCATTTTTCCCAAGGAACATTTTCTGTGCTCTTTAATGGATACAGATTAAAGTTCTTTGTAAATGGGATTGCACATACAGAAGCAGGTGGGAGGAGAGAGAGAGAGAAAGAGAGAGATAGATAGATAGATAAATAGATAGATAGATAGATAGATAGAGAGAGAGAGAGAGAGAGAGAGAGAGAGAGAGAGAGACTTTCAAACTCATAGATCAGACTGATATAACAAAAAATATTTAAAATAAAATAAAGAATAAAGAATTCAGAATAGAGAATTCAGATCTGAGCTTGCCCTTGGTTATTGACCTAAAGTGATTTCTCATCTTGACTCTAAATTGCTTTTCCAATAGAATTCTACCTTACAAGTGGTTCTGGTACCTGAAAAGAAGAAAAAGGAAATGTTACATAAATGAATTGGATTAAGTACAAATAAGATAAACTCATCAACTCTTGACAGTTATCAAGAAATATTCACGTTGTCTGGAGCATGGAATTCTTTCTGAATTTTGTTTGAACATTAATGATTGATGGTTCTGGTTTATGAGACCAGTTTTACTAAATCATTTAGTACTTTGGAATCAAGTTGAGTTATATATGGTCTCAATAAAAGAAAAGGAAATACCAGAAATCTGTTTCTCTATTGCCTCTCTTGCATCTATTATGTATGATTTCCAGACCAATGTTAATGTATTATCAACCCAGGTTCATTAAAATACTTTATACACACTTTTCAGGCAGCAAAATTTTCAGTCATTACTGAAGTGTGACATAACACCACCCATGAAGCTATCCTTTGTCATAAATGGTGATCTTACAAAAGTGTTATATAGAATGGGATTGAAAGTCATCTCACTACATGAATAATAGACATTATGACAAGTATTATGGAATAAATTTCTTTAACTAGCAAACCATTATAAATCAATTCTCGAACCCAAAAGTTTAGTCTGTGGCTTCAGTGACAAATAGATGAATATCTGCTCACTGACTCTCACAACCAAAGGCACCAGCCAATTATCTAGGAAAACATCCAAACAGAGTGCAAAAAATTTTTCTCATCCCAAGTGATTATTATCGAAGTTTATAAATAGTTTGAAATAAAGTTCCTGATATAAATGTTCCCATAAGCTTCTTTCACAGTATCAGACAAAAAACTTCACAGCCCTTTAGGAATTTTTTGATCATCTACAAAATTTTGCTTAGGAACATAAAAATACTGAAGAAGTTTCTACATTTTCTCTTTTCTCCATTACTGAAAATGAGAATTTTAGTTGTAAAATCTGTAGTTGCTAATACTTCTCATATTATTGATTATTTGATTAAGTCATGTAAAAATTTGGAACATAAGAATCAGTTATGGCAATATTCTTTGTCTTTCTCCATGTTTCTAATGAGGAAGAATAAAAGGCCATATATGAAAATAAAGAAATTAAAACTTGCTAATCATCCTCAGTGTAGTAAATTTTCATCCTATATAACTGGGCAATGAAAGCTGTTGATATGTGCCTAAATGTTGTTAAATTGAATTTACTTGCAATATTCATAGTATAGTTTGTGTCTAATTTAGCAACAATTAAAAACTTCTTATATTTGGAAAACATCCATATATTAATGTATTGCAGCAATATATTTTGTTGTTTTTTAATAAAAATAGCATGACAATTAAGATGCTAACTGATAAAGAACTTGTCTACATAGAGTGTACTCTAAGGGTCTCCCAAATCAGCATCATTTTATTTGGAGACATCATTTAGAAAAGTTGCCAAATACCGTGAAGGACTATGAGAAGGAGGCAGACACATGGACACTCAAAATGACTAATTCTGGGTGGGTTTATAAGATAATATTGTCAGCCATCTCAGTCCCAGGGCAGATTTCTTTTCCTCTGTGGTTTCTGCCACACTCAGGATGTGGTTGCAACACTGTGCCTTGCACAGTAATAGACTGCAGAGTCCTCAGAGGAGAGTCTGCTGAGTTGCATGTAGGCTGTGTTGGAGGATTTACCTACAGTCAGTGCAGCCTTGCCTTGGAACTTTTGAGCATAATTTGTTTCACCATCTGCAGGATCAATGCTTCCAATCCACTCCAGGCCCTGTCCAGTCCTCTGCTTCACCCAGTGTATATAGGTGCTAGCAATGTTGAAGCCAGAAGCCTTGCAGGACAACTTCACTGAGGATCCTGGCTTCACCAGCTCAGGTCCAGACTGCTGCAGCTGTACATCTGAATGCACGCCTGTAGAGAGAAATGTGAAATGATTGGCACTGTCACCTGAGTCTAAGGTCTCTTAAATTTGGGACATGGGAGTCCCTTACCTGTAGCTACTGCCATCAGGAAGGAGATGGTCCAGCTGTATTTCATGGTAGGGACCCTGTGATTCAGTGACTGTAGAGAAAACAGTGCTCATATGTTGTTGTTTGGTGTGGATATCTCTGCATTTATCATCATAGACTTCCATGGTTTGCATATTCATGAGCCAGGGTATTTCTTACATAAGGACATCCCAGCTGGAGAAGAAGGAAGTATAGTACACCTGGTCAGTCAACAGGATGCTGATATCCAAATCCTAATTCTATCTGAGAAACTTTCTCTGAGACATGTGCAGGCCATTAAGATTTCATATCAAAGCATAATTTTTCAATTTTAAAAATGGAATAATAACCTGAGACATTTACTTGTCTTGGTGTCAACATTGAGTGTAGTAGGTATGAGGATAATGGTTACTGGAAATGAAAAAAAAATCCTCATTTATAAGAGTTTACAAACTTCTTTCATATACATGAGAATAGTGGCCTTTCCAGAATGTGTCACACTAAATATAACACAAATGACAACAGGTGAACCTGCCTCAGAAATATGTGCAAAGTTTATTCAGCATCCTTTAACAGCTAAATCACTGAACCAAACAACATGTCAGTCAACAAAAGATTAATAAACTAAATATGCTACACATACAGCTCAGCAGAATGTGTTATTCTGTAATAAATATGGAACTCAATGTTCTTAAGTCAATTAAGATATTAACAGAAACACAGATATTGATGAGTCACACAGGTGTCAGCAATAGATATTGTCCAGTTAGAAACAACTGTGCGTCCAAACACTCAACAAAGG
This sequence comes from Micromys minutus, assembly GCF_963924665.1. NCBI lineage: Eukaryota > Metazoa > Chordata > Mammalia > Rodentia > Muridae > Micromys > Micromys minutus. The sequence goes on from NC_137969.1 coordinate 255,505,698, forward strand.
GACAACAAACTTTCTACTTGAAAAATTGACCAAATGGGAATATTAAGGACAAGAGAAAGATATGTTGATATCACAGAGGATATACCCACTACAAAATATGTTTCTAATAAAAATTCTAAACATATGTGTAGTTTTAAGTTTTCTTGTAAAAACTATTTTTGTTAATCCCCTGCAGTTTTCATTCATGACTGAAAACCCTCCTTTGATCTCCTTGATCCAATGCCAGTCAAAGCTGCTTGATGTGGATGAGAAGTTTCATAACAATCTCCTGGATCACAGAGAAATCACTTATACATGTGCACACTTCACAAGCTAGACCTCATTGTGAACACATGCAGACACATAGAATTCTGGTTAGGAACCTGCCACACACATCAAAATTTCCATTAACTCATGGAATATCCTGAAGGCATTAATTTTTAAAGAGCCAAATGCAAGGTCAAGCTGATTGATAAATGCATGTTAAATGGTCTGTGTCCAGTGCTGATCCATGAATCGGCAGACATGAGAATCGAGGTTTCATGTTCTCTTCCATAGCTGTAAGATCAGTGCTGGTTCACATTTCTTCAGTTGAGACAATTTTGTCTGACTTCCTGATAAATAAGGGGTTCATGATATATATATATCTCACAAGCTTTAATATTATAACCCAGTAACTTTGCATTGTACAGTGATTGAATTTAACGTTAATACTGATTAATGGAATAATTAATATTATAACATATTTTCTAATAATGAAATAACCTAGAAAGTCTCTCTCTCTCTTTCTCTGTCTCTCTCTCTCTCTCTCTCTCTCTCTCTCTCTCTCTCTCTCTCTCTCTCTCTCTCTCTCTCTCTCTCTCTATTTCTCTCTCTCTCTCTTTCTCTCTCTCTCTCTCTCTCTCTCTCTCTCTCTCTCTCTCACACACACACACACACACACACACACACACAAATATCTATATTATGAACTTCTTCCTGTCACTTTCTATATCATCTATATCTATATATCTACATGTGAACATCTTTTCATGGGGTATATTTGAGTTAACATCCTTAGGAGTCAAATCACTATTTAATAACCAAAAACTAAGTAAATGTGCCATATGTATGAACACAAGAGTTTGGAGAAGTGTCTTTATCGTGAATCTCAGACCATGTTAAAAATTCACCTTCCCATATTCTATCTGAGAATATATTACTTCTGTAGGAGTTGTAAGTTAAATTTTAAGATTAAGTTTGTTGAAATATTTGCCCATTTCTCCTTAACCAAATCAATTTTGCTTCTCTGTGATTGAAGAGTGTATTCCACTATGAGAACAAGTGAGTTTTTGGTATTCAAGTGTTGCTGTAGATTGTGACCTTTTATCCCTGTGAAAGTCCCAGGAAAATAATTTAAATTAAAGGGTATATGATAGTGATCTCTACTCTTAGTTGGATTGGATCTGTCAGGAAAAAATATTACAACTCATTAGGGAATGGCTTCTAGAGGGATACACTGGTAAATTTTATCACATGTGGTTCATTGAGGAGGAAATTCTGATGGAATGTTAAAGACCCCCTGCTGATTGTGTCTATAATCTGCTCTTCAAGTTTCTACCTGTGAGTGAAGTGAGCGCCACCTGCTGGCCCCATTCCTCCTGCAGCAGGGTTATTCTTCTGTGACCCAGGGCCTCTCTCTACCTGCCCCAGTTCCGGAATAATGATAACGATCACATTTATTTATTTATAAATTTTGACCTTATACCTAGGACTACCTCCAAATAACTAAGAACTCAATTAACCTGAGCAGGGGCTTTCACTAAAGCTATATTTTTTCTATGGGTTTTGTTCCCTTTTCTGGGCTCTGTGTAGCATGTTCCACTTAATCTTGCGGAAACATCATGAGCCTAGTTGGTAGGATAGTAACCAAGGGAGCAGGTATCAGGATATAAAAGTGAAATAATTAAAATAATGGAAAATGCAGATAAAGAGGTCCTGAATTTGAGAGGAAGTGAACAATGGATAAGAGATGGGATTCCAGTGGGAATATTGATGTGTACAGTATTCAGGTAAGAACATCAAAAAGATATTTGAATTAAAAGTTAGAAAAATTGTGAGAGAAATTTCACTTCATTTCCAACATTACGCTGAGTGGACTGTGTCCTGCTATACTGAATGGAAAAACCTGGGAATCCACGTCTTCCATCCTCTGTCAGAGCTGCAAGGTCAGAATAGTTGTGGTTTTCATGAATAGAGAGGCCTTGTTTATATTTCCCACTTATTCTGAGCTGTGAATTAAAATCATTAGTATTATGAGTACATAGAACAGTTTAGTAAATAAAACTAAGAATGGGTAAAGAATTAATAAGTGAGTATTATTTAATGTGAATTTGTAGTATAATCGAATCTCTTATTTATTTTGTTTTTGACAACAAATACACCACTCTATGCTTTATGTATTTTATAATACAGTTTTAGTGAGAATTTGTTTCTTTTCAAAACCACAAAATTGTTATAAGACTAGTTTTTGTTTTAATCCCGAGTGTAGGAGATCAAACATTTTCAGCCTGTCCCATGCTGCTAAGATTTAACTTGTTGTCCAGCAGAGGCATGCCTTTTTTAACTACCGATGGTTTGTGCATGTGTGTAACATTTGGAATTCTGGGAACTTTTCATAGGGTATATACATGCTAGAACCCTGAGAGGTAGAATTGGTCAATGCTATTTATTTTTGGTGGGGGATGGTGTTTAGTTGCAGTTGTTTTGTGTTTAATAAGAACTAGTGGGCAAAGAAGAAACAATTAAATCTCTTTCAGTTAAAGGATAAATCTGAGTCAAAAAATTCCACATGCCTAATTAGCAGGAAGTAGTACAAACATAATATTGCTGTGTCAACTCTATCCTTTTTTCTATTCTATACAGTGTTATGGGATTTGAAGGGCAGAAAAAAGAGAAATGGAAAAAAAAAAAGAAGAACCCAAAATGCCTAGTGTCCTGCTACATATATTGTTGATAATTTTAGGAAAAATTACAAGGATCAAGAAACGTGAAACAAATAATAAATTAAAGTAATTAGTTTAAAATATGTAGACTGTAGTGAATTATGAAAAAGACTCATGTGCAATATCCAGTTTTGTAAGTTAATGTTATATAATTTATGTATTTATATATATATATATATATATATATATATACATATATATATATATATATATATATATATACACTTACATAACACTTGCCTAGAACAGGTAAATATTTTAAAATATTTTCAAAAATAAAGGAACATATCTGTGAGTATAGAAAGATGAAGAGAAATTTAGAGTCATCATTCTAGTCCATGCTCTATTTTCATCCTTTCTTTCCTGATCCCTTCCTAGAAAATCACAATGTATGAGACTCATTCAACTTGATGTGTGTAAACATTTATACTGACTCAACAAGTGAATAGTCTCTCCAATTTTTTTTCACTTGAGGCATTCATACTACATGACAAACTTCTCACACACAGGAATGAATACAGAAATTGTGGTACATAAAAAAATAATGGAGTACTACTCATATAATATACAAAAAAAGGAAATTCATGAAATTCCTAAGCAAATGGCTGGAAATTGAAACTATCATCCTGAGTGATGTAATCCAGTAGCAAAAGAGCACTCATGGTATGTACTCACTTATAATTGGATACCAGCCTTCACCTCCACAAATAAGGTTAGAATACCCAAGAAACTATCCATAGATCTTATAAAGCTCACATTGCAGGTGCCTCGGATCTTTTTAGACAGGAGAACCAATCAGGGGAGAAAATACAAGGTTAAATAGAGGAGCAGGGATTGAAGAAAAGATCTTCAAAGACTGCCTCTCCTTGAGAACCACCCTGAATGAAGCCACCAAACCCAATTACTACTGCTGATGCCAACAAGTGTTTACTGGCTGGATGAATCATCAGAGGATATGAAAGTCTCCTCAGAGCTCTGCCAGAGTCATATAGATAATGATGAGGAAGCTTGCAGCTAAACATATATCTGAACACAGGGACTCCTACGAAATAACTACAGAAGGGACTGGAGGAGCTGAAAGGTTTGCAACCTAAAGGGAGAACAACATCAACAAGCCCAGGCACTGAGGTGCTAAAAGTGATTGGGAGAGGGAGCACTTTCATGGAAGCAAGTTGAAGGGGAAGAGGGAGGAGAGTTAGGGGTTAAGGGTATAACATTTGAAATGTAATTTCAAATTAAAATGTAAATACAGAAAATATACAATAAAATATTTTCTAAAAAGATTAAAAAAATGTGACCTATTAACATGTAGACCAGAGCACAATTCTCCATGCTAATAAGGGGTATAACACCCATGACAGTTTATCTAGTAAAATTTTCTTTCTAGAACATTCTGTTCTGCACATGCATTTTATCTATGATCTCTCATGAGGAGTTATTAAGCATCCAATTTCATGATGAATAGTTAATATACAGTGTGGATATACATGGACTGTCTTTTTCATCAAGCACAGCTGTGGCAAGCATGGAAATGGCCTTTGCTTACAGAACTACAGCCTCTGCCACCTGAAGAAGGCCCCTTTATGTTGTCAGACAACTGCTGCCAAGCTAAGTATAAACAGAGTTCCCATTCTTCTGGATCTGGGCTCATCCTCAGTCTGCAGATTCCTTACTTTCTTACCAACCCCACTCAATTCAGCAGTGCTTGGTGGTCAAGAGGATTGGGAGTCTCCAGTTCTGGTGTTGTCTCTGACCTTTAGAAACCTATTTAGTCATTGCAATTTCTCTTGTGGTTTTCTGGTGGCAACTCCATTCCTGGGAGCCTGCTTGCCAAACCTTCTGCTTCCTACATCCTAGGCTGCATTTTCTCACTCCCTATACAGTATTTTAATGTTTCCCTAAAGCTCACTACCCAACAAACATGGGACAGGATAATTTGTGGTCAAACATAACTTCATGGTAACATTGTTATACTTGGACTCACAATAAATGGTCTTCTTAATGATAAGACATTTGTAATTGTGTCATTTATGACTCTATAGATTTTCAAGAGGGCGACATTGATTTTCAGGAGTAACTGCAACGTAAAGTTTCATGGTCTGGGTTGATAAGGAGAGGGCATCCAGCTGGCAGTAGATAAGGGGAGAAGATGAAGGAGGAGGATCATGGAAGTGAGTGACCTTTATCAGTGGTAGTGAGTGGGCTGTATTATGAATAAATAAAATAAAAATAAAGCTAAAAAGGTGAAACTTCAGCAATTTTTTTCTGGTCATTTTGCTAGTGGCAAACAATTGAGTTTTGTTCTGTCAGTAATTTCAACCCAATAAATCACCCATTCCTCTCACTGGGCCTCTTTGCTACCAACTTAACTGCAGATGTTAGCACCAGAATTTCTTCCTGTTTTTTAGGAGTCCTGTGCCATAGTTTGGGGAAGGAAATATTTTTTATTCACCTGCTCTAAAATAGAATCCCTGTGTTCGATGTGTTCTTTAGGTACAGAGGTTTAGGGCTGGAGAGATGGCTCAGCCGTTAAAGGCTAGGCTCCCAACCAAAAGTATAGGTACAGAGGTTTATGTCTGGGCTCACAATGAAGACCACACAATGTGTGCCTTGCACAGTAATATTTGGCTGTGTCCTCAGTAATCACAGTGTTCAACTGCAAGAAGTACTTGTTCTTGGATGTGTCTCTAGTGATGAAGATTCAACTTTGGAGAGATGCATTGTAGCTAGTGATACCACTGTAGTTTATGTATCCCATCCATTCCATTTTATTTCCTGGGAACTTCTAGATCCTGTTCCAGGTATAACCACTGCTGATGATGAAGTATCCAGAGACAGAACAGGTGAGGGACAGTGAATGAGAAGGTTTCACAAGGCAGGTTCTGATTCCCGAAGCTCCACCTGAGACAGGATGCCTACAGACAACAGAGTCGATTCTCTTACTCAAGCAGTAACCAACCACCCCAAAAGCCGTCAGGGGAACATTTATAGAATGGCAACACTTACCTGGAAAAACTGTTAACAGGCACAAGAGATTTAATAATACCATATTTTAGGCTACACCCTCTTTTCTTCAGAGATCAGCATCCAGTAAGAAGAATGTGAGTGGGCACAGCCTAGGAGGAGATTTAATTTAGAGGTAGAAGAAACATTTGCATGTGGGAGCCAGCCTCCCCTCCTTAATTGGGAAAGGTGCTTAGGGCCTGCTCTTGAATTTTGAAATAATACCAACACTGTCTCTGGGTTCCTATAGTGTGTATCTGGAGTTAGAGTGTGTGAGAACTGTAGGACTCATTGGAATCACATCTGGACATGATCCCACCTTTCCATCCTAGAACAACCTTCCCACAGACACTATTCTGATGATGTTTTTAAACTCTCAAGTCAGTTCCAACATTCCTTTTATACTTCATGTCCTAACTTCTAGGTTTCTTAGTTTATTTTCTTAGTAATAGCATTAGAATTTGTTTAGCTAATGTATGTCAGGGACTACCCAGAGATGAAATGCTGCAGCTGCATTAGGATGGTCTCAGACTGAGAAAAGAAATGCAGTCCTTGATGTCAGTCACAGATTTAATGAAAGATAATATAAAAATTAAAATTATTCCCACACACAATTGATAATACACCAAAAAGGATCCATTTTGTAATAAACTCACTTGGAAACTGCAGTCTGAAAGAAATTATAAATTACTACATTACATCCAAATGTGCAGTGGAGATGAAGGAAGATAATGATTTGTGTCCTGAGAAATTATGTCCTGGACACAATGTAATAGGCTCTATAAAACTCTTTATGTCACAAGCTAATGGCACTAGGATATAAAACATGCAAGGAACAGACTTACCATGAATGACATCATATCTTGTCAAAGGTCCATATACTCTATAGCATACTCAACATTGTTAAAAATCTAAAGCTCATCATCTCTTCTGAACTTCAAGCAGTCTCTTAACTGTAATTTCAGAGAAAGTCAAAAATATTGTACCAAAGCAAGACAGAAAACCAGTTGGGCAAATCTCCATGTCTTCTGTCAAAACAGTCTTCATTTCTCCAACATCCTTCACCCTTTTTGATTATTGTTGGCAGATCTGACATTCAACAGCACAATACTTTATTATCTGGGGTTTGTACCACTTCTTGTTAGCAGCTTTCCTGAGAAGTTATACCACAGCTCTGACATCTCAAACATCTTGGTGTATCCACGGCATCACCAAATAACAACTTCTTTTTCTAGTGTCTGAGATCCACACATGATCCTCTGTGCTTCTCAAGAGGTTTGGAATCACTTCTTAAGCTCTGCTCTCTGTAACACTTTAGGCTCTGGATGACAACACTCTACTGCTGCTGCTGTCCTTGATGATCACCCTACGGTATTGACATCTCTAGTACACTGGCATCTTCCCCTGCAACTAGGCTTCACAAATAGCCTCTCAAAGGCTCTCATGTTGCCAAGCTTCACTTTCTTTGCATGACACCTCCCATCCTGGACCATCAACTGCAATAGAGGCGGCACCTTTAACAATGACCTTCCCTGGCTTCTCACAATGCCACACTTCATCTGTCCTAGATGACCTCTTCACACCTTCAAAAAATCAGTGCCACCTGCCTGACTCTTTAACATCACCATATCCTTCTGCAGCATGAGGTACAACCTTAACTATCTCAGGTACACAGCTTTTTTGTGCTCTCAGAAAGTACTTGCTAGATTTTTCCCTAATGATGCTTGTCTCTTCTTAACAACCAGCTAACCAGCATCAATGGTACCTGTAGTAGTTTTGTTTGTTTGTTTGTTCATTTGTTTACTCTAACAAGAATCACATGGCCAATAATGGTGAGTTCTGCTGCTAGATGAAGCTTCTACATTGCTCCATTGTTCCATTATATTATCACAGGATTTCTGTTCTCTAGCTCCTTCACTGCCTTTGCTTATCTTTCCCAAAACCTTCTCTATAGATTGAGAATGAACTCATACCTCTCCCCTGAAAGCTGCGATTAACAGTGTGTGCGACCACACTTAGATTTAAATGTTTTGTCACCTAGAACTTGCTCTTCCCCAGGATGCCCTAGATTTCAGAGGTATGCTTGCCTGTGTCTCTTTGGATGAAACATGGACACCACCATGCTGAAACTTGCTTCAAGGTCACAACTTGCTTAATCTGTTTATATCTCAGAACATAGTCTTCAGCTCCATTCAGTTAATTCATTAATATCTTCTGTTTTTTAGTTGCCTTTAGCAGTCTGACAAGTACAGTTTGTATTTTCTTTTTTATTTTTCTTTTCTTTTTCTCTCTTTTTTTATTAGATATTCTGTGTTTGCATTTGAGATATTATCCTTGTTCTCCACCTCTACTCTAATGCCTCCTTTCTCTCTAGTTCCCTTCACAAAGGTACCCTCAACTCTGATCTACTCTTTGCATCCCATTAACCTATCTTTTTTCTACATTGGAAAACCATTGCCTCTCTGGAATAAAGCCTCTCCTCACATTGATGTCAGACGCTAGTATCTTCACCTACACACAACAGTATCAATAGGTCTCTCACAGTGAGTACAAAGGTTAATATTTTACTCCATGGGAGGTTAAGAGTGTTTGGTTGGTTGATAATATTATCTTCCCATGAGGTTTCAACCCCTTTCTGCTCCTTACGTCCTTTCTTGCACAACCTCATTGGGATCCCCGATTTCAGACCAAAGGTTAGCTGCAAGCATACTCAATTGTTTCTATAGGACTTTAGCATGGTCCCTGATGGGGCATCTCTGTCTGGTTCCTGCCTTTATGTACTATTAGAGCTCAGCTATAGTTTTTGGATTTGATAACTGCATATGTTATGGATCCCCAGGTGAGGCAACCTCTCATTGATCTTTTCTTCAATCACTGCCCCTCTATTTGACCTTGCATTTTCTCCCAGATGTGTTTTGATCTTTTTTCTAAATAAGACTGAGACCTTGCCCTTTTGGCCTTCCTTCTTTTTGAGTTTCATAATGTCTGTTAATTGTTTCTTTGACATTGGGTATTCAGAGTTTTCTGGGGCTAGTACTTGCTTATCAAGGAGTGCATACCATGTGTGTTCTTTTGTGACTGGGTTCTCTCACTGAAGATGATAGTCTCTAGTTCCATCCATTTGCATACAATTTTCATGACATCATTGTTTTCAATAAGTGAGTAGCACTCCATTTATAAATGTACCAAACTCTCTGTATCCATTATTCTGTTGAGGGACAACTGGTTTCTTTCCTGGTCCTGGCTATTATAAATAAGGCTGCTAAAAACATGGAGCATGTTTCCTTGTTATATGTTGGAACATCTTTGGAGTATGTGCCCAGGAGTGAAAAAGGTAGGTTTTCACATAGTACTTTGTTCAATTTTCTGAGGAAGACCAAATTGTTTTTCAGAGTTATTGTAACAGCTTACAACCCCAGGAGTGTTCTTCTTTCTCTGCTTTCTCACCAGCATCTGCTGTCACCTGAGTTTTCTATCTTATCCATTCTAAGTGGTGTGAGGTGGAATCTTTTCAAAAGCAAGCTGTCCAATTATAATTTTTGCAGCTTCCTCTTGAAGAATCTTTTTTATTCAAAGCTTCCATCACTTAGGAAAAGAAAGTTTCAAAAGTTTCTCTTATCTTTTATTCATTAATACAGTTGTCTTAAAATTGAAGGGATGATTTTTCTTTATTTTGACACAGAGATAGTTGAACAATGAATAAGAGCCTCCTCACAAAGATGTACTTGGTCTTAAGCTAGAATCAACCCTCCAGTTCCCATTAAAATGTCAATAGTTACCCAGTCCCTCTTCTACCAACTTTTTATGAGGTTCTTTCCTCTTCTGCTAATTATTCATATTCATCTGTCCAAAGCCATATTTTTCAACCCAGTCTAACATGACTTAGCAACATGAACAAAATCATACCAGATCATCCATCTGCAACTTTCCACTAAAATAATTGAACCTGAGTTTATACTTGTTCACCAGGATTAACACATGTCTTTATAACTCACAGCATGTGGCCTACATGCCAGCAAAATCACAGTGTGTATGCCTCGGAGAGTCAGGCCTTTGAATATAGACTTATTCAGATCATGAATAATAGATTATTATAAATCAGGGATACCCTTGTAGAATTAGGAACTCACATATAAAATTCTCTCTCTCTCTCTCTCTCTCTCTCTCTCTCTCTCTCTCTCTCTCTCTCTCTCTCTCTCTCTCTCTCTCCCCCTTGATAAATCAAGGGCATCAAGAACCGTCCAATGATCAAGGGATTTCCATAGCTCCAGGTTGATGAAATTGTTTTCATCTTTCAGGATAAATAGTACTCTCCAATTGAAGCAAGAATTGTAGCACCATAGAATATAGGGTCTTCAACAAGAAAGCAAATATTTACTGTTGGGACACTGAGGCACCAGTTGGTAGGATGACTCCATTACCTACTCTTTGATTCCTAGAGAATTAATCACAGATATTGTAGTACAATTAGCATGTACTAGATTCACTTAAGAGCTTAAAGTGAATTTTGTAGAAATCTGCTTGCTAAGTTACTGTCAGTAAATAGGCAAAAAAAAAAAAACCATGTATTTAAATATTGAATCCTTTGAGTCTCTATGCAGACAACTGTAAAAGTTCACAGAACTACCCATACTTTTAGAAGATTTATTTATATATTCACATTTATTCTAATTGCTGATTTGAGGCAGAGTATAAAAAGATGATTCTTAGTAGAATAAATAATATGTATGGCAAAAAACACAAAACCTGACATATGTGCACTAGGACAGTTGGATACTGTTGGCAGCACTTTTGTACAGTTGTTACTGTTTGAGTATAATAGTGTAGAGCCTCAAGGAACTGTGTCAGTCATACCTAGACAGTGTCCACAAGAGTTTCTGGCACACACTCAACTCTCAAAACCATACTTGATGTATGTGACCACATCACAGTATGAACAGAGACCTGATTTATGTGTCCCTGTTAACAGTTAAGTTCTTAGTCTTATACATATACTGGAAATATTTTACCAACAATCTGAGAACAATGACCTTAACTGAGGACAGAGAGGAAGGATTAAAAAATCTAAATGTACTGGCTATCCCATCGGAAGAACCATGATATCAACAACTAGACCCCTCCCATCTGAGCTTATGGAACTAAAACACCCACTAAAGCACACACATGGAGAGACCAATGGCTCCAGGTTAATATGAAACAGAGAACTGCCTTATCTGGAAGATATAATAGGAGAGGCTCTTTGTCCTGTGGTACCTGAAGGCTACAGTATGGGGGAAATGCCAGGGTGTTGAAGTGGTTGTGGTTGTGTGGGGGAGTACCCTCATAGAAGCACGTGTAGGGGGGGATAGGGGTTTGTGGGAGGGAATTGAAAAATAAGGATAGCATTTGAAAGGTAAATAAACGAAATAACAAATCAGAAACACAAGTTTACAATACTCTCACTATGATGAAGTGAGAATGTTAATGGTCATTGGACATCAAGATTCATACTGAGTGTTTTGTAAAAGCAATGAAATCATTTTTTGCAGAAATTTTCCTTTTGGGAAAATAAGCTCCCTTAGATAACTAGTCTGCTATCTCACACAGTGAGAAAACAGTATCTATCACAATATTTCCACAAATTACAGTGTAGACACATTGAGGGGAGTTGAAAAGGGAATCAAAAGTTTTTGTGTCAGTATTTTATAAATTTTCCATAACAAAATAAAACAATATTGAGAGAACAAAAAACAGACAAAGGATATATTAGTCTGATATTTTTCTTTTAATATCGAAACAGGAACAAAATAATATTTGTCTTATGTGAAGACAAATATTAAACCTGTAATTTAAACATTTGAAATTAAAAGAAATACAGACTAATAATGCATGAAGATAAAAGTCAGTTGTTTAATAAGCACACATAAATATGAAAGTAAAAAAGAACTTAATAATTATTAAGATAAAAATGAAGTGTACAGTTATTATTAATGAAACCCTAGCTGAGGTCTGAGAACAGGAAACAGGACAACCATATATGATCTGTAAGATCTGAAAATTCAGATTTGGCTATGAAATTTAGGTTTTTTAGAATTCCATGTTGATAGTTTAGTAAATGCATATTGATATTTGTCATATTAATAGTATTCATATACCAAAATATTCAGCAAAATGGTTCCTCTTCCTTTCTAGAAGCCAGTCTGTGAGAACCCCACTTAGAATATTCTGTAGCTCACGATGTATCAATTTTCTATCTGTTTTATACTAAAATATTACTTCTGGTCAAGGATCAAGGAGAGAATTTTTTTCTCTGTTTTCATCTGGGCACAGCTTAACCACATTCATCTCAGGGTTTCTGACACCCTCAGGACGTTGTTCTCACACTGTTTTTCGCACAGTAATATGTAGCTGTGTCTTCATTTTTGAGGTTGTTGATCTGCATATATGCAGTGCTGGCAGAGGTTTCCAAAGAGAAGATGAGCTGTCCTTTGAAATCATCAGCATATGTTGGATTCCTAGTGTAAGTGTTGATCCAGCCCATATACTTCAGGCCTTTTCCTGGAACCTGTTTTACCCAGTACATTCTGTAGTCTGTGAAAGTATACCCAGAAGCCTTGCAGGAGATCTTCACTGACTCTCCAGGCTTCTTCAGCTCAGGTCCAGACTGCACCAACTGGATCTGTGCTTGGGTACCTGGGAAGAGAACAGAGTGGAGTGAAGATTCATGTAACATCTTTGGTTCCCTTGGGGCATTTATTTCTGATGTCTTACTTTGGGCAGCTGCCATCAGAAAAAGCCAGATCCACACCCAATTCATGATATATATGATTTGGGCTCAGTGGTTCCTTGAGAATAACTGGGTACTCTCTTGCTGGTATATGAGGTGAACCACAGATTTCTACTCTAAACTCTTCTATAGATTTGCATATGACTAGGCTTCCTAACTCATATTATACTAAACCGGAAACACAATTAGAAATAAAAGGATCTCTGATCCTTGGTAGCTGAGCCTGTGTCTTACACTATCTGCTCTTCCTGACTTCTCACTGATTATTTTGTCCTCTAAGTTCTCTACTTGAGCTGGATTTACACCCTGATGTTCTCATCCACAAACCTCTTAGTCTCAGAGCCTAAACGTGATCCTGATACATAAAATGTGAAAAAATGGCCTACAGCAACCACTCATGAGTTGGTTGCCCTGCTCTGTTCTCCAATTCAAGGACTACATCCTTTCCAGTGCACTCCACCCTCTGCATATTGAGAATTTATATCAGTAATTCCTTGCCTGCAGAGTCTAAATGGAAACTATTATTAAACTTTTTTATGTTCCTCTGAATTCAAATATTATGAACTGACAATTTCTGATAACATTTTTAGAATTAATATACAGCCTTTTCAACTATAAAGCAGGTGATTTAACTTTGCATACATCATATAGTAAATGTACAATTTTAAGAATGTAAAATGGGGTAGATAAAAAGATTTGGAAGAAATTGTATACTTATATTAATATGAAAATTTTAAATTTTTATGATAAATAATGGGGAAGCAGATGGTATAATAAAAAGTGTTTAGAGATCTGGTGAGATGGATCGATGGGCAAACACATGTTCTGCACTTGAAAGGGCTTGAGTTTTATTTCTAGCACTGAAACTACCTATTTCATCAGGTTGTGCATAAGCCAACAGTTTTTATCCTCTAAGGTATCTGCACTCATGTGCACATACCTATGCAACAACAAAGATTCATTATTAAAAAGTAGACATTTAAATAGAAAGAATGCCTAAACAGTATATCAACATATGTGAAAATTCAAATAGTAAAGTAAAAGCTTGGATTGATTTGTTTTGTTTTGTAACTGATAATCTTTATGCTCTAACATGAAGAAAATGCAGCACATATATGTTTCAAGATTCCCATAAAAATTCATTTTCTCATTTTAATATTATTTTTGCTCTTTTATATTCCAAGCAAATGACTAAGTATCATATGAGGAATCTTATTCTGCTTATTTCCACATTTAATACTTCCCCATAAGTGTACATGATGAGACACCAAAAGAAATGTTACTGAGTTACATTAACATATATTTATCAGAATCCAGAGTATGAACAGAGCTGATAAAGTAATGTTGTCTTGTATCTGACATAAAGTACAATACTGTTGTTATGCTCACCTCATTCTGTGTGGATGGTGAGGATTCAGGACACACAGTTACAATGGGCGGGACATAAGCAGTGGGAATGAGCGAAGCAGTGGAAGGACAACAGTGCTGGGCTTCAACCCGACTCTGTGCTGCTCTTCCCAGTTCCCAGAGGACAGATGCTGTGTGACAAAGGAGTCAACAGCTGCTCCTTACACTGGCTGTTTGTTCTGTGCCCTAAGGAGGAAGAGGAAGGGCAGGACTGAGAGGAAATATTTGGGGCTTTTATGCAGCTGTTCAAAGATATGGATGAAATCTGGAAATATGGCACCCCCTGCTGTATGAATTCAACCCTGTAGCATGACAAAGCTTCAACTATTATAGTCAGAGCTTCATTATGGTCTTCTTCACATTGTTTACCTCTTTCTTAAAGCAACACCATGATTTAGACTTGGAGAAGATGAAATTCAGGATTTATAATTTTCAGAGAATTTTAGATTATGCCTCAGAATCATGACTTCTTGAATTTTTTTTTTGTTATAGATACTTGGAAACCACTACTATAGGTTACTCCTGGTGATAATTAAAAAATGGGTCTAATAAAATATTTATATATAGCATTTTACAGATATTGATATAACACAGGAGACCTCGATTTTTGGATGATATTCTCTTTTCATTGAGTATGTATCATTGACTTCCTTTAGGGTTTTGGTTACTTGAAGCAAGCTGTAGGTTTAAGTTCCATCCATTTGCCAGCAAACTTCCCGATGTCCCTCTTTTTAAGAGCTGAATAGTACTCCACAGTGTAGATGAAACACGTTTATTCAGCATTTCTTCAATTGAGTGACACCTGAATTGCTTAAAGCTTCTGGCTGTTATGAATAAGTAGCTATGAACATAGAGGAACATGTTTCCTACCTGGATTTTTGAGGGGCACAGCTGGGTATTATGTTAGAAATGTTTCCAATTTTCTAATGAACCACCAGCTTACTTTCAAGAGTTGTTGTACCAGTTTGTAAGCCCACCAGCTATGGAGGAGTATAACCCGTTCTGTTCATCCTTACAACAATATATTTTCACTGATATTTTGATTTTGGTCATTCTTATATTTGAAAGATGCATCTCATGGTTTATGTGATTTGAGATTCACTAATGATTAAAGCTATTTAACATTTCTTTGAGTACTTCTGGGACATGACATGTTCCTTGTTGATAATATTTTTAGTTCTGTATACCATTTTAATATTTGGTTATTTTGTCCATGGAAACTAGCTTTGTGAGTCCTTCATATAATTTGGATATTAGGTCTATCAAATGTAGAGTTAGTGAAGACCATTGGCCAATCTTAGGTTTCTGCTGTTTAATATTGAGAGTGTTCTTTGCCTTACAGATGATTTTAGTTTCATGAGGTCACATTTATCACTTGTCAATCTTAGAGCCTGAGCTATTGGTATATCTTCAGGAAGCATTTACCTGGGCTGATGTTTTCTAGGCTATTTCTTTCTTTCTTTTCTATTAGATACAGTGTATCTGGTTTCATGTTTAGGTAAAAAAAAAAATCTAACCTGGTAGATTGTGTTGGAAAAATACTATTTTTTTTTCTTTTGGTGGTCAGTTGGAGATGATTCTGGGTTAGGGACACTGGCTTGAGTTCACTTCTCATCTCAGCTCTAGGATCTTACCCAGCCTTGTGCATATTGTCACAGACATTGTGCTCATGTGTCTCTTAATCGATTCTTGTGTAGACTTTCTGTTCCCCTTGGTATTGTCCAGTCATTTTGATGCTAATAAAATTTCTGTTACAACTTCTTTAGAATTCAATGAAACCTGAGAAGAGGAAATTTATAGAGATACCCTATGTAGAAATGAGTTTTTCAAGGACACTAAATTTATGAGATATATAAATTTCTCACTGATGTTAAACCTTTGAAATTTATTTTTAGTTCACTTGTTTAATATTGTCCGTATTTAAATTTTAGATGCTATCTCATTTGCCCCCAGTCCAAACCCCTCTTTCTCTCTAATTGCCTCCATGAATGTCTTATCACTCCCAATCACCCTACACCACCTCAGTGCCTTGACATTCCCCTATTCTATCCAAATAAGACTTCACTGGACCAAAGGCCTCTTCTTCCATTGATGCCAGACAATGCTATTCTCTGCTGCCTATGCACCTGGAGTCATAGGTATTTCCATCCATACTAACTGGTTGCTATTTTAGGCTCTGGGAGCTGTGTTGACTTTGGTTGGTTGACAGTTTTGTGCATTCCATGGGGTTGCGAACCCTTTCAGCTTCTTCAGTCATTTCTCTAGTGTCTTCATTGGGGTCCCTGTGTTCAGTCCAATGGTTAGCTGCAAGTATCCTTCATCCGGGTGCTTAGGTCTGAAAGAGTCTGAACCTCCAAATACAGCCATATTCAGGCTGTACCAAGGCCTTCCCATCCACATGCAGTACATGAGCAACATGGTCTTCCTATGGATTCAGAACAAGTTTTATGGCTGTTATCCCCAAAGTTGTTGACTGTATGTGTGGTGTGTTCTTTTAACTTGGCTTCCTAGTGTGGTCACAATGGTAGAGAAAGTACCTGACCTTTCAGAGACTTAAAGTATGCGTGTAAGGAGTGATATAGAGAGGGCACTTGGCTGGCAGTTGGTAAGGGAAGGAGGGAAAGGGAGAGGATTGTGGAAGGGAATAAACTTTAGGGGGGTAGTCAGTAGGTTGTGAATAAATAAAATAAAAACAAGAGAAAAGGTGATACTTCAGTGCTTTCCCCAGTGCATTTTTGCTAGGGCCCCAAAATTAAGTTTTGTTCTGTCAGTAGGATTGACCCAGTAAATCACACATTCATGTCACTTGACCTCTCTATGCTACCACCTTAACTGAAGATCTTAGTACCAGAGTTTCTTTTGGTACAGCAGGAGTCCTGTGCCATAGTTTTGGCTAGGAAATTTTTTTCACCTGCACTTAAGTAAACACTTTGATCCTTGGTAGGTCTGCATGCCCCCTGTTGGTACAGAGGTGCTTTACAAAGAGGTTTATGTCTGTGCTCACAATAAAGTGTCTGCACTGTGTCTCTTGCACTATAATATGAGGCTGTGTCCTCAGTAGTCATAAAGTTCAACTGCAGAAAGAACTGATTCTTGGTCATATCTCTAGTGATGGAGATTTGACTTTTGAGAGATGGATTGTAGTCAGTGCTACCACCAGAGCTTATGTATCCCATCCACTCCATTATTTCCTGGGGACTTCTAGATCCTGTTCCAGGTATAACCACTAATGGTGATGGAGTATCCAGTGACAGAACAGGTGAGGGACAGTGACTGAGAAGGTTTCACAAGGCAGGTCCTGATTCCTGAAGCTCCTCCTGAGACAGGATACCTACAGACAACAGAGGCGATTCTCTTACTCAAGCAGTAAACACCCCCCCCCCAAAAAAAACCCTTAGGGTAACATTTATAGAAGGGCAACACTTACCTGGAAAAACTGTTAACAGGCACAATGGATTTAATAGTACCATATTTTAGGCTGCACCCTCTTTTCTTCAGAGATCAGCATCCAATGAGAAGTATGTGAGTAGGCACAGCCTAGGAGGAGATTTAAGTTAGAGCTAGAAGAAACATTTGCATGTGGGAGCCAGCCTTGCCTCCATAATTGGAAAAGGTGCATAGGGCCTGCACTTGATTTTTGAAATAATACCAACACTGTCTCTGGGTAACTATAGTGTGAGTCTAGAGTTAGAGTGCGTGAGAACTGTAGGACTCACCGGAATCACATCTGGACATGATCCCACCTTTCCATCCTAGAACAACTTTCCCACAGACACTTTTCTGATAATATGTTTTTACACTCTGAAATCAGTTCCCAAACACAAAAGCAACCAAATTTGTTAAATAAAAATTTCTAAATCTTAAGTCACAGATCAAATTCCACAGATTAATAATGAAAAACTTTAGCACAACCTGCTAATGAATTGATAGCATATACAGTTGAAGTGGCTACTTCTGATTGTCAACTTGACTATACCTGGAATGAACAATGATCCAGAATTGGGGGGCCAACCATTGATCCTGATCTTGAGGCATGGAGGCTGTGAATCTCAGGAAACTAAGACAAGGAGATCGCTGATCTCAAGGTCATCTGGGATAAAGCAAATCCTAGATCTAGGTGTGGTGGTACACACCTTTAATCTGGGACACAAATTCAGTTGGAGACTTTCTTAAGAACACTGAGACAAGGAAGGCTGTCTTTCTTTGCCTGCCTGCCTTTTGGTACTCTTCCTTCCTGCCTTGTGGAACTTTGTCTGCCTGCCTGTGGGAGTGAGCATCTGTTAGATCCTTGAACTTCACAGCTGCTGCTGGCCATTGTTATGGAGTTGGACTACAGAATGTAAGTCATCAATAAATTCCTGGCTATATAGAGACTATACATAAGTTCTCTGACCCTAGAGATCCATGAATAATACAGAAATCAAAACCTAAGAAAAATAAAGGAACTAAAATAAACCATGAATCTATAGAATATTTCATACAAGCACAAAAGTTTAGCTTCTATATACCTTATGGATTCCTCTCAAATAGTGACCTCATAGTTAGCAACCAGTCAAGCCTACAAGGCTACAAGAAATTTTCAGTCACCCCTTGTATCTTATCAGAACTTTCTGAATTTTATGTACAGCAATAACAACAGAAATGCTGTTCTGACTCATTACTTATGGGATTTGGAACCTGAAGAAGCCAACTACTGAAGCCAAGCAGGAATCATATTGGAGTGATAAAACCCACTCACAAAATTTTCATTCCAAAATTTATCCTCCCTACAAGAAATACAGGCATGGGGAATGGATCAAAGACTGGAGGGATGGACAAGAATTAAACAACTCAAATAGAGTCCAATGCCATGGACAAACACCAATCCCTTACATTACTAATGATAATCTGTCATGCTGGGAGCCAGGAGCAACTTGTTAATTGAGAGATTCCACCCAGATGTCCTTCAGCAGAGGAATGAATACAGAAAGTGTGGTATATTTACATAATGGAGTACTACTCTGCTATTAGAAAAAAAAATGGTTTCATGAAATTTGTAGGCAAATGGACTGAACTAGAGACTATCATCCTGAGTGAGGTAACTCAGTCAAAAAACAAACAAACAACCAAAAAAAACCATATGATATGCACTTACTGATATGCAGATGCTAACTCCAGAAAGTTCCAAATAACCAAGAAACAATTCACACACGTGAAGCACAAAATGAAGAAAGGCCTAAATAGGAATGTTTCAGTCCTTCTTAGAAGGGAGAACAAAACACCCACAGTAGGAAATGCAGGGTAAAATAGAGGAACAGGGATTGTAGAAAAGATCACTCAGAAGTGTCCCACCTTGGGATTCACCTTATATGCAGACATCAAATCCAAGCACTATAGCTGATCCCAAGAAGTAATTACTAGCAGAAACTGGATGCCTCCTTGGAGACTATGTTAGAATCTGAGCATGTTTGCAGCTAACCATCAGACTGAATTCGGGGACCTAAGTGTGAAAGAAAGGACGTAAAGAGTTGAAAGGGGTTGCAAACTCATGGGAAGACAAAAACACTATCAACCAACCAAACCCTCCAATACTCCCATGAACTAAAACACTAACCTTTGTGCACACATTGAGAGACATTGATTCAATTGTATATGTAGCTGAAGATAGCAGTGCCTGGCAGCAATGGGTGATGAGGCCTATGGCCCAGGGAGGGCATGTATTCTCAGTGTAGGGGAATGGCAAGCAATGAGGTGGAGGGTGTGATAGAATAAAGTACACCTTTGTAAAGGCAAATGGAGGGGGGGTTGAGGGGATTAGAGTGGGAAAAAGGGATAACATCTCAAATGTAAATACAAAGAATCTAATAATTAAATAAGGAAGCAAAAAAGAGAGGTTCCACCCACCAGTTGACTCAGAAAGATATAAATACCCACAGCTAAACAGTGGTTGGAGCTTCAGGAGACTTATGAAAGAATAGGGTGAACAAATGCTATTTCACTGGTTTCACTGGTAAGAGGAACTCTCCAGGAAGAACACTAGAGTCAAAGAACCTGGATCCTTGGAGCTATCACATTCTGAAACCACAACCAAAAAGCATATACAGGATGGACCGAGGCCTCCCACTCAGAACCTATGTAGCTGATGTGTTATGTGGTCTTCATGTGGTTCCTGAGCAAGTATAAATATGAACAATCACCAAACAGCTGCCTGATTGTGGAACATATTTTAGTTGGGCTGCTTTGCCTGTCCTCAGTGAAAGGAGGCCCCTAACCTTATGGGGTCTTAATGTTCTAGGGTGGGGACATAGCAATGGGCAGGGGGAACCTACATTGGGAACATGAAAGGCATCCACTTCATGGTTGAGATGAGGTTTGGAACCCTGGTGAACCAAAGAGATGGTAGGCATTTCTCTAAACCCCCAGGAAACCAGGCCCCGGACACTATCCACAGCCCTCCATATATTTCTGGCCATCATTCACATAAGGGCAACACCCTAAGCTCCTCCACCTGAGAAGAAATGACCACAAGTCATGTAGGCACAAGACAGATCTTCATTGTAATGAGGTACCTGAAGCCTGGAGGCTTAGCCAATTAACTTTCGTTCAAAGACATCTTCCTGCAAAATGTATTTAATACCAGGCCCACCTGGAAAAGTGGTGTATGTTTTTTTATTCATCCACTTTCTGCAATGACAGTAATTTATTTTTCAACTGCTGTTTATTGACATTCAGGTGGCACTATAGCAACAGGCCTGGAGAAGCTGCAAAAAAAAAAAAAAAAAAAAAAAAAAAAAAAAAAGGTGCAGAGCACAGTGTCTGCAGTGACAGCAATGGAGAGCACAAGGAGGAGGAGAGGGGAAGACAAAGCTGTTGGGAATACAAGTCAGGGACAGGGCTAAGTCACCTACATGGAATCCTGGGCCCCATTCCCTCCGCCCCTACTGTTGCCTCCTGACTCCAGGCTTGGTCTGGAAATCCTCTGAACAACTTTCTTCAGGAGCACAGTCCACAGAGACGCTGCTGTCCTTCTGTGATACTCAGAGGGTTTCCACCTGTGTTCTTCCTTCACCCCTGGCATAGGTAGACCCATGAGAAACTGCTTGACTTTATTGCATGTTTCAGAGGCATTAACTTCTCCTGGGGTCCCAGCCCACCAGCGCCACATCATGGCTCAGAGTGAGCACTACAAGCATTGCTGCCCTAATGGAGAGGATAGGGGAGGGGGAGGGACAGGGGCTAGAAGAGGGGCTCCAGAGGATCCTCAAGGTACAGGCAGTACACACATGAGGTCGGTGAAGCCAGAGCCAGAGCGCCACCCGGTTAGCACAATGACAACATCTCCCTGCTTGAAGAAGCCTCGGGCCTTGCCAACATCCATGGCCAAGTTTACACGGAGGTCAACATCCTCAGCCCAGGCTTCCTGTACAGCATCCTTACACAGCACAGGGAAGATGCCGCAGTACAGATGGGCCTGGCGAGCCATCTGGAGATTGAAGGTCACAGCAATAATAGGGGCACGAGGGCGGTACCTGCCCACTTGGTGAGCACTCCTGCCAGACTTGGTGAGCATAAAAATGGTCCCACTGCAGCACTTGAAGGAAGCCTCCACAGTGCCCATGGCAGCAGATTCTGTGGGGTCACAGTAATGGGTGCCAGGTGGCAGAGTTCCTAGAATAACTACAGGTGGTAGATGGCGGCCTCTGCCTCTCTCTCAATCAGGTGCTGCATGTGAACAGCCTTCAGAGCGGATTCCCCTTTGGCTGTCTCTCCAGACAGCATGATGCAGTCTGTTCCATCTAGGACTGCATTGGCCACATCACTGCCTTCAGCAAGGATGGAGCGTGGCTTCTCGATCATGCTCTCCAGCATCTGTGTGGCACAGATGACAGGCTTCCCAGCTCGGTTGCATCCTCCTATCATCATCTTCTTAGCCAGGAAGACCTTCTCTGCGGGAATCTAAATGCCCAGGTCACCTCGAGCCACCATGATCCCATAACTTGCCAGTAAAATCTCATCAAACCTGGGAACACCTTCATGGTTCTCGATTTTACTGATGATCTTGATGTTCTTGCCCTTCTCTCCCAGGACCATCTGAACTTCGTGCACGTAGGCGGCCTTGCAGATGAAAGATGCAGACACCATGTCCACATCCTGCTCCACCCCAAACTTCAGGTCCTGGATGTCCTTTTCCGACACGGCAGGGAGGTCCCCGGCAGCTCCAGGCAGGTTCACGCCCTTCTTGCTGCCCAGGGAGCCACCATTCTCCACCCCTGTCACCAGGTAGTCAGCACCTTGCTCCTGCACATGCAGCAAGATGAGCCCGTCATCCACATAGTTCTTGCTGCCCAGCCACAGGATGTTCTCGTCACACTTCTCCGTGTAGGATGATCTTCAGAGTGGCTCCCTTCTTCAGCTCCACCTGTGCAGTGCCATTGCCCTTGTTGAGTCCAGTCCAGATCTCGGGCCCCTTCATGTCCAGAGCCACCGCAATGGGACAGTAGACGATGGGATCAGATGCAAAGCTGTCGGTGGCTGCACGGACATTCTTGATTGTCTCTGCATGAAACTCATAGGTTCCATGAGAGAGATTCAGCCGATCCACATTCATTCCAGACTTAATCATCTCCATCAGCATCTCCAGAGACCAGGAAGCAGGGCCAATGGTACAAATGATGCCAGGGTTGCGGGCTGTGACAGGTTCGGAGTCAATGTCAAGGCGGCACATGTGTTCCAGGAATGTGTCAGCCATGGCTGCATGGAGCTGCTGGGTCTGAATGAAGGCAGTCCCTGCTTCACTGTGTGGCTTCGGCATGGATTCTGAGATTTTTGGGCGTACTTCAGATCCCATTGCAATACCTAAAGTGGACATCTGTACAGTAAGGACGTTTCCCTGCTGTACAGTAAATGTCTTTAATCCATGGACTTTCTCTTATCATAGGAATCAGCGATGGGGAGCAGTGGAGAAACAATTCAAACACAAAGCTGCCCTCTAATGTCCATAGAAGACTTCTCTGTGCCCAAAATGTGGCTTCCATCCAAAACAAGCCAGCAAGCAACTGCCTGCAAGACTAGGACTCCCTATTGTGGAACCAGCCAGAACTCCTCTCTTACACTTCAGCCTCATGGTAGATCTTCAGGCACCATACTCCATATCATCCCTTCCAGGGCATCAAACAGTGTTTGGCTAAAGAGGAGACCTGAGTGCCATTGGCCCTGGTCTTTTCCCAGGCCCTGAGATCAGTGAGCCAGCACTGGCTGACCATCCCATATCTCACCCCCTGGCTCCTCACCCATGAAGCTGTGTTCTGCAGGTTCTCACAGCCCCACACCCTCCCTACAAATGTGTGGGACAAGCTGGACCAAACTTCCTGCTTACTGCCAACCCTAGAAGTAGTGCCCTGTGGTGGAGCAGACAAACGTCCCCACAATTAACCCAACAACTTCTTAGGGAGGAATGCGAAAGGGAAGCCTTGAAGTTGGGGCAGTGATAGTGATATAATGTTAATAATAAAATTATATTAATAATATAAATGTTGATAGAGTTCAAAATTTTGCACTGGAAATTCTTCCCAGATCCTGATAATTAAGACTTCTTTTTTTTCTGCCAGTAGTATTAACACCATGGATAATCCTTTGCTGACACCTGGCCTCTGTCTCCCACAAGCATGACACCAAAACAGCAATGTTTCTCCTACAGATGCTGCCTTTAAGAGAGATAGAAAGAAGAATGTGGTGTGCCTCTCAGACTCCATGCATGTTCGCCTTTACTGTATTTCCCAACAAACTCTATTATTTCACTGGTTAACAGAATTTATCTCATTCATAAAATTATATTTAGGAATATTCACTTGTCCTTCAGCTGTGTTGGAATATCTAGGACTCACTGAGCTGAATAGATGGACTCTAATGTTTCCATATAGCGCTGGTCCTTGTTAATTCTGTTCTTATGCTGCCCACTGACTAGTCATCTGACTATGAGATTTTAATGAGCATAGGTCCCATTTTCAGAGTTTATCTTTAATGGATGAACTTTTTTTCTCATGTTTTCTGTCTCTGTTCTGGTGTTCTTCCCTGTTTGGTCTGTTCTTCTAGTGGCAAGAGAGTATTCAGGTCCAGTATGGGCCTACAATGGGGTTTTGTGGTCTTAATAACCATAGGGGGTTATAATTTTGCTCTGGGGTTTTACTGTTCAGTGAGCTGAGATGCCCAGTAGGATGTTAGATACTAATGTAGATTCTAAGCTTCTGACTATTATCTGTAGAGTTTCTAGTAGTGATTTATCCTGCAGGAGAAAAGTTGCATTAGGTGAGATGTTTGGCTGGAATGTGGAGCCTCAAGGAGGGATGTCATTGAAAATTTCTAGGCATAAGTGAGTTTCAGTGAGCTCTAGTGTTATATCACCTGAAGATCAGATAATTTAACATCATCAGAGTTTCCTCCTATACAATAAAAGGCTGGTGTTATACTTTTGGGCAATTTTGTTTTGTTTTGCTTGTTTGTTTGTCTTTTAGATTTTTTTTTTTTTTTTTTTTTTTTTTTGGTTATTTTAACTGAAGTAGTTTCCCTCTGCTTTGTGTGTGCTGCATGCCCCCTGCTGGTACAGAGCTGCTCTACAAGGAGGTTTATGTCTGGGCTCACATTGAAGACTCCACACTGTGCCTCTTGCACAGTAATATGTGGCTGTGTCCTCAGTAGTCACAGAGTTCAACTGCAGGAAGAACTGGTTCTTGGATGTGTCTCTACTGATGGAGATTCGACTTTGGAATGATGGGTTGTAGTAAGTGCCACCATCATAACGTATGTGTCCCATCCACTCCATTTTATTTCCTGGATGTTGCCGGATCCAAATCCAGTAGTAGCCTCTGCTGGTGATGGAATATCCAGTTACAGAACAGGTGAGGGACAGTGACTGAGAAGGTTTCACAAGGCCAGGCCCTGACTCCTGAAGCTGCACCTGAGACAAGATACCTTCACAAAAGAGAGGGAATTT
The DNA here is from genome assembly GCF_963924665.1 of Micromys minutus. NCBI lineage: Eukaryota > Metazoa > Chordata > Mammalia > Rodentia > Muridae > Micromys > Micromys minutus. The sequence continues at coordinate 255,530,806 of NC_137969.1, forward strand.
TGTTAATCATGCAGAAAAATAAAAATCCTCATGGACACATGTAAGAAATCTCAACACTCACCAGGAAGTGCTGTCAACAGGTAAACAAAACTCAACTCCCTCATCTTTTAGGCTACTCCTCCTTTTCTTTAGAGATCAGCCACCAGTGAGAGATATGTGGTCAACCCATTGCAGGAGAGATATAGTTTAGAGGTAGAAAATGCATTTGCATATGGGAGTCAAATTGGCCTTCATAATTGGGGAAGCTGTATAGAGACCGGCATTGGCTATTTAAATAAGACCATCACAGTCTTTCATCATTCATCATTCACAGTGTGAATCTGGCATTAGAGTTCAGGAAGACTGTAGGATTCATAGGAAACACATCTGGACATGATCCCAACTTCCCATTTTACACCAACTTCCCACAGACACTTTTTTCATCATGTGTTTGTAGAGACTCAATCAGTGCCAAACTTCCATTAATACTTGGGTTCCTGACTTTCATGCTTTTTTGTTTGCAAGTTCAGCCTGTTCCTAGTTTTCTTCCATTCTCCTACCTGTAATATACATTATCATGTGTCCTAAAACTTGTTATAATATTTTAACTTTTTAGCACAGAAACTCTGTTATATTTCCAGTCGATATACAGGCATGAAACATTACATTAGTGATTTTGCTCTTTGGGAAAACATCAACATATAGGTCAAGTGTAACTACAGAAGGTTAAAATAACCATTCATTATGTTACACTCTTCAACAACATCTCATTAGAATTTTGTGTAATTGTTTCTGTAATAAATGTCATTGTTTCATGGATTAGGTGAAATCTCAAACTACCTTAGTGAATTACATTTTCTTGATCAACATGTTGAAAACTTGATAATATGTTTGGTATTTATATGCTTTATGCCCTTTTATTCATTGTTAAAAAACCTGTAAAATTTTCAACATATCTGATACTTGCCTCTTGAATCCATTCATTCTGGACTTTCAAAGATGAAGGTAGAATTCTGTGGCTTGTGCAGAAAAATAAGTAAAAAACTTCCTATTTTTTCTATCTAATCTCGATCTACATAAGGTCTAGAATGAGCTTCATTCCTGATCCAGCATAGTCTTGATCTCATGGTTGTAGCTGCAGCATTTTCAATGCTATATCATCTTCCTTAGGGTCATAGCTGCATAGTAGCAGATTTAGGAACATCACAGTGACTGGTTTTTTTTTTATTGGTGTGGGATTGCTATGTTTCTAATCATAGTGTGTTCTTTTAATATGCCAGATAAGTAGATTTCAGACAATATATTTGATATTGGAATAGATATTTTCTCATGAAGCTCCTATATTTGACAGTAATTGAATCTCATTAATTCAGAGAAATATAATCTCTGGATGATTTGTCTAAGTAGAAAGAGCCTAGAACCATATATTTTATAATCTCCCTACATACACTTCCATCAATATCATGGTGTGTATGAGTTCCTACCATAGACAAATGACAGAATATTAAATTTGGTAGACATATCACTAAATATTTTTTCTATTTATTCTCACTCTGTATTAGACATAAAAACTCTTCATGTGTGATGAAGATAAATCCAATACAGTTCTTCAACTATCGATACTAGCTTCAGCATTTTCAAATCTCTGTCATCTTCTTAAGAGTAAGTGCTGCATAGAAACTGATTTAGGAACATCGCAATAACTGTGTGTGGGATAGGCTGGAATCTTCATGATCATGGGGTGCTTCATTAACCTGCCACGTCAGAAGAATTCTGACAATATATCTGATATTGAAATGTGTACTGTTTGATGAAGCTCTTGTTATTTACAAAAGTAGATTGTTCATTGCAGAAAGATAATCTCTGGGTGGTAGCTCTAGTTTAAAGATCTTGAGACAATAGATTTGATAACTCTCCTACATACACTTCAGTTCTTTATCATGCTCTGTATGAGCTCCTCCATATCAAAAGAGAAATGAACAAATAATAAAATGGTCAATGAGAAGGAGGATGAACTACAGGAGGCAGAGGACAACACGCACACAGGAAATCATGCTTTCTCACTCTGCTTTGAGTTCCTAATGAAGAGAGTCCATATCTGTGTAAACAGTGAGAGTTTTGTACATCTTATGAAACAATGAGTTTATACACTGATGAGTCATTAAATATTATAAATACATTTATCTCAAAGAACTCCTTTAATGAACGTTTTCCTAATGTCTATCTGAGACTTTTTGGAAAATGAAGACAAAGGTATATGTGTGACGACAGTAGCAGTTTTATTTATCTATGTTCAAAGAACATTCTTTATATTTGTTGTGATATTCTTGATCTCATTAGCAAAAGTAACATTTTAACAGCCTGTTTTCCCACATTCTAAAGATACACTTATATTCCCAACAACACTTGGGACCCAGCCTGCCTAAATTTCTTCTACATTTGTATTTCTTCAGTTACTCCCTGCTATGCTACTATGCCACAATGAGAATACCAGCTTAATCCCCTGACTAAAGGAGTGCAGAACCTTGGCCAACAGTGAAAGGACTGCACAAGAAGGAGGATGCATGCAGCTCCAGTATGTAATATCAACATGTCTCTCCAATATAAACCCATAGTAAGTACTGACCATCAGTCACTGAAAAAAGAAAATGTACATTCTTGTCAAGGACAACTCCCTTTCAATATATAAGTTTCTTCAGGATTAATGCATAAAGGGTGGGTATCTTCCTCTTGAACAGCTGACAATTTTCTAGCACAAATGAATTTAGTATACAATATAGATTACTGTGGAATTTAACACTAGATATACTATATTCAATCATACTATGGCCAAACTTACATTCTGAGTTATTATAACCTGGGATGTATTATTCAGCACTTTACTGAAGGTCTCATAATGCACCTATGGCTGGATTCTCCCAGGTTCTTCTGGAATTCATAGCTTGGTTTCTATTATCAGAAAAATTAATACATCCCATTCCTGCCATGTTCACTGGTTTTAAAACTGATTTTGTTTCATGACTCCTCAGGATGAGATTCTGATGCTCACAGCGGAATCACATCAGCTTTGTAAATGCTCCTCATTTTGTTATGAAAAAATGCATCCTGTATTTAAACAGTTCTATCAGAATTAAACTCACATTTATTTGAAAATTTTCAGAGTAATTTTAACGTTCACCTTCCTACTTCACTTCTCTTGTCCTGGAGCTACCTATGGACCAGTGACTCCGGCTTCTCATGAGCACCTCGTAGAGAATAATACATGTCACTGTCAATTCAAATTTCTCAGCCTGTTCATTAGTAGATTCACTAAGTTCTTAGAATATTCTATGGAGACAGAAAATCTGTCCTTCATGCACACTTCACACATTTTTCTACTTGCTTCATATTTTATATCGGTTTACCACTCTAGCTTCTTCCATTAGGTTGGCAAAGCAAGTCCAAATGAGTAGTTTCTTTTTTTTTCCCAAAACTATTAATTTATTATTTCTCAGTCAAACAATGGGAGGAGAGAGTTTTCCATTTCTTTTTCTTTTTAACAACTTTATTTAACAAAACAAAGATAAATGTACAGATTTTAAGCATTTTTTGCATAAAGTTATACAATACATTTTTGTCAGTATTTTTTCAGATTTTAAATAATTTTTACATAAAACTGTATGAATATATATTTTTAGTCAGTACTTGATTTTTTTAAAGGTTTGATTGTATGCATTGAAAACTTAATAGTTACAATGAGCATAAAGTACATGTAAAACAAAATGTAACATGGAAATAGTCAAAGTTTTCTTGTTGTATAGAGATTTTTTTTTTGTTGTTTTGTTTTGTTTTCTTTATTTCTTGGACTTCATACAGTCTGTAAGTTGTTTCTGGGGCAGTCCGAGCCTCTGGGGTTAGCATCCCACTATCAGTGACTGCATATTATGTCTGTTCTTTTCTGACTGGGTTATCTCACTCAGAATGATATTCTCTAGATGCAGCCATTTTCTTAAGAATTTGGTCAAGTCATTGTTTTTGGTGGCTGAGTAGTATTCCATTGTGTAAATGTACCAGAATTTTTGTATCCATTCATATACTGAAGGACATCTGGGTTCTTTCCAGCTTCTAGCTATTATAAATAGAGCTGCTATGAAAATTGTGGTGCATATATCTTTGTTGTGTACTAAGGTGTCTCTGAGGTATATGCCCAGAAGTGGAATAGCTGGGTCTTCAGGTAGTATTATGTCCAAATTTCTGAGGTATCGCCAGACTGTTTTCCAGAGTGGCTGTATTAGTTTGCAACCCCACCAACAGTGGAGAACTGTTCTTCTTTCTCAGCAACCTCGCCAGCATCTGTTGTCGTCTGAGATTTGGATCTTGGCCAATCTGACTGGAGTGAGGTGGAATCTCAGGGTAGTTTTGATTTGCATTTCCCTGATGGCTAAGGATGTAGAGCACTTCCTTAGATATTTCTCAGCCATTCGATATTGCTCAACTGAGAATGTTTTGTTTAGCTCTGTACCCCATTTTTAATAGGGTTATTTGATTCTCTGGTGTCTAGCTTTTTGAGTTCTTTGTTTACCTTAGATATTAGGCCTCTAACAGTTCTCCTCAACAGCCTTTATTCAGGAACACCTCAATGCTAATAGGGGAATCCAAGTGCCTACAGCACCCTACTTTTATCCTTCTCAGACTGAGGTTATGTGACTTGTCCTTTGGGGATTGGTGGAGCAGGGATCACCTTATTAGCATAATGGCTTGTGGGCATGTTTGGTGCCAGAAGCGGTTATGTACATGCACAGTAAGGTTGTTTATTTCTAACCAAGCAGGATGTCAGCGCCATTTTGGTTGAGCCACCAAGCTGATCCTTACATCTCCCTTTTTTCTTTTATTTTTTTTTCTTTTAAACTTTATTTTAAAAATCAAAAATAAAAGAAAAAAATTAAACATTTTTGCATAAAGATATACAAATACATTTTTGTCTGTGCTTGGCATTTTTTTTCCTTTTTTTATTTTTTAAGGTTTGATATTCTGCATTAAGGTCTTACTAGTTACAATGAGCAAAAAATACATGTAAAACAGGAAGTAAACCTGAATTAGCCAAGGTTTTCCTGGTGTGCAAAAAATGAGCATAATGTTTTTTTGTTTTTTTTTGGTTTTGTTTTGTTTTCTTATTTTCTTGAGATTCACACAATCTATGAGTTGTTTCTGGGGTAGTCCGAGCCTCTGGGGTTAGCAACCCACTATCAGTGACTGAATATTATGTCTGTTATTTTGTGACTGGGTTATCTCACTCAGGATGATATTTTCTAGATGCAACCATTTTCTTAAGAATTTGGTTAAGTCATTGATTCTGATGGCTGATTAGTACTCCATTGTGTACATGTACCAGAATTTTTGTATCCATTCATATACTGAAGGACATCTGGGTTCTTTCCAGCTTCTGGCTATTATAAATAGAGCTGCTATGAACATTGTGGTGCATGTATCTTTGTTGTATATTGGAGTGTCTCTGGGGTATATGACCAGAAGTGTAATAGCTGGATCTTCAGGTAGTACTATGTCCAATTTTCTGAGGAATCACCAGACTGATTTCCAGAGTGGTTGTATCAGTTAACAACCCCACCAACAGTAGAGAAGTGTTCCTCTTTCTACACAACCTTGCCAGGATCTGCTGTAATGTGAGTTTTGGATCTTGGTCAATCAGACTGGTGTGAGGTGGAATCTCAGGGTTGTTTTGTTTTGCATTTCCCTGATGGCTAAGGATGTCGAGAACTTCCTTAGATGTTTCTCAGCCATTTTATATATCTCAATTGCGAATGTTTTTGTTTAGCTCTGTACCCCAATTTTTAAATAGGGTTGTTTGATTCTCTGGTGTCTAGCTTTTTGAGTTCTTTGTATACCTTGGATATTAGAACTCTATCTGATGTGGAGTTGGTAAAGATCTTTTCTTATTATGTTGGCTGCTGTTTTGTTTTCTTGACAATGTCCTTAGACTTACAGAAACTTTGCAATCTCATTAAGTCCCATTTGTTAATCTTTGACCTTAGAGTTTGAGCCATTGGTGTTTTATTCAAAAAATTTTCTCCTGTGCCTATGTGTACTAAGGTTTTTACTACTTTCTCATCTAATAGTTTCAGTGTATCTGGTTTAATGTGGAGATCTTTGATCCACTTACACTTGAGCTTTGTACAGGGAGATAAGAAATGGTCTATTTTCATTCTTCTGCATGCTGAGCTCCAGTTTGACCAGCACCATTTGTTGAATAGGCTGTCCTTTTTCCATTGGATGTTTATGGCTCCTTTGTCAAAAATCAGGTGACCATATACTTGAGGGCTCATTTCTGGATCTTCTATTCTATTCCATTGATCCACATGCCTATTTCTGTACCAGTACCATGCAGTTTTCAGCACAATTACCTTGTAATATAGCTTGAGGTCTGGGATAGTGATTCCCGCAGATGTTTTCTTGTTATTGAGGATGGATTTTGCTATTCTATGTCTTTTGTTGTTCCATATGAAATTGCACATTGATCTTTCCAATTCAATGAAGAACTGGGTTGGAATTTTTATGGGAATTGCATTGAGTCTGTAGATTGCTTTTAGTAGGATGGGCATTTTAAAATGTTGAGGCTCCCAATCCATGAGCATGGGAGATTTTTCTATTTTTTGAGATCTTCCTTGATTTCTTTCTTTAGAGGTTTGAAATTCTTGTCATACAGGTCCTTTACTTGCTTAGTTAGAATCACACCAAGGTATTTCATACAGTTTGTGACTATTGTGAAGGGTATCTTTTCCCTAATTTCTTTCTCCAAATTTTTGTCCTTTGAATATAGGAAGGCTACTGATTCATTTGAATCACTTTGCTGAACTTGTTTATCACCTGCAGGAGTTCTCTGGTGGAATCTGTGGGGTCACTTAAGTACACTATCATGTCTTCTGCAAAGAGTGATGTTTTTACTTGTTTCTTTCTTGTTTGTATCCCTTTGATTTTCTTTTGCTGTCTAATTACTCCAGCCAGTACTTCCAGTACTATGTTGAATAAGTGGGGAGTAGGGAGAGTGGGCAGCCTTGTCGAGTCTATGATTTTAGTGGGATTGCATCAAGTTTCCCATCATTAAGTTTGATGTTGGCTGTTGGTTTGCTGTATATTACTTTTATTATGTTTAGGTTTACTCCTTGGATTCTAGTTTTTTCCAGGGCTTTTAATATGAAGCGGTGTTGAATTTTGTCAAATGCTTTCTCAGTATACAGAATGATGACTATGTGATTTTGTTCTTTGAGTTTGTTTATATGGTGCATTACATTGATGGATTTCCTTATATTAAAACATCCCTGCATCCCAGGGCTGAAGCCTACTTTGTCATGAAGAATGATCATTTTGATGTGTTCTTGCATTAGGTTTGCAAGGTTTTTGTTGAGTATTTTTGCATCAATGTTCATAAGTGAGATTGGTCTGAAGTTCATTTTCCTTGTAGGGTCTTTGTGTGGTTTAGGAACCAGGGTTATTGTAGCCTCAAAAAATGAGTTAGGCAGTATTCCATCTGATTCTATCTTTTGGAATAGTTTGGAGAGTATTGCTGTTATGTCTGCAATAAATGTCTGATAAAATTTTGCACTGAACCCATCTGGACCTGTATCAGGCAGGGCAGGGGCGTGCTGTCTGTGCACACTGGGCAGAGATCCCTCTGCACCCTGGCAACTCGTATATCCTTCTTACCAGGCCTTTATCTCTGGGAAATGCTGGTCCAGGTGGCAGATGAGCCGAGCCCTGTTCTGCACCCCAAAGCCACCGGGTGGAAACAGAGGTCCCAGTGCTGGGTTCCTGGTCTCTGCATAAGGCAGGGCAGGGGCATGCTTTCCGTGTGCACTTGGCAGTGATCTCTCTGCCCCCTGGCAACTTCGATGTCCTTCTCACCAGACCTTTATCTCTGACAACTCTATAATTGACTTTAATGTAAGATGTATAATATAAATCTGTTTGTCTTCAAAAAAGGAAAATTATTATCCATTAGAACAAACTTTATAAACAAATCCTATCTCCCTATTTAGAGCAATACCTGCATATCATATGAATACATATCTAGTATTACAACTGAGTTCCAACAATAATTTTTCCAATAATCTTGCAACGTCCGCAAATTTGATGTACAGTAAGAGTGTAATGTTCAAAAGGAAACCTAGTGCTGCCGTTCATGCTAAACGTTCAAATCATTGAAATTGATTAACAAGGTGTTTAAAATCAACATCTCTAAATACAACATATAATAGGAAAAATCATATCTGTGTTCATGACTTCAAAATTTCCCTCTTTCCAAAAAGAACTTTGCACCTACATTACACTTTCTCATAGATTAAAAACTCTGTTCAGTTGTCACTTTCTAATACAGAAACTCTGTGTTTCTAAAGCATTGTTAAGTTACAGTGAATTTTCCAGTTGTAAAGTAGTGCTTGGCTGCAATGCACTCTCTTTTTCTCTTGTCATGTGCGCCCCCTGTTGGTCCTGAGCAGCACTGCAAGGAAGTTTGTGTCTGGAGTCACACTGAAGTCTCCTCACTTTGTTTATCTCTTGCACAGTAATAAGTGGCCGTGTCCTCAGCTCTCAGGGTGTTCATGTCAATGTAGAGGATGCTTCTAGAATTGTCTCTGGAGATGGTGAACCGACCCTTCACAGATGAACTGTACTCTGCTGTGTAACCATTAGCTTTGTTTCTAATAGCACCCACCCACTCAAGTCCCTTCCCAGGAGGCTGGCGGACCCAGCTCATGTAGTAATCAGTGAAGGTGAATCCAGAAGTTGCACAGGAGAGTCGCAGAGAACCTCCAGGCTGTACCAAGCCTCCTCCAGATTCCACCAGCTTCACCTCACACTGGATACCTGCAATAGTAGAGAATGCTGCTCAGGAAAATGTCATACAGATCCAAGGTCCTTAATTTTTACACACACTCAGTCACTCAGCATCTCTTGTTCATTATAAATTACCATTTAAAAGTGTTACAAAAACTATCCAGTGCAGCCACAGCTTCATGGTGAAAGGTCCTTGTTCAGGGCTCTCAACTGAATCTGGAAACTGGAGGCTGAGGAAATCAGGATGAGGCCCCTCTGCTAGAGCTAGAGTATGGACAGGGTTTTAAGAGAAGGGAGTGGGTTCCAATTTGCATATCTTCCCGCTGTAGCACCAGCTCATGGCCTGAAGCTCGAAGGGTGCAGTTATTACAGAATTCACTAATGAAATGCATGAGTTTGGTCGCAAGAGCAGCATTACAATATTGTGTATCATCTGTCTATGATAACTAGCTTCAACGTTCACCTTTCTACCAGGAAATATGTTAGAACTCTTTGTCTTTGTATTTACACCAGATACCTTGATTATTTTCTTATTTGAGCATTTTGTAAATGTTTAATAAGTGATTATATTTTACTTGAGTTTCTTTACTGACAAGATACCAGGGGAAATTATTTTGTTATAAAATGACAATGGTGCACTCTCCTGTGTACTAAAGAAGTGAAAGAACAGGAAAGCAGAGCTCTCTTTTGGCTTTTCTGGGTTTTCATTAGGACTAAAACAAGGACATTTCAAGCTTTCAGTTAAATACAGGAATTACAAACATTTCCTTTGAGGGTCCCTGCCCCTAAACTTTCTGACCAGTTTCTCTAGCTGAGCTAATGCAGGTGTCCTTCCAAGATCCCAATACATTAGAAGCTCCTCCCCCTCTTTTCTTTCTTACTGTGTGTTTTCCAAAACCCCCAAGCACACCTTATCTGTCTTACAGGCATGCTCTCCCTGACACTTTGGGGTGACTGACTTCTGAAGCCCCTTTACCCTTTCTGCCATTAGCCGGTTTGCTGAACTTTTGTGCCAAACATGTCGCTTTTTCCTTGACTAATATCCACCTTTATCCTTAGGGCAGCTGCTGAAATTTTCAGGTTATCTGGTTCCTCCTTCACTCCTCATCCTCCTCATCCTCTTTTTCTCCTCCTTGCCCTACTTCTCCTTTTTCTCAAACTCTAATAGTCCTAGAATGTCTGTCAGCTTCTTCTGTTTTTAAATTATCTTATTAACACGATCAATAACACAAAAAACTGGGAACTCTGAGTTTCCTAATCATAGTAGCTATTTCTTTTTTTATTGAATATCCTCTGTATTTCCATTTCAGATGTTATGTCCTTCCCCAAGTCCCAACTTCCTTCCCTTACAATAGCCTCCATGAAGGTGCTGCCTCTCCCAACTACCCTTTCCCACTTCAGTGTAGGAGAACTATACTGGGAAAACCAGCCTTCACTGAAACAAAGGCCTCTCCTCCCATTGATGCCAGAGAATGCTATCCTCTGCTGCATGTGCACTTGGAGCCATGGGAATTCATTGATTGCTATTTTAGTCTATGGGAGCTCTGGTGGGTTGGCTTATTTGATAATTTTCTTCTTCCAATGGGGTTGGAGACCCTTTCAGCTCCTTCAGTTCTTTCTCTAACTTCTTCCTAGGGGTCCTATGTTCAGTCCAATGGTTAGCTGCAAGCATCCACCTCTATATCATTATGTCTCTGGCAAAGACTCTGATGAGGCATCCATATCAGATTCCTGCCAGGTGTCAGCAATAGTGCTTGTGTTCTGTACCAGCAATAGTTCTTGGGTTTAGTGGCTGCATATGTGGTGGATCCCCAGGTGTGGATGGTTTCAAATCTAGATGATTTGAAAACAGTTCTTAACTGAGATAGTATAATGTCACCTTTCATTTTCTTCTCTCTGATGTTTAAGAATATTGAACACTGGTTGATATATGTATTGAATATTCATGTTTTTAACTCTTCTATTTTTGATATTATTATTTAGATAAACCTTTATCTTACTATAGATTTTATCTACCAATATTCTTCAAAATTATACTGGAAAAATAATATACATTGAAAAGATATTTATATGCTAACAATTTGTGTAAAGTGCAGTATTTAGTTATTATTGGTGGGAGGGTAAATTATTTCAAATTTAATATGGTAAGTTTAATAATTACTCAAACTAATTTTGGATGGAATTAGCTTGGATGTTCATGACCTATTGAATTTATAAAATAGATGTGATGTATATAAACACTGCAATTGCATTTGGCAGTAAAAAAAAAGAAACCAATTATCATGAAATTTGGTGGAATGTCGAAACATTATTTTTGAATACAATAGCTGAGGCTCAGGAATTACATTATATCTTTTCAAATGGTATGTGAATCTTTGCCTCAAATATTTTTAATTTCTTGATTTTATAATATTGTGATTATATATGCCCAATCACTTAAAAATAACTCAAATAGGTTCTCCCATTTTATATTTCAAATGGTTTTGTTAAATGATATTTTGGAAAATATCATACCAATATGTATATATTTTATCACATGAATATATATATGATACCCACCTCCCTTATTATCCTTCTCTCACTTCCTAGAACTACCAATATGTGTCCTTCCAAGTTTAGGTCCTCATCTCAATTCATCAATAACCCAGTGCACAGTTTGGTTATCTATAATAGGCTCATGTGGATAGGTCAATACTCTAGGGCATTGACAATCTGTCAGATTCCATATACACATAAATAATTGCCTCTCATTAGGAAGAACCATGTATCTAAGGGTCATCAGCCAGGGATAGAGCATCAGCAACCTTCCAGCTATTTACACTGTACTGATGACTATTTTGATTTTGTTGTTTGTAAGCAAGAAATAAATCTTTCTGTTAAATTTAGTGTCTAATGATTGTTTTGTGTCAAAAAGTCAAATATTTTATGCCACTCATCCTAATGTATGGTTGTTTAGTTATTTCCTTTCTCTCTCCATGATATTGCCTAAGCCTTCAGTTGGACTGTTTATATAGAGGACTTATGTACTGTTGTTATAGAATTAATAGTATTACCATAATTCAAGTGAAGTCCGTTGTCGTGGTGCCAATTGTTTTCTTGGGGACCTTCATGTGTGGAATGTCACTGCTAGAATCTGAATGTCTCTGTTATGATAAGTTTAAACATCTTAAATGCCCTATTTAGTAGAACTCTAACCTCACTGAGGGATGGAACATACCAAGCATATTGGAGTTAAATGATCCTTCTCTGTTTTTTAGTATTTAGCATGATAATGAACATAATTCTGAACACATTGAAGAATTCTGTTATGTGTAAGGTGTCTATTAACCTGCACTTTTTACATGTCCCTAGCAGTTTACAGTAATTTAGTGGCTTTCATAAAGATTAGGATTTAGTTTTTATTTCTGCTTTATTTAGACACAAAAAAACCAATTTATATTGATATTCTCTTAGTATCAAAACTTTTAAACTCATAAATATAGTCCATAAGGAGATAAGTAAAGCTTCTGACCTTTATATCCTGTATTGTTGTAGATTGTAACATTTTTGTAATTTTCAATTAATAAAAGTGCTATAGTTTAATAATGATAGCAAAATCAAAGTTTAAAGGCAGATATATTTTGTGCCTGTAATTTTTAAACCTTTTAGTCCTGCCAACTTCTAAACCTATTTTAAGAAAGGGTAGCTTGTGCTCTCAACCATTGAGCCAACTCTCCATGCCCTGAACTCTGTTATCTTAATAAACCCATATTGCTATTCATGCTTCTATTGGTACTCACAACTTTTTTCTTATGGACTCTCAGAAGAATCAGGTCTCTTGCATAGAAAAGATATCAGAGCTCTTCTAGTGGAATCTACAGCAGAATTCCGAAAAGCTTTTAAGATATGGTCATGCAGCTATGTCAGCAGCTGCCCTCATTAATTTGTAAGATACTAAATTGAAAATTCTTTCACCTGATGTGTTGGGAGCTATAATGGAATGAGCTAATAGAGAGCAGGTGATTATCCTGAGATAGTCTGCCTCGGATTATTATATAATCTGTAACTGGTCCACCCTTATTCAGCAAGGCTGTAAGAAATTCATTTTACAAAACATTCCTGCCATTAATATGATTTTCCCATATTCTTAAACATAACAATCATTAAGTTATAGCACACCACTTTAGAGCAGATCTATGAAGATGTACTGTCTTGTAGTGACACTACATAGACATATAAATAACTAAAGTCTTAAAGAGAAACCTATAAGAATTCCTAAACTAATAAATGATTTATAAATAAAAATATAAAGTTAAAATATATGAAATTAAAAATTATAAAATATATTTTTGAAATATTATTAAGATAAAGATAATTCAAATAATTATAGGATCATTTTGTCACTTTATTAGAAAATCAGGTACCACCCACCCTGGAGTATAATACCCAGCTGGCTTACAAAAGTGATGTTTTCAAAAGAAACTCCAGTGATTTGGCTCCCTAGGTTATCAGTTAAACTACACATGACAATTGAAAAGTAAATTTGTATTTGACTTTCAATTACACTCTATTGACAGACACATCCATTATCAAGTCAATAGTTCATTGTTGGATCATACTGTCTCTATTGATTGTTTTGAATATAAAAGGTATAAACTCTTTAACTCTGTTCCTTTTTAAGATGCCTTTAATAAATATATATTATTTCTTATAAAAAAGCTAGAAGCATAACAACTTCTGGAAATGTCAGGTGTCATGGGAAGATTTCATACCCCTGTGCTCTAGTCGAGGAAGTGAAACCTCAAGGCTTATCAAGACTTTAACCCAAGGATAACTGAAGGGAGAGTAGTTGATTCACTATAGGGCAAGAATTAGGCTATAATTAGTGTTAATTCATTTGGTGATTTAAAGACATTGAAAACTGTGTTTTCATGGGTCAGCAGTGAAGAAGGCCACTCCTTAATAATGGATAGATGTGTACAGCAGCATCGTGAGAGGAACTAATTATCACATAGTGGGGATCCACCCCATATACAGTGACAAAATCCAGACAATAATGTGGTTGCAAAAAATAGCATGCTGCCAGGAACCTGATATATTTGTCTTCTGAGAGGCTCTGCCAGAGTCTGACAAATACTCAGGAAGATGCTCTCAGCCAATCATTGAATTGAGAACAGTGTCATTAATGGATGAGTTAGGGAAATGACTGAAGGAGTTAAAGGGCGTTGCAACTACATAGGGAGAAATACAATATCAAACAACCAGACAACCCAGAGATCCTAAAAACTAAAGTACCAACCAAAAGAGTATACATTGAGAGATCCAGGGCTCCAGCTGCTATGTAGTAGAGAATGGCCTTATTAGGCATCACAGTTAAGAGAGACCCTGGGTCTTGTGAAGGTTCAATGCCTCAGTGTAGGGGAATGCTGTGGGGTTGGAGTGGGATGAAAGGGATTAGTTGGTTTGGGAGCAGTCTCATAGAGGAAGGGAGAGTGGGGATTTAATACTCTTAATTGAGATGGGAATCTGGGAAAAGAAATAACGTTTGAAAAATAAGTAGAGAAAATTTAAAAAAAAACAAAAAACAAAAAAGAAATGCTGTCATTTACATGCTTACTGGGGCTTTGTATGTTTTACTTGATACATTTTCTTTCTTATTTGTTTGATTTATCTTTCATTCATTTTCTTTTCTTTTTTAGTTTTCTTTCTTTTCTTGTATTGAGTTTGGAAGAAAATAATTCTGCAAAGGTTTTGAAAGAATGATTGAACAATGCTCAAACAAAACCAAATGTAAGAATTATATTCTAAGACAACAGCATCATCTACAACAAGAATTTAGAAAAGAACTGAATGAAGAGAAAGTAATCCATGCTATGAAAATATTATGTCAAGTAAAGAATAACTAAAATGATGTTGGAAATAAAATTCTTAATGAGTATAAAACAAAAATCCCTCACTGGTACATTTCATCAATAGACATCATCCTGGAAAAACATCTGAGAGTCATGTTCAAAACATGACAAGTACAAGTACTGAGTCACTCAGTAAAGACAAATGTGAATATTTTAACTGTGTATGAATATGGCATATAAATGTTGTGGGATGCTATGAAGAGACCTAGCCAATTTTTGTGTTATTGCAGAGGAGAAAGAGTAGAACATCATGGGAAAAATCCAGAGAAACTTTCTAGCAAACTAGTGCAAAATAAATGTGCCAATAACACAGTTAGAAAATGTACCAAACCCATCTACATACAAGAGGATGAGAGAACACATAATATGAAAAGGTAAATAATTGCACATTATCTATTCTACCAAAATTAATAAAGACACAAATAATGAGTTGGGGTCTACTCTTCCAGAGGACCTAAAGTAAATATTCAGCAACCACATTGCCGCTCACAACCATCTACAATGTAATCTGATACATTATTTTTGTGCTCATATACAACAAACAAACAAATATTGAATAAATAAGCAAAAAAATTAATGCTTAAAACTTATTAATGAATTGTCTGTGCTGAAGTGAATAAACACATCCAATATCATAGGGAATACACGCATAATTCCAGAACAGCTAATTTTGAGTTCTAAGAAAGCACCAAGACAAATAGAATGACAAGAATTTTTTGACACATTTTAATAATAACTTTTATCACTAATTGTCACAATTTTTTGATTAAAAATCAGACTAGCATTGGGATTCAACTGTGAAAGAAATCTTGTTGGTACCATTAAAAACAGACATCTCTGTCTATCTTAAATGGTAAATTTGAAAAAAGATACCCCAACAAAATAAAGTTAAGAAATTAGAAAGCATAAATATACAAAACTAGTTAGAAGAGGTAAAAAAACCACTTCATATTTATTCAAGAAAAATCCATTAAATATTATTAAAATTTTAAATATATAAAGCAAAATTTGTACAAAAATGTATACTATATATATTAAAAGCACAGATTACAAGCATTGCAGTGCCTGTCAATGGTAGAATTTAATAACCTTCTGTACTGATACAAAGTTTATTTAGACAAAATCTGGTAAGAGAATCATTGATGATAATTGGCATGTAACAGACATGGACTCCATAGATGTCTCCTGAACACTCCAACCCAACAATGATAGTACAGGAAATTTTCTTCAAAATTGAATATGTGTTAGATAGTTTAAATATCAATCTAAAGCAAGACAGAGTCAATATTTTTGGGAGGTGGAATAACTCCAGTAGGAAAATGCTTCAAGCTGATTGGCTGCTGATCAAGCCTGGACCACATATACTTGAATGAAGATAGCTGACGGTCTTTCATCCTGAAGGAGGCAGTGACACACGCTATGGGTCATCTTGGATGGCATATGGAATCAGACTGCAGAAGGCAAGAAAACAGGTTAGCACGCTGAAATTACCACAGTTGCTGCCCCAGTTTCCTTTTTCAGGTTACTGGACAGACCTCCCTCAATGATGAACTGTCACTTAGAATTATTAGGTGAAATTAATTCTCTCTAATGCATGATATTTTGGTCACAGTGTTTTATCAAATTGGCTATTTAAACATAACTAAACATGTTAAGATGTACTACAAGTTTCAAAAAATATACAATAAATTGAAACAACATACAGCATTTTAGTTGACTGCAATATAATAAAGCTAAATAGTAAGGAAAATTATAGAGAATTCAACAACGCATAAAAATTAACAACACACTGTAAATGATGTCACTGTCCAGAAATAAGTCATAGGGAGTACATTTGAAAATTCCTAGAATAGAATCACATATAATCACAGAATACTATAGTGCAAAGTACCTAAATTAAAATTTAATTTATATTAATACTATATTTATATTAATAATAAAGTATATATATTAATTTATATAATATTAATTTAATAACTATTATGATTTTGCATCATAAGCCCTTGAGAAACAAAAAAACAAACAAATCCTGAAGCAGTGGGTTGGGAGCTATAATAAATCCTCACCTGAAACTGAAAGGATGACAATGGAACAGATAATACAAAAATCAAAGAAAATAGAAATGGGTTCTTTGATATATAAAGAAGACTGACAAATATAAAGGAAAGATAGCAAAGGACAAAAAGAACAAATTAATAAAATTGGGGATCAAATGAGAGACATTAAACTATCAATGGGATTAAAAACCATTAAGCATACACTTTACAAACTTTTACATATGGGGAGGCTCCAGGACTCACTGTGGGTGACCCTTGTCAAACGGATCAACAGTGTGAATATGGAACCTGAAGAGACCACTTCCAGTTGCCAAACAGGTCCCCCTTGGAAGTATAGGTGCAACTATACACCTACAAAACTTTTGACCCAAAATATTTTCTTCCTACAGAAAAAAATCAGCGAAAGAAACAAGCAGAAACTGAAGGAATGGCTGACCAGTGTCAAGCCCAATTTGGGTCTAATCATGGGTAGTCTCCAGTCACAGACACTAGTACTAACACTATGCTGTACTTGCAGACAAGCTTCTAGATGCCCCAGTTCAACTCTCCAGAGAAGAAGGCTATACTTCCGGCTCTTAAGAGCTCAGGCCTATCTTATTAATTTAGTTACTCAGGCTCACTTGACATGAAAGTTAAATATTCCTAGAAAGTTGTCCTGGAACCACAGGGGATATTTACAGACATAAGAAATACAGATATCAAGTTTCATGCTTCTTTTAAGATTTTCTATACTTTCAATGAGTGATCCTATGTGAAGCAGCAGATTGACTCCTAATAGCATTATCCTTCCTGGAAAACAGCAGGGAAATTAGCTGCCCTCTTTAACTGCACAGAACAGGAATATCTGTAGCAATTCTGTTCATTACATAACACATTATAAGGCTGGAGATATGTTACATATCAGACCATAGTACCACTGCATAGAATCATCTCTGAACTACATTCTGAATTTTCATATTCAGCTAGACATAATATGATCAAAGCCTTTACAATGCAGTAATACATACAGTTTGGCTATCAATAATTTTTGTCTACACTAAAGGAGAAGTCGACATTAAATGTGAATATAAATTTAATCAGATCACAAATAGTAGATTATTATATATCAGAAATACAGTTTTTAGCTGTAGCGAAATTATATGCATAAATTCATTTTTTATTAGATGAATCAAGGGCATCAAGAACCTTCCAGTGACCAAGAAAATGTCATAGCTGCAGGTTGATGAAACTGTTTTCATCTTTCAGGAATAAAGTTATTCTCCAATAAAAGCAAGAATTGTCGAACTACAGAATACAGGGTCATAGATAAGGAAGCAAATATTTACCTGTTGGGACACTAAGGCATCAGTGAGTAGGACTACTCCATTTTCTACTCTTGGATTCCTTGAGGATGAATCATGGGCAATGTAGTACAATTAACATGTACTAGATTCTACTTATGAGCATACACTGAATTTTGTAGAACTTTGCTCACTAATCTACTGTCAATAAGTAGGCCCAATCCATGCATTTAAAAATTGAGTCCTTTGTGTCTCTACACAGACAACTGTATCTGATCATAGACCTACCCATCATTTTAGAAGATTTTTTTATATTCACATTTTTAAGTTGTTGATTTGAGGCAGAGTATAAAAAATAATTCTTAGTAGAATAAATATGTATTTCCAAAAACTGAAAACTGCATCTATGTGCATTAGGAAAGATGGACACTGTCAGCAGGATTTATGTACAATAGGATTCTGTTTGAGTGTGATAGTGTAAAGACACAAGGAAATGTGTCAATTACACCTAGACAGCGTCCCAATGAGCTTCTGACACACACTTAACTCTCAAAACCATACTTGATGTATGTGTCCTCATCACAGTATGAATAGACAGGTGATTTCTATGTCCTTGTTATCAGTCCATGTCTTAGTCTTATACATATATTAGAAAATTTCACCAACCATCTAACTGAGTACAATGACCTTAATGGAGAAGAAAGGGGAAGGACTGAAATATCTGAAAGTGTTGGCAACACCATAGGAAGAACCATAATGTCGATCAACTAGATCCCTTGCATCTGAGCTTATAGGACTAAAACATCCGCTAAAGCACACAAATGGAGGGACCTATGGCTCTAGATTCATATGCAGCAGAGAACTGCCTTATCTGGAAGAAATGAGTGGAGAGATGTGGGGCGCTGCCTGCACATTCTCCATTACAAGATGGCGCTGACATCCGGCTGGAGTTAGCAGTAAACAAGTCATGTGCACGCGTACTGGGTAACTTTCCACTTATTGAGCCCTGCCTCTCCTGTGGCCTCATAGGTCCTGATGAGTTTCAACCAATCAGTGGGCTTCATGTCCAAGGCGAGGACTGATTCCTATATAAGGGGATGGGCTAGATAGTTCGGGGTTTCCGTCTTCACGTGTTGCAAGCTTATGCTCTGCGTCTCGAGAGCATTAAAGCTTTACCACAGAAGAATCCTATATCATGTGCCGTGTCCTTCTTGCTGGTGAGACGGTTGTGCAGGACATCTGGTGCCTGAACCCGGGAACTCGACCACTCCATCGTCTGCACCACCGAAGACCCCTTGTCTCTGGGCAGGGAGGATCCAGAACTGCAGGGAGATAAGTTTGGCAAGGTATGTCTGCCCCTGGATCTTTCTTTAAATTTGGTTTAAATCTTCCACGGCCGTGGGAAGTGTCCGTAGAGGCTCTGGTCTTTGTCAGTGCAGTTTTTATTGTCTTCCTCTTAATTTCCTCTTGTGTCCAACAGGGCTGGTGTTAGTTTTGTGCTTACTCACCTTTCAGTTTCACTTTGTGCCACAATGTAAATAAGCCTGGGGCATTACATCCCTGTGATGGGCTCTTCACACTGGACCGTTACAGCCCTGCAGACAATTCTTAAGCAGAGAGATCTAGAATTGCCCACCTGGATCTTACAGCGTTTCATAAAAGAGGTAGAGCGTGCTGCCCCTTGATTTGCAGTCTCTGGGTCTCTCTCACCAACCTCATGGAAAAAATTGGGTAGAGATTTAGACTGTGCACAGACTGCCGGAAACCTCAGTCCCAGGACCATGGCCATTTGGATGATGGTACAAAATTGTTTAAAAGATGAGAGTTGTAGGCCCGCTATCGCTACGGGGCAAGAGGCATTGAGTGAAGTCTAGGATAGACTATCAGAAGCCGAACAAAGCGAGAGGATGGGTGCATGCAGGAAAAGATATTCTCCCTCTAAGGAAAATGGACCTCCAGGTACACTGCACAGTGGGAGAGTTGTTATCCACAAACCTTCAGATTTTCATTCCCTTATGCCCTCTAATATTAAGAAAAGGAGAGTAAGCTTGTACCCTGTAGAGGACCTTGAGGCTCTTAACATTGATAGCCCCGAGACTTCAGATGATGATGAGTGAGAAGGCTTGGACCCAAAGAAAGGCAGGGTCTGGGCTTTTCCAAAGTGCCATTAAGGCAGTATGGCCCATACCATAGAAAACGGAGGATCGGGTATGGGATCCTCAATGGCCCCTTACCTCCGAAAAATTAGAAGCTGTTACCCAATTGATTAGAGAACAACTACAATTGGGTCATGTAGAACCCTCTACTTCACCTTGGAATACCCCCATTTTTGTGATTAAAAAGAAATCAGAAAAATGGTGATTGTTGCATGAATTGAGAGCCATCAATGAACAAATGCATTTGCTTGGCCCTATACAACGTGGCCTATACCTCACAAAACTTCCAACAATTTTGTAGCCACATGGCTGTGACACATCTCACAAGTTTGTCTTAAAACCCACAAGGGCAAGGCATCGTCGAAAGTGCTCACCGCACCCTCAAATCCTGTTTAATAAAACAAAAAGGGGGAATTATGCAAGCTCTACCCCCTGTGCCTAGAACTGCAACATCCATGGCACTATTCACCTTAAATTTTTTACCAATGGACAAACCAAGAGAGATGGTGAAATGGAAAGATGTCATAACTAATAAATGGAAAGGACCAGATCTTGTGTTGATCAGATCCAGGGGAGCTGTTTGTGTTTTCCCTCAGGATGAAAATAATCCATTCTGGGTCCCCAAGAGGCTCACTCGAAAAATGGTGGAGACTCCTGATGACAGCCCTGCTCCTGATGCTTTGGAACCAGAGAGTCAGAGGAGAGGCGAGATGGGCGATTCTGTCAACATTCCCGAAACCAATTCCAGTGGAACACGATGCTACAGTCTTCCCTAAGTTTTTCACCACTGATATCAACTTGGGTGGGGGTGGGACTCTTTGGAGCAATCCTTTGATGCGGACTTGTGTGGCTTCTCTGACTGGTTTGTAAGCTCAAGGCCCAAACAAAAAGAGACAAGGTGGTTATTGCCCAAGCGCTTGTCGCTCTAGAACATGGAGCATCAGCTGATATCTGGTTGTCTATGCTTAAGCAGTAGGTCACCAGCCAGACAGCTCTTGCACTCCTAGAACTTCAGTTCATTGCACAGGATTAGAGTGTCTGGTTTGAGCAGCCCATGAGGGATGCCAAGTAAAGTATCGCACTGAGAGCCCCTTGTCGCGGGGTATCTCTGGGAGATATGTCATCTGGCGTGAGGGTTGCCTGCCCCAGTATCCCTCCCTCAGAAAAATGGCAGAGTGACAGGTCAAGAGTACTATGGTCTACAAAAAGCCTAGCGGTTACTCCTGTACATGGTCTTTATACACCTTAATGAGGATTTGACTTCTATCTCTGCCCTCCTAATATGGGTGTCCTACTTTGCTTAAAGAATAAAAGAAAGGGGGAGATGTGGGTCACTGCCTGCACATTCTCCATTACAAGATGGCGCTGACATCTGGCTGGAATTAGCAGTAAACAAGTCATGTTCGCAGGCGCTGGGTAACTTTCCACTCCTTGAGCCCTGCCTCTCCCGTGGCCTCATAAGGCCTGATGAGTTTCAACCATTCAGGGGGCTCCATGTCCAAGGCAAGGAGTGATTCCTATATAAGGGGATGGGCTAGATAGTTCAGGGTCTTCGTCTTCACATGTTGCAAGCTTATGCTCTGCGTCTCGAGAGCATTAAAGCTTTACCTCAGAAGAATCCTATTTTGTGTGCCGCATCGTTCTTGCTGGCCAGACGGTTGCGCGGGACAGAGAGACTCTGTCCTGTAGATCCTGAAGGCTCCCCTATAGGGAAATGCCAGGGGGGTTAACTGGTTGTGGGAGTGATGGATTTCCCTCATAGAAGCAGGGTAGGGAGAATAGGGGATTTTGGTGGGGAATTCAAAACAAGGATAACATTTGAAAGGTAAATAAACAAAAAAATCAAAAACAAAAAGAAACACTGTAAAACTGTATCTATGTGCATTAGGAAAGATGGACACTGTCGGCAGGATTTATGTACAGTAGATTTATGTACTCTCAATATGATGAAGTGAGAATGGCAATGATCATTGGCCATCATGATTCATACTGAGTATTGTAAAAGCAACAAAACCACTTTTAGCACAAATTTTCTTTTTAGGAAGATAAGCTCCCTTAGATAACTGGTTTGGTATTTCACACAGTGAGAAAGCATTATCTACCACAATATTTCCACAAATTAGAGTGTAGACACAAAGAAGGTATGGTTGAAATGGGAATTAAATATTTCTAAGTGAGTATCTCAGAAGTTTTCTATAACAAAATAAAACAATATAGAGTGGACTGAAAATAGACAAAGGATTTATTAGTGGTTTCTTTTCAATTTCAAAACAGAAACAATTTACCTGAAGGCAAACATTAAGCTTGTAACTTGGACATATGAAATTAAAAAAATACACAATGAAGAAAATATCAAGATTATATTTCACTGTTTGTTTAATCAGCTCACCCAAATATGAAAACAAGAAAGAAGTTTATAATTATTAAGATACCCAATGAAAAAGTAGAGTTATTACAAATGGAACTCTAGCTAGGCCTTATAACTGGAAACATTATAGCCATTTCTGATCTGCAAAATCTGTCAATTGAGATTTAACTATGAAAATTAGTATTTACAACTGTAAAAGTGTCTCCTTTTTTAATCTACCTCACTCCCTCACCAGCCCACTTCCTATTTTTCTCTAATTTTGTTTAATTTTTAGTTGAACAAATTTATTTTAAAAAAGAAAGATAAATATTCACATTTTAAGCATTTTTACATAAAAGTATAGGAATAAATTTTTGACAGTACTTGGTTTTTTTAAATATTTGATAGTGTGCATTAAGATCTTACTAGTTACAATGAGCATAAAATACATTTAAAACAAGATGTAACATGGAATTAGTCAAAGGTTTCTTGGTGTATAAAGGTTAAGCATAATGGTTTTTCATTTTCTTTTTTTTTTTCTTTATTTCCTTATGTCCTTTGTTTTTTATTGCACTTCATATAGTCTGTGAGCTGTTTCTGGGGTGTTCTGAGCTTTCAGGTGTTAGTATTCAATTATCAGTGACTACATAGTATGCCTGTTCTTTTGTGACTAGGTTATCTCACTCAGGATGATATTCTCTAGATGCATCCATTTTCTTAAGAATTTCTTAAGTCATTGTTTCTGATAGCTGAATAGTACTCCATTGTGTAAATATACCAAATTTTTTGCATCCATTCATCTACTGAAGAACAACTGGTCCTTTCCAGATTCCTCTTGGTTGTGTCTGTTTTCCTTTGTTCTAGAGCTTTTAGCTGTGCTGTCAAGTTGCTGATGTATGCGTTCCCCAGTTTCTTTTTGGAAGCACTCAGAGCTATGAGTTTTCCTCTCAGTACTGCTTTTATTGAATCCCATAGTTTTGGGTATGTTGTGTTTTCATTTTCATTAAATTCTATAAAATCCTTAATTTCTTTCTTTATTTCTTCTTTATCCCTACTATTGCTTATTAGAGTTGTTTAGTTTTTATGTGTAATTGGACTTTTTTTGTCTTTTTTTGTTCATGGTGATCTGATAGAATTCATGGGAGTATTTCAATCTTCTTATATCTATTGTAGCTTCTTTTGTAATTGATTATATGGTCAATTTTGGAGTAGTTACTGTGAGGTGCTGAGAAGAATATGTATTCTTTTGTTTTAGGATGATATGTTCTGTAGATATCTATTAATTCAAATTGGTCCATAACCTCTGCTAGTTGTTGTGTGTCATTGTTCAGTTTCTTTTTCAATGATCTGTCCATTGTTGAGAGTGCAGTGTTGAGGTCTCCCACTATTATACTGTGGGGTGCAATGTATATTTTGAGCTTTAGTAGGGTTACTTTTATAAATATGGTACTCTTGTATTTAGTGCATATATGTTAAGAATTGAGAGTTCCTCCTGATAAATTGCCCCTGTAATGAGTAAAAAGTGTCCTTCCTTAACTTTTTTGATAACTTTTGGCAGAAAATATACTTTATTCGATATTAGAATGGCCACTTCAGCTTGCTTCTTGGGACCATATGCTTGGAAGTTTTTTTCCCAACCTTTTACTTTGAGATAGTGTCTGTCTTTGCCTCTGAGATGAGTTTCCTGTATGCAACAAAATGATGGGTTTTGTTTATGTATCCAGTCTGATAGTCTATATCCTTTTATTGAGAAATATAATCAATTTATGTTAATTAAGGAATAGTCGTTGCTGTTTCCTGCCATTTTTGATTTTGGAGGTAGAATTGTACCTGTGTGTCTTTCTTCTTTTGGTTTTCTTGCTTAGGTATTTTTTTGTTTTTCCTTGTATGGTGTTTATTTCTTTTTATTGGGTTTTCCACCTATAATTCATTTTAATGCTGAGTTTCTGGTCAGATATTGTGTAAATTTAGTTTTGTCTTGGAATATCTTGTTATCTCTATTCATGGTGATTGAGAGTTTTGCTGGGTATAAAAGTTTGGGCTGACACCTGAATTCTCTCAAGGTCTGCATGATGTCTGTCCAGGATCTTCTAACTTTCATAGTCTCCTTAGAAAAATGCGGTGTGATTCTGATTGGTCTGCCTTTATACATTACATGACCTTTGCCCCTTACTGCATTTAGTATACATATTTGCTTTGGGCACTTGGCGTTTTGACTCTTATGTGGCAGGACAAATTTCTTTTCTGGTACACTCTATCTGGAGTTCTGTAGGCTTATTGATGCTCATGGTCATCTCATTCTTAAGGGTAGGAAAGTTTTCTTCTATGATATTTTGAAGATATTTACTGTGCCTCTTAGTTGATATTCTTCACTCTCTTCTATTCCTATTATCCTTATGTTTTGTCTTCTCATTGTGTCCTGGATCTCCTGGACAATTTTTGTTAGTATCTTTTTGGTTTTTGCATCTTGTCTCACTCTTTTGTTTATGTTTTCAATGTTATCTTCAGCCCCGGAGATTCCCTCTCCCATCGTTTGTAGTCTGTTGTAGATGCTTGCATTTGTGACTACTGATTTCCTTTTTAGGTTTTCTACCTATAGGGTCATCTCTTTTAGTGTTTTCTTTATTGTGTCCATTTCCATTTTAAATTACTTCTTTCATTCCTTCATTTCTTTGGTTCTGTTTTCCTCGAGTTCTTTGAATTCTTTGAGTGTTTTTCTTGTTTCCTCTTTAAAAGCTTTTAATTCTTTTTGCTTTTCCTCCCGTTCCTGTTTAAAGATCTCTATCATTATCTTGAGGTATGATTTCAGATATGAGTCTTCTTTTTATGGAGTGTTTGGCATTCCTTCGTTTGTTGTGATTTGAGAGCTGGGTTCTGGTGTTGCCAGGTTGTCTTCATTTCCCTGGGGGTATGTTCTTTCACTTTCCTCTTGCCATCTTGCTGTCTGTGATTATAAGTGGTCCTGTTTTCAGTGATTGGTTCTAGTTTTTCCCTTGTATATGGTCTGTGTCCCTGGATCTCTGCTGTTATTGGTGGCAGATGGCCTGAGCATCAGTTCTGCAAGCAGAGGCCGCAGATTGGAAATAGACATCCTAAGGCAGGTTTCCTGCTCCCCTGAACCAATGGAGGGGTGCACTTTCTGAGTCTTCAGCACAGACCTCTCTGTTCCTTGGCTACTTGGAGTGCTGTCTCACCAAACCTGTGTTCCTTGATCTCTGCTGTTCCTCAGAATATTTCATACAAGCACAAAAGAATACCTTCTCCACACATTATGGATTCCTCTCAAATAGTTTCTTTGAAGTTAGCAACCAATCAAGCCTCCAAAGATCCAAGAAATTTGAAGTAATCTTTTGTATCTTATGAGAACTTCCTGAATTAATTCTGGACACCAATAACAACAGAAATGCTGGAAATTTTACATTCATATTAATTAAACTACCCTCTACTCAATAATAAATGTGTCAAGAAAGAAATAAAAAAGGAGTAAAAGATGTCATATAATTCAAAGAAAATAATGGCCCAACATACCCATACCTATGTGACACAGTTAAAATACTGCTAAAATTATCGTCCTTATCACTCAGTGCCTTCATGAATGAATTAGAATATTCTCATAGAAAAAAATAAAAGTACATCTGAAAGAACTGGAAAATAAAAGCAAGCACACCAAAGAGTAGTAGAAGGCAGAAATTCATTAAAATCAGTGATGAAATCAATGAGTTAGAAACAAAGAGAGCAATAAAAATCAATAAAAGCATAGTTGGTTCTCTCAGAAATATAACAGGAAATAAAATCCTTAGTGTAACTAAACAAGAGATAGAGAAATAGTATCCAAATTAACAAAATTAGTAATGAAAATATGTACATATTAATTGACACTGAGGAAATTCAAAGGGTAATGAAGTCCTACTTTCAAAATCTGTTCTCCACATGATTGGAATCCTAAAAAAAAAAAAAAAAAAAAAAAAAAAAAAAAAAAAAAAAATGGACAGTTTTCTATTCGAATACCAGTTTTCAAATTAAAGTTAAGAAGAACTATATCAATAATCCAACAGACCCTAAAGAAATAGAAGCATTATTAAAAGGCTCCAAACCAAATGGAAAAAACCCAATGACAGTTTGTTTTAGTATGTGATCTATGAGATTTCTAAACAGCTAATGCTAAAACTACTGAAATTATTATAGAAAAAGAAAGATAAGAAACACTGCCAAATTTATTCTATGAGGGTGATTACAATAATTCTGATATTTAAACCACAATAATAACCAAAAATACCGATTTTTTATAAATATTGATGCAAGGTCATAATACATTACCTACAAACCAAATCTGATAGCATGTCATAGAAATCATCAGTCAAGCATGCTTCATTCCAGTGATGCAGGGATAGTTCAATATATAGAAATCCATCACGGTCATTAATTACATAAAGAAAAAGTTCACATGATTATCTCATTAGACTTCTTCATTCTTGTTTGAAGTACAATTTGCACAAATATTTTAGAAAATCAATTTGCTAGATTCTCAGAAATCTGGAAATAGTTCCACCTCATGACCTAGCTATATCTTTCCTGGGCATATGCCCCAAATTAACACCCCACACAGACATTTGTTTAACTCTGTTCATAGCAGCGTCATTCATTAGAGAAAGAAAGGTAAAGGAACCTATATATCAATAAAAAGTAATGTATAAAGGAAAAAAATAATTATGCCTACACTATGGAATATGATTAGGCTACTACAAGCAAAGCTGTCATTTTTTGAATTTTGAAGGCCAATCTGGAGAATGGAGATAATATCATCCTGAGTGATATAACCCAGTCACAAATGATATGTACTCATTTACAAGTGGATGGATATAAGTCACAAAATACAGGTAAAACTTTATACTCCACAGATGTATTTAAGCTAACAAGAAAAAGAGGATCAAGCAAAGAAAATTGAATATCAGTTGGAAGGACAAGTAGAAGTCATAAGAAGCAAAAGGAGGCAGGGAACTGGGAGGGGTGGAAAATATATTGGTGGGTTTCAGGATCAAGTGTGAGGAATGACAGGGGAGATGGTTAGTTCACCATGAAAATGAATGTAAATCTGCATCTGAGTGGGGTGAGAAGGGAAGCTAAACTCCAGGACAGGAAAAAGACCCGAGAAAAGGAGGCACCCAAGTATTTGTGACTCATTACTTAGTGTATTTGGAACCTGAAGAAGTCAACCCCTGAAGCCAAGCTGGAATCACATTGGAGTGATAAAACCCACTCATAAAATTTTCAACCCAAAATGTGTCCTCCCTACAAAAACTGCAGGCATGGGGAAAGACTGAAGGGATGGCCAAAAATTAAACAACTCAAATTGAGTCCCATGCCATCGACAAACACCAATCCCTTATACTACCAATGATAATCTGCTATTCTGGCAGCCACAAGCAACTTGTTCATTGAGATGTTCCACCTGGAGGTCCTTCAACAGTGGAATGGATACAGAAAATGTGGTACATTTACACAATGGAGTATTACTCTGGTATTAGATAAAAATGTTTCATGAAATTTGTAGGCAAATGGATGGAAATAGAGACTTTCATCCTGAGTGAGGTAACCCTGTCACACAAACACACACACACACACACACACACACACACACACAAACACAGACACACACACAATGTGGTATTCACTTACTGATATGCAGATACTGGCCCCAGAAAAATCCAAATACCCAATAATCAATTCACAGACACTATGAAGCTAAAAATGAAGAAAGGCCTAAATAGGGATGCCTAAGTCCTTCTTAGAAGCGAGAACAATACACTCACAGGAGGAAATGCAGGGTAAAATGAGGAACAGTGATTGTACAAATGATAACTCAGAAGCATCCCACCTTCGGATCTACTTTACATGTAGCCATCAAATCCAAACACTATAGCTGATCTCTAGAAGTAATTACTGGCAGAAACCAGATAGAGATGCCTCCTCAGCAACAATATTTGAATCATAAAGATATAGCTGAGTATGCTTGGAGGTAAACATTGGACTGAACTCTGGGTCCTAAGTGTTAAAGAAAGGACCTAAGGAGCTTAAAGGGGTTACAACCTCATGGGAAGATAACAGCATTATCACAAATCAAACCCTCCAAAACTCCCATGAACTAATAAACTAACCTTTGTGTACACATTGAGAGACATTGATTCAGTTGCATATGTAGCTGAAGATAGCAGTGCCTAGTAACAATATGAGATGAGGCTATCGGCCCAGGGTGGGCATGTTTTCTCAATGTAGGGGAATGCCAAGCAATTGGATGGAGATTGTGCTTAGAATGGAGTGCAGCTATGTGAAGGCAAATGGTCAGGGAGGGCATCATATTAGGGAAAGGAGATAATATCTCAAATGTAAATACAAAATATCTAATAATTTTATGGGAACATAAAAGGTATCCTGGTTCCTGGTTGAGATGAGGTTTGAAACACTGGTGAACCTAAGAGATGGTAGGCATTCCTCTAAACTCCAGGAAACCAGGCCCCTGACACTATCCACAGCCTTCCATATATTAGTGACCATTATTCACATAAGGGCAATACCCTAAGCCCCTTCACAATGAGAAGAAATGACCACAAGTCATGTAGGCACAAGACAGATCTTCATTATAATGAGGTACCTGAAGCCTGGAGGCTTAGCCAATTAACTTTCCTTAAAAGACGTCTTCCTGCAAAATGTATTTAATACCAAGGCAGCAGCTTCTGTGGGGTCCCTGGTAATGGGCGCCAGGTGGCAGAGTTCATAGAATAACTTCAGGTGGTAGATGGCTGCCACTGCCTCTCTCTATATCAGGTGCTGCATGTGAACAGCCTTCAGAGCATAGTCCCCTTTGGCTGTCTCTCCAGACAGCATGATGTAGTCTGTTCCATCTAGGACTGCATTGGCCACATCACTGCCTTCAGCACGGATGGGACGTGGCTTCTCGATCATGCTCTCCAGCATCTGTGTGGCACAGATGACAGGCTTCCCAACTCGGATGCATCGTCCTATCATCATCTTCTGAGCCAGGAAGAACTTCTCTGCGGGAATCTCAATGCCCAGGTCACCTCGAGCCACCATGATCCCATCACTCGCCACTAAAATCTCATCAAACCTGCGAACACCTTCATGGTTCTCGATTTTACTGATGATCTTGATGTTCTTGCCCTTCTCACCCAGGACCTTCTGGACTTTGTGCACATAGGCGGCCTTGCAGATGAAAGATGCAGACACCATCTCCACATCCTGCTCCACCCCAAACTTAAGATCCTGGATGTCCTTTTCTGACATTGTGGGGAGGTCCACGGCAGCTCCAGGTAGGTTCACGCCCTTCTTGCTGCCCAGGGAGCCACCATTCTCCACCCCTGTCACCAGGTAGTCAGCATCTTTCTCCTGCACGTACAGAGAGATGAGCCCGTCATCCACGTAGATCTTGCTACCCAGCCACAGGATGTTCTCGTCACACTTCTCCGTGTAGGATGATCTTCAGAGTGGCTCCCTTTTTCAGCTCCACCTCTGCAGTACTGGTGCCCTTGTTGAGTCCAGTCCGGATCTCAGGCCCCTTCGTGTCCAGAGCCACCGCAAAGAGACGGTAGAGGATGGGATCAGATGCAAAGCTGTCTGTGGCTGCACGGACATTCTTGATGGTCTCTGCATGGGACTCAAGGGTTCCGTGAGAGAGATTCAGACAAGAAATTCATTCCAGACTTAATCATCTCCATCAGCATCTCCAGAGACCAGGAAGCAGGGCCAATGATACAAATGATGCCAGTGTAGTGGGATGTGACTGGTGTGGAGTCAATGTCAAGGCCGCACATGTGTTCCAGGAATGTGTCAGCCATGGCTGCATGGAGCTGCTGGGTCTGAAAGAAGGCAGTCCCTGATTCACTGTGTGGCTTCGGCATGGTTCCTGAGATTTTCGGGCGTACTTCAGATCCCGTTGCAATACCTAAAGCGGACGTCTGTACAGTCAGGATGCTTTGCTGCTGTACAGTAAATGTCTTTCATCCATAGACTTTCTCTTTTCATGGGAATCAGCGATGGGGAGCAGTGGAGAAACAATTCACCTACAAAGCTGCCCTCTAATGTCCCATAGAAGGCTTTTCTGTGTCCGAAGCTGTGGCTTCAACCAAAAACAAGCCAGTAAGCAACTGCATGCATGTCTAGGACTCCCTATTGTGGGACGAGCCAGAACTCCTCTCTTACACTTATCCCCAGGGGAGATCCTCAGGCACCATACTATATATCATCTCTTCCAGGGCATCGAGTGTTGTTTGGGTAAAGAGGATACCTGAGTGCCAATGGCACTGGTCTATCTCCAGGTCCTGAGAACAGTGAGCCAGCACTGGCTGACCATCCCATATCTCACCCCATGGCTCCTCACCGATGAAGCTGTGCTCTGCAGCTTCTCACAGCCCCACACCCTCCCTACAAATGTGTGGGACAAGCTGGACCAAACTTCCTGCTTACTACCAACACTAGCAGTAGTGTCCTGTGGTGAAGCAGACAAAAGTCCCCACAATTAACCCAAAACCTTCTTAGGGATGAATGGGAAAGGGAAGCCTTGAAGTGGGGCAGTGATAGTGATATAATGTTAATAATAAAATTATATTAATAATATAAATGTTGATAGAGTTCAGAATTTTGCACTGGAAATTCTTCCCAGATCCTAATAATTAAGACTTCTTTTTTTTTCTGCCAGTAGTATTAACACCATGGATAATCCTTTGCTGACACCTGGACTCTGACTCCCAACAGCATGACACCAAAACAGCAATGTTTCTCCTACAAATGTTGCCTTTAAGAGAGATAGAAAGAAGAATGTGGTGTGCCTCTCAGACTCAAAGCATGTTTGCCTTTACTGTATTTCCCAACAAATGTTATTATTTCACTGGTTAACGGAATTTATCTCATTATAAAATTATATTTAGGAATATTTACTTGTCTTTCAACTGTGTTGGAATATCCAGGGCTCATTGAGCTGGATAGATGGAATCTAATGTTTTCATATAGCGCTGGTCCCTGTTAATTCTGTTCTTATGCTGCCCACTGACTAGTCATCTGACTATGAGATTTTAATGAGCATAGGTCCCATTTTCAGAGTTTATCTTTAATGGATGAACTTTTCCCCCATGTTTTCTGTCTCTCTTCTTGTGTTCTTCCCTGTTTGTTCTGTTCTTCTAGTGGCAAGAGAGTATTCAGGTCCAGTATGGGCCTACAATGGGGTTTTGTGGCCTTAATAACCATAGGGGGTTATAATTTGGCTCTGGGGTTTTACTGTTCAGTGAGCTGAGATGCCAATTAGGATGTTAGATACTAATGTAGATTCTAAGCTTCTGACTATATCTGTAGAGTTTCTAGTAGTGATTTATCCTGCAGGAGAAAAGTTGTATTGGGTGAGATGTTTGGCTGGAATGTGGAGCCTCAGGGAGAGATGTCATTGAAAATTTCTAGGCATAAATGAGTTTCAGTGAGCTCTAGTGTTATATCACCTGAAGATCAGATAATTTAACATCATCAGTGTTTCTTCCTCTACAATAGAAGGCTGGTGTTACACTTTTGGACAATTTTGTTTTGTTTTGCTTGTTTGTCTTTTAGATTTTTTTTTTTTTTTTTTTTTTTTGGTTATTTTAACAGAAGTAGTTTCCCTCTGCTTTGTGTGTGCTGCACGCCCCCTGCTGGTGCAGAGCTGCTCTACAATGAGGTTTATGTTTGGGCTCACACTGAAGACCACACACTGTGTCACTTGCACAGTAATATGTGGCTGTGTCCTCAGTAGTCACAGAGTTCAACTGCAGGAAGAACTGGTTCTTGGATGTGTCTCTAGTGATGGAGATTCGACTTTGGACTGATGGGTTGTATCTAGTGCTACCATCATAGTATATGTATCCCATCCACTCCATTTTATTTCCTGGGAACTTCCGGATCCAGTTCCATGTATAACCACTGCTGATGGAGTATCCAGTGACAGAACAGGTGAGGGACAGTGACTGAGAAGGTTTCACAAGGCCAGGTCCTGACTCCTGAAGCTGCACCTGAGAAAAGATACCTTCAAAAAAGCGAGTGGATTTTGTTAATCATGCAGAAAAATAAAAATCCTCATGGACACATGTAAGAAATCTCAACACTCACCAGGAAGTGCTGTCAACAGGTAAAGAAAACTCAACTCCCTCATCTTTTAGGCTACTCCTCCTTTTCTTTAGAGATCAGTCACCAGTGAGAGATATGTGATCAACCCATTGCAGGAGAGATATAGTTTAGAGGTAGAAAATGCATTTGCATATGGGAGTCAAATTGGCCTTCATAATTGGGGAAGCTGTATAGAGACCGGCATTGGCTATTTAAATAAGACCATCACAGTCTTTCATCATTCATCATTCACAGTGTGAATCTGGCATTAGAGTTCAGGAAGACTGTAGGATTCACAGGAAACACATCTGGACATGATCCCAACTTCCCATCTTACACCAACTTCCCACAGATACTTTTTTCATCATGTGTTTGTAGAGACTCAATCAGCGCCAAACTTCCATTAATACTTGGCTTCCTGACTTTCATGCTTTTTTGTTTGCAAGTTCAGCCTGTTCCTAGTTTTCTTCCATTCCCCTACCTGTAATATACATTATCATGTGTCCTAAAACTTGTTATAATATTTTAACTTTTTAGCACAGAAACTCTGTTATATTTCCAGTAGATATACAGGCATGACACATTACATTAGTGATTTTGCCCTTTGGGAAAACATCAACATATAGGTCAAGTGTAACTACAGAAGGTTAAAATAACCATTCATTATGTTACACTCTTCACCAACATCTCATCAGAATTTTGTGTAATTGTTTCTGTAATAAATGTCATTGTTTCATGGATTAGGTGAAATCTCAAACTACCTTAGTGAATTACATTTTCTTGATCAACATGTTGAAAACTTGATAATATGTTTGGTATTTATATGCTTTATGCCCTTTTGTTCATTGTTAAAAAACCTGTAAAATTTTCAACATATCTGATACTTGCCTCTTGAATCCATTCATTCTGGACTTTCAAAGATGAAGGCAGAATTCTGTGGCTTGTGCAGAAAAATCAGTAAAACACTTCCTATTTTTTCTATCTAATCTCGATCTACATAAGGTCTAGAATGAGCTTCATTCCTGATCCAGCATAGTCTTGATCTCATGGTTGTAGCTGCAGCATTTTCAATGCTATATCATCTTCCTTAGGGTCATAGCTGCATATTAGCAGATTTAGGAACATCACAGTGACTGGTTTTTTTTTTATTGGTGTGGGATTGCTATGTTTCTAATCATAGTGTGGTCTTTTATTATGCCAGATAAGTAGATTTCAGATAATATATTTGATATTGGAATAGATATTTTCTCATGAAGCTCCTATATTTGACAGTAATTGAATCACATTACTTCACAGAAATATAATCTCTGGATGATTTGTCTAAGTAGAAAGAGCCTAAAACCATATATTTTATAATCTCCCTACATACACTTCCATCAATATCATGGTGTGTATAAGTTCCTACCATAGACAAATGACAGAATATTAAATTTGGTAGACATATCACTAAATATTTTTTCTATTTATTCTCACTCTGTATTAGACATAAAAACTCTTCATGTGTGATGAAGATAAATCCAATACAGTTCTTCAACTATCGATACTAGCTTCAGCATTTTCAATTCTCTGTCATCTTCTTAAGAGTAAGTGCTGCATAGAAGCTGATTTAGGAACATCGCAATAACTGTGTGTGGGATAGGCTGGAATCTTCATGATCATGGGGTGCTTCATTAACCTGCCAGGTCAGAAGAATTCTGACAATATATCTGATATTGAAATGTGTACTGTTTGATGAAGCTCTTGTTATTTACAAAAGTAGATTGTTCATTGCAGAAAGATAATCTCTGGGTGATAGCTCTAGTTTAAATAGCTTGAGACAATAGATTTGATAACTCCCCTACATACACTTCAGTTCTTTATCGTGCTCTGTATGAGCTCCTCCATATCAAAAGAGAAATGAACAAATAATAAAATGGTCAATGAGAAGGAGGATGAACTACAGGAGGCAGAGGACAACATGCACACAGGAAATCATGCTTTCTCACTCTGCTTTGACTTCCTAATGAAGAGAGTCCATATCTGTGTAAACCGTGAGAGTTTTGTCCATCTTATGAAACAATGAGTTTATACACTGATGAGTCATTAAATATTATAAATACATTTATCTCAAAGAAATCCTTTGATGAACGTTTTCCTAATGTCTGTCTGAGACTTTATGGAAAATGAAGACAAGATATATGTGTGAAGACAGTGACAGTTTTACTTATCTATGTTCAAAGAACATTCTTTATATTTGTTGTGATATTCTTGATCTCATTAGCAAAAGTAACATTTTAACAGTCTGTTTTCCCACATTCTAAAGATACACTTATATTCCCAACAACACTTGGGATCCAGCCTGCCTAAATTTCTTCTACATTTGTATTTCTTCAGTTACTCCCTGCTATGCTACAATGCCATAATGAGAATACCAGCTTAATCCCCTGACTAAAGGAGTGCAGAATCTTGGCCATGTGTGAAAGGACTGCACAAGGAGGAGGATGCATGCAGCTCCAGTATATGAAAACAACATGTCTCTCCTATTTAAACCCATAGTAAGTACCGACCATCAGTCACTGAAAAATAAAGTGTACATTCTTGTCAAGGACAACCTCCTTTCAATATATAAGTTTCTTAT
Source organism: Micromys minutus (assembly GCF_963924665.1). NCBI lineage: Eukaryota > Metazoa > Chordata > Mammalia > Rodentia > Muridae > Micromys > Micromys minutus. The sequence goes on from NC_137969.1 coordinate 255,566,096, forward strand.
GGATTAAAGCATAATGGGTGGGTATCTTCCTCTTGAACAGCTGACAAATCTCTAGCACAAATGAATGCAGTATACAATATAGATTACTGTAAAAATTAACACTAGATATACTATATTCAATAATACTATGTCCAAACATGTATTCTGAGTATATTATAACCTGGGATGTATTATTCAGTCCTTTACTGAAGGTCTCATAATGCACCTATGGCTGGATTCTCCCAGGTTCTTCTGGAATCCATAGCTTGGTTTATATTATCAGAAAAATTCATACACCCCATTCCCGCAAGTTCACTGGCTTTAAATCTAATTTTGTTTCATGACTCCTCACGATGAGATTCTGATGCTCACAGCGGAATCACATCAGCTTTGTAAATGCTCCTCATTTGGTTATGAAAAAAATGCATCCTGTATTTAAACAGTTTGATCAGAATTAAACTCACATTTATTTGAAAATGCTCAGAGTAATTTTAGCGTTCACCTTCCTACTCCACTTCTCTTGTCCTGGAGCTACCTATGGACCAGTGTCCCCAGCTTGTCATGAGCACCTCGTAGAGAATAATACATGTCACTGTCAATTCAAATTCCTCAGACTGTTAATTAATAGATTCACTAAGTTCTTAGAATAGTCTTTGGAGACAGAAAATCTGTTCTTCAAGCACACTTCATACATTTTTGGACTTGCTTCATATTTTATATCGGTTTACCATTCTAGCTTCTTCCATTATGTTGGCAAAGCAAGTCCAAGATGAGTAGTATATATATAGTGACAATCACTAGATGGAAAGTCCTGGCTGGAGTTCAAACCTGTGTTTCTTCTTCACAGGTGAGGCTCAGCACTGTGGTTTTGGTGAGTAGCAGAAATAATATATATATATATATATATATATATATATATATATATATATATATATATATATATATGGGTGTGTGAGTGTGTGTGTGTGTGTGTGTGTGTGTGTTGTGTCTCATGCCCTACTTGACCAGTAAGGAAGATACAATACTCCAGATTCTTCTCAACAGCCTTTATTCAGGAACACCTCAAAGTTAATAGGGGAACCCAGAGTGCCTAGAACACCCTACTTTTATTTTTCTCTGACTGAGGTTATGTGATTTTTCCTCTGAGGATTGGTGGAGCAGGGATCACCTTATTAGCATAATGGCTTGCAGGCATGTTTAGCACCAGAAGCAGTTATGTAAATGCAGTCAGGTTGTTTATTTCTTACCAAGCCAGATGTCAGCACCATTTTCTTAGGGCCACCAAGCCGCTCCTTACATCTCCCTGTTTTTTATTTTATTTTTTTTCTTTCTTTTTTTTAAACTATATTTTAAAAAACAAAGATAACAGAAAAAAAATTAAACATTTTTGCATAAATATATACAAATACATTTTTGTCAGTGCTTGGCTTTTTTTTTTTCCTTTTTTTTTTTTTTTTTTTTTTAAGGTTTGATATTCTGCATTAAGGTCTTACTAGTTACAATGAGCGAAAAGTACATGTAAAACAGGATGTAACCCTGAATTAGCCAACGTTTTCTTGGTGTGTAAGGATTGAGCATAATGGTTTTTTTGTTTCTTTGTTTGTTTTGTTTTCTTTTCTTATTTTCTTGAGATTCACACAATCTGTGAATTGTTTCTGGGGCAGTCTGAGCCTCTGGGGTTAGCATCCCATTATCAGTGACTGAATATTATGTCTGTTCTTTTGTGACTGGGTTATCTCAATCAGGATGATATTTTTTCGATGCAAACATTTTCTTAAGAATTTGGTTAAGTCATTGTTTCTGATGGCTGAGTAGTACTCCATTGTGTAAATGTACCACAATTTTTGTATCCATTCATCTACTGAAGGACATCTGGGTTCTTTCCAGCTTCTGGCTATTATAGAGCTGCTATGAACATTGTGGTATTGGAGTGTCTCTGGGGTATATGCCCAGAAGTGTAATATCTGGATCTTCAGGTAGTACTCTATCTAATTTTCTGAGGAATCGCCAGACTGATTTCTAAAATTGTTGTATCCGTTTTCAACCCTACCAACAGTGAAGAAGTGTTTCTCTTTCTCCACAACCTTGCCTGCATCTGCTGTCATTGAGATTTGGATCTTGGCCAATCTGACTGGATTGAGGTGGAATCTCAGCGTTGTTTTGATTTGCATTTCCCTGATGGCTAAGGATGTCGAGCACTTCCTTAGATGTTTCTCAGCCATTCCATATTCCTCAATTGAGAACGTTTTATTGAGCTCTGTACCCCATTTTTTAATAGGGTTGTTTGATTCTCTGGTGCCTAGCTTTTTGAGTTCTTTGTATACCTTGGATATTAGGCCTCTATCTGATGTGGAGTTGGGAAAGATATTTTCCCACTCTATTGGCTGCTGTTTTGTTTTCTTGACAATGTCCTTAGCCTTACAGAAACTTTGAAATCTCATTAATTCCAATTTTTTTAATCTTTGACCTTAGAGCTTGAGCCATTGGTGTTTTGTTCAGATTTTTTTTTTCCTGTGCCTATGTGTACTAAAGTTTTTTTCTACTTTCTCATCTAATAGTTTCAGTGTATCTGGTTTAATGTGGAGATCTTTGATCCACTTACACTTGAGCCTTGTACAAGGAGATAAGAAAGGGTCTGTTTTTATTCTTTTGCATGCTGAGTGCCAGTTGGACCAGCACCATTTGTTGAATAGGATGTCCTTTATCCACTGAATGTTTACAGCTCCTTTGTCAAAAATCAGGTGACCATATACTTGAGGGCTCATTTCTGGATCTTATATTCTATTCCATTGATCCACATGCCTATTTCTGTACCAGTACCATGCAGTTTTCAGCTCAATTGCCTTGTAATATAGCTTGAGGTCAGGGATAGTGATTCCCACAGATGTTTTCTTGTTTTTGAGGATGGATTTTGCTATTCTAGGTCTTTTGTTATTACAGATGAAATTGCACATTGATTTTTCCAACTCAGTGAAGAACTGGGTTGTAATTTTGATGGGGATTGCATTGAATCTGTAGATTGCTTTTGGTAGGATGGCCATTTTTAAAATGTTGAACCTTCCAAACTATGAGCATGGGAGATCTTCCATTTTTATAGATCTTCCTCGATTTCTTTCTTTAGAGGTTTGAAATTCTTGTCATACAGGTCCTTCACTTGCTTAGTTAGAATCATACCAAGGTATTTCATAGTTTTTGTGATGATTGTGAAGGGTATCTTTTCCCTAATTTCTTTCTCCAAATTTTTGTCCTTTGAAAATAGGAAGGCTACTGATTTGTTTGAGTTAATTCTGTATCCGTCCACTTTGCTGAACTTGTTTATCAGCTGTAGGAGTTCTCTGGTGGAATTTGTGGGGTCACTTAAGTACACTATCATGTCATCTGCAAAGAGTGATGTTTTTACTTGTTCCTTTCTAGTTTGTATTCCTTTGATTTACTTTTGCTATCTAATTACTCCAGCCTGGACTTCCAGTACTATGTTGAATAGGTGGGGGGAGAGTGGTCAGCCAGGTCAAGTCCATGATTTTAGTGAGATTGCTTCAAGTTTCCCTCCTTTAAGTTTGATGTTGGTTGTTGGTTTACTGTATATTACTTTTATTATGTTTAGGTTTGGTCCTTGGATTCTTGATTTTTTCAGGGCTTTTAACATGAAGGGGTGTTGAATTTTGTCAAATGTGTTCTCAGTATATAGAGAGAAGACTATGTGATTTTGTTCTTTGAGTTTGTTTATATGGTGGATTACATTGATGGATTTCCTTATATTAAACCATCCCTGCATCCCAGGGATGAAGCCTACTTGGTCATGATGAATGATTATTTTGATGTGTTCTTGAATTAGGTTTGCAAGGTTTTTGCTGAGTATTTTTCCATCAATGTTCATAAGTGAGATTGGTCTGAAGTTCTCTTTCCTTGTAAGAGGGTTATTGTAGCCTCAAAAAATGAGTTAGGTAGTATTCCATCTAATTCTATCTTGTGGAATAATTCGGAGAGTATTGGTGTTATGTCTGCAATACATGTCTGATAAAATTTTGCACTGAACCCGTCTGGACCTGTATCAGGTAGGGCAGGGGTGTGTTGTCTGTGCACACTGGGCAGAGATCCCTCTACCCCCTGGCAACTCGTATATCCTTCTTACCAGGCCTTTATCTCTGGGAACTGCTGGTCCAGGAGGCAGATGAGCCGAGACCTGTTCTGCACCCCAAAGCCGCCTGGTGGGAACAGAGGTCCCAATGCTGGATTCCTGTTCCCTGCATAAGGCAGGGCAGGGGTGTGCTTTCCGTGTGCACTAGGCAGAGATCTCTCTGCCCCCTGGCAACTTGGATGTCCTTCTCACCAGGCCTTTATCTCTGGGAACTCTATAAATGACTTTAATGTAAGATGTATAATATAAATCTGTTTTTCTTCAAAAAAGGAAAATTATTATCCATTAGAACACAGTTTATAAACAAATCCTATCTTCCTGTTTAGAGCAATACCTGCATATCATATGAATACATATCTAGTATTACAACTGAGATACAGCAATAATTTTTCCAATAGCCTGCCAAGTCCCCAAACTTTGATGTACAGTAAGACTGTAATGTTCTGAAGGAAAACTAGAGCTGCCGATCATGCTAAATGTTCAAATCATTAAATTAATTACCAAGGAGTTTAAGATCAATATCTCTAAATACAACATATAATACGAAAAGAACATATCTGTGTTCATGACTTCAAAATTTCCCTCTTGCCAAAAAGAACTTTGCACCCACATTACAGTTTCTCATAGATTAAAAACTGTCTTCAGTTGTCACTTTCCAATACAGAAAATCTGTGTATCTAAAGTATTGTTAAGTTACAGTGAATATTCCCCTTGTAAAGTAGTGCATGGAGCTACAATGCACTGTCTTTTTCTCTGGTCATGTGTGCCCATTTTTGGTCCTGAGCAGCACTGCAAGGAGGTTTGTGTCTGGAGTCACACTGAAGTCTCCTCACTGTGTTCATGTCTTGCACAGTAATAAGTGGCCGTGTCCTCAGCTCTCAGGGAGTTCATGTCAAGGTAGAGGATGCCTCTGGAATTGTCTCTGGAGATGGTGAACCGACCCTTCACAGATGAACTGTACTCTGATGTGTAACCATTAGCTTTGTTTCTAATAGCACCCACCCATTCAAGTCCCTTCCCAGGAGGCTGGCGGACCCAGCTCATGTAGAAATCAGTGAAGGTGAATCCAGAAGTTGCACAGGAGAGTCGCAGAGAACCTCCTGGCTGTACCAAGCCTCCTCCAGATTCCACCAGCTTCACCTCACACTGGATACCTGCAATAGTAGAGAATGCTGCTCACGAAAATGTCATACAGATCCAAGGTCCTTAATTTTTACACACACTCAGTCACTCAGCACCTCTTGTTCATTATAAATTACCATTTAAAAGTGTTACAAAAAATATCCAGTGCAGCCACAACTTCATGGTGAAAGGTCCGTGTTCAGGGCTCTCAACTGAATCTGGAAACTGGAGGCTGAGGAAATCAGGATGAGGCCCCTCTGCTAGAGCTAGAGTATGGACAGGGTTTTAAGAGAAGGGAGTGGGTCCCAATTAGCATATCTTCCCGCTGTAGCACCAGCTCATGGGCTGAAGCTCTAGGGGTGCAGTTATTACAGAATTCACTAATGAAATGGATGAGTTCGGTCGCAAGAGCAGCATTATTAGATTGTCTATCATCTATGATAACTACCTTCAACATTTTATTTTGATTTAACCAGTACACCTTTCTACCAGGAAATATGTAATAATTCTTTGTCTTTGTATTTACACCAGATATCTTGATTATTTTCTTTTTGAGCATTGTGAAATGTTTAATAAGTGATTGTATTTTACTTGAGTTTCTTTATTGACAAGATACCAGGAGAAATTATTTTGTTATAAAATGACAATGGTGCACTCTCCTGTGTACTAGAGAAGTGAAAGAACAGGAAAGCAGAGCTCTCTTTTGTCTTTTCTGGGTTTTCATTAGGACAAAACCAAGGACATTTCCAGCTTTCAGTTAAAGACAGGAATTACAACCATTTCATTTGAGGGTCCCTGCCCCTAAACTACCTGACCAGTTTCTCTAGCTGAGCTAATGCAGGTATCCTTCCAAGATCCCAATGCATTAGAAGCTCCTCACCCTCTTTTCATTTTTACTGTGTCTTTTCCAAGAATTCCAAGCACACTTTTTTTGTCTTACAGGCATGCTCTCCCTGACACTTTGGGGTGACTGACATCTGAAGCCCCTTCACCCTTTCTGCCATTAGCCGGTTTGCTGACCTTTTGTGCCAAACACATGGCTTTCTCCTTGACTAAAGTCCACCTTTATCTTTAGGGCAGCTGCTGAAATTTTCAGCTTATCTGGTTCCTCCTCCACTCCTCATTCTCCTCATCCTCTTTTTCTCCTCCTTCCCCTACTTCTCCTTTTTCTCAAACTTTAATAGTCCTAGAATGTCTGTCAGCTTCTTCTGTTTTTAAATTACCTTATTAACAACATCAATAACACATAAAACTGGGAACTCTGAGTTTCCTAATAATAGTAGCTATTTTTTTATTGAATATCATCTGTATTTCCATTTCAGATGTTATGCCCTTCCCCCAGTACCATCCCGCCTTCCCTTACAATAGCCTCCATGAAGGTGGTCCCTCTCCAACTACCCTTTCCCACTTCAGTGTAGGAGAACTATCCTGGAAAAATCAGCCTTCACTGAAACAAAGGCCTCTCCTCCCATTGATGCCAGAGAATGCTATCCTCTGCTGCATATGCACTTGGAGCCGTGGGAATTCATTGGTTGCTATTTTAGTCTATGGGAGCTCTGGTGGGCTGGGCTAGTTGAAAATTTTCTTCTTCCAATGGGGTTGGAGACCCTTTCAGCTCCTTCAGTTCTTTCTCTAACTCCTTCCTTGTGGTCCTATGTTCAGTCCAATGGTTAGCTGCAAGCATCCTCCTCTGTATCCTTATGTGTCTGGCAAAGCCTCTGAGAAGGCATCCATATCAGATTCCGGCCAGGTGTCAGCAATAGTGCTTGTGTTCTGTACCAGCAATAGTTCTTGGGTTTAGTAGCTGCATATGTGGTGGATCCCCAGGTGTGTATGGTTTCAAATCTAGATGATTTGAAAACAGTTCTTAACTGAGATGTTATAATGTCACCTTTCATTTTCTTCTCTCTGATGTTTAACAATATTGAACACTGGTTGATATATGTATTGGGCATTCATGTTTTTAAAGATATGGGTTTAACTCTTCTATTTTTGATATTATTAGTTAGTTAAACCTTTATCTTACTATAGATTTTATCTACCAATATTCTTCAAAATTATACTTGAAAAATAATATACATTGAAAAGATATTTATACGCTACCAATTTGTGTAAAGTACAGTATTTAGTTATTATTGGTGGGAGGGTTAATTAGTATGAGTTTTATGAAAATAAGTGTGATGACTTCCAAAAGAACTCAAATTTAATGTGGTAAGTTTAATAATTACTCAAACTAGTTTTGGATGGAATTAGCTTGGATGTTCATGACCTATTGAATTTACAAAAGAGCTGTGATGTATATAAACACTGCAATTGGATTTGTCAGTAAAAAAAGAAAGAAACCAATTATCATGACATTTGGTGGAATGTTGAAACATTATTTTTGAATACAATAGCTGAGGCTCAGGAATTACATTATATCTTTTCAAATGGTATGTGAATCTTTGCCTCAAATATTTTTAATTTCTTGATTTTAAAATATTGTGATTATATATGCCCAATCACTTAAAAATAACTCAAACAGGTTCTCCCATTATATATTTCAAATGGTTTTGTTAAATTATATCTTGGAAAATATCATACCAATATGTATATATTTTATCACACACACACACACACACACACACACACACACACACACACACATATGATATCCACCTCTCTTATTATCCTCCTCACACTTCCTAGAACTACCAATATGTGTCCTTCCAAGTTCAGGTCCTCGTCTCAATTCATCAATAACCCAGTGCACAGTTTGGTTATCTATAATAGGCTCATGTGGATAGGTCAATACTCTAGAGCATTGACACTCTGTCAGATTCCATATACACATAAATAATTGCCTCTCCTCAGGAAGAACAAAGTATCCAAGTGTCATCAGCCAGGGATAGGGCATCATAAACTTCCACCTATCTACAATGTACTTAGGACTATTTTAATTTATTGTTGTTTGTAAGCAAGAAACAAATCTTCCTGTTAAATTTAGTGTCTAATAATTTTTTTGTGTCAAAAACTCAAATATTTTATACCACCCATCCTAATGTATGGTTGTTTGGTTATTTCCTTTTTCTCTCCCTAAGCCTTCAGTTGGACTGTTTATATAGAGGACTTATGTACTGTTGTTACAGAATTAATAGTATTACCATAATTCAAGTGAAGTCCTTTGTCATGGTGCCCATTGTTTTCTTGGGGACCTTCATGTGTGGAATGTCACTGCTAGAATCTGAGAGTCTCTGTTATAAGTTTAAACATCTTAAATGCCCTATTTAGTAGATCTCTGACCTCACTGAGGGATGGAACATACCAAGCATATTGGAGTTAAATGATCCTTCTCTGTTTTTTTAGTATTTAGCATGACTATAAACATAATTCTGAACACATTGAAGAATTCTGTTATGTGTAAGGTGTCTATTAGCAGTTTACAGTAATTTAGTGGCTTTCATAAAGATTAAGACTTAGTTTTTATCCTCACTTTATTTAGACACAAATTAACAATTTATATTGATATACTCTTAGTATCAAAACTTTTAAACTCATAAATATAGTCCATAAGGAGATTGGTAAAGCTTCTGACCTTTATATCCTGTATTGTTATAGAATGTAACATTTTTGTAATTTTCAATTAAAAAAGTGCTATAGTTTAATAATGATAGCAAAATCAAAGTTTAAAGGCCGATATATTTTATGCCTGTAATTTTTAAACCTTTTAGTTCTGCCAACCTCTAAACCTATTTTAAGAAAGGGCAGCTGGTGCTCTCAACCATTGAGCCATCTCTCCATGCCCTGAACTCGGTTATCTTGATAAACCCATATTGCTATTCATGCTTCTATTGGTACTCACAATTTTTTTCTTATGGACTCTCAGAAGATTCAGGTCTCTTGCCTAGAAAAGATGTCAGAGCTCTTCTAGTGGAATCTACAGCAGTATTCTGAAAAGCTTTTAAGATATAGTCATGCAGCTATGTCAACAGCTGCCCTCATTAATTTCTAAGATACTAAGTTGAAAATTCTTTTACCTGATGTGTTGGGAGCCATAATGTAATGAGCTAATAAATAGCAGGTGATTATCCTGAGATAGTCTGCCTCGGATTATTATATAATCTGTAACTGGTCCACCCTTATTCAGCAAGGCTGTAAGGGATTCATTTTACAAAACATTCCTGCCATTAGTATGATTTTCCTATATTCTTAAACATAACAATCATTAAGTTATAGCACACCCCTTTAGAGCAGATCTATGAAGATGTACTGTCTTATAGTGATACTACATAGACATATAAATAATTTAAGTCTTAAGGAGAAACCTATAAAAATTCCTAAACTTATAAATGATTTATAAATAAAAATATAAAGTTAAAATATATGAAATTAAAAATTATAAAATTGAGTTATTTAAATATTATTAAGATAATTCAAATAATTATAGGATCATTTTGTCACTTTATTAGAAAATCAGTTACCACCCACCCTGGAGTATAGTACCCAGCTGGCTTACAAAGGTGATGTTTTCCAAAGAAACTCCAGTGATTTCGCCTCCCTAGGTTATCAGTTAAGCTACACATGACAATTTCAAAATAAATTTGTATTTGACTTTCAATTACACCCTATTGACAAACACATCCATCATCAAGTCAGTAATTGATTGTTGGATCATTCTGTCTCTATTGACTGTTTTGAATATAAGAGGTATAAACTCTCTAACTATTCTTTTTTAAGATGCCTTTAATAAATATATATTATTTCTAAAAAAAAAAAAAAAAGCTAGAAGCATAACAACTTCAGGAAATGTCAAGTGTGTCATGGAAGATTCCATACCACTGTGCTCTAGTCGAGGAAGTGAAATGTCAAGGCTTATCCAGACTTTAACCCAAGGATAACTGAAGGGAGAGTAGTTGATTCACTATAGGACAAGAATTAGGCTATAATTAGTGTTAATTCATTTGGTGATTTAAAGACATTGAAAACTGTGTTTTCATGGGTCAGCAGTGAAGAAGGCCACTTCTTCATAATGGATAGATTTGTAAAGAAGCATCATGAGAGGAACTAATTATCACATAGTGGGGATCCATTTACATACAGTGACAACATCCAGACAATATTGTGGTTGCAAAGAATAGCATGCTGACAGGAACCTGATATATTTGTCTTCTGAGAGGCTCTGCCAGAGTCTTACAAATACCTAGGAAGATGCTCTCAGCCAATCATTGAATTGAGAACAGTGTCACTAATGGACGAGTTAGAGAAAGGACTGAAGGAGTTGAAGGGCTTTGCAACTACATAGGAAGAAATACAATATCAAACAACCAGACCACCCAGAGATGCCAAAAACTAAACTACCAACAAAAAGAGTATACCTTGAGAGATCCAGGACTCCAGATGCTATGTAGTAGAGAATGGCCTTATTAGGCATCACAGTTAAGAGAGACCCTAGTCTTGTGAAGGTTCAATGCCTCCGTGTTGGGGAATGCTTTGGGGTGGGGATGGGGTAAAAGGGATTGGTTGGTTTGTGAGCAGTCTCATAGAGGCAGAGAGAGTGGGGATGTAATACTTTTAATCGAGATGGGAATCTGGGAAAAGATATAATGTTTGAAAAATAAGTAAAGAAAATATTTAAAAGAAAAAGAAATGCTGTCTTTTACATGCTTACTGGGGCTTTGTATGTTTTACTTGATACATTTTCTTTTCTTTTTGTTTGATTTCTCTTTCATTCATTTTCTTTTCTTTTTTAGTTTTCTTTCTTTTCTTGTATTGAGTTTGTAAGACAATAATTCTGCAAAGGTTTTGAAAGAATGATTGAACAATACTCAAACAAAACAAAATATAAGAATTATACTCTAAGACAACAGCATCTTCTATGACAAGAATTTAGAAAAGAACTGAATGAAGAGGAAGTAATCCATGCTATGAAAATACTATGTCAAGTAAAGAATAACTAAAATGATGTTGGAAATAAAATTCTTAATAAGTATAAAAACAAAAATCCCTCACTGGCACATTTCATCAATAGACATCATCCTGGAAAAACATCTGAGAGTCATTGTCAAAACATAAAGTACAAGTACTGAGTCACTCAGCAAAGACAAATGTGAATATTTTAACTGTGTATGAATATGGCATATAAATGTTGTGGATGCTATGAAGAGACCTAGCCAATCTTTGTGTTATAGCAGGGGAGAAAGAGTAGAACACCATGGCTAAAACCCAGAGAAACTTTCCAGCAAACTAGTGCAAAAAAATGTGCCAATAACACAGTTAAAAAAAGTACCAAACCCATCTACATACAAGAGGATGAAAGAACACCAAATATAAAAAGGAAAAAAATTGCACTTTATGTATTCTACCAAAATTAATAAAGACACAAATAATAACTGAGTTGGGGTCTACTCTGCCAGAGGACCTGAAGTAAATATTCAGCAACCACATTGCAGCTCACAACCATCTACAATGTAATCTGATACGTTTTTTTTTTTGTGCTCATATACAACGAACAAACAAACATTGAATAAATAAACAAACAAATAAATCCTTAAAACTTATTAATGAATTGTCAGTGCTGAAGTGAATAAACACATCCAAAATCATAGGGAATACACGCATAATTCCAGAACAGCTATTTCTGAGTTCTAAAAAAGCACCAAGACAAATAGAATGACAAGAATTTTTGACACATTTTAATAATATCTTTTATCACTAATTGTCAAAATTTTTTAATTAAAAATCAGACTAGCTTTGGGATTCAACTGTGAAAGAAATCTTGTTGGTACCATTAAAAACAGACATCTCTGTCTATCTTAGATGGTAAATTTCAAAAAAGATACTCCAACAAAATAAAATTAAGAAATTAGAAAGCATCACTATACAAAATTAGTTAGAAAAGTTAAAGGAAACCACTTCATATTTATTCAAGAAAATTCCATTAAAATACTATTAAAATTCTAAATATATAAAGCAAAATTTGTACAAAAATGTATACTATCATTATTAAAAGCACAGATTATAAGCACTGCATTGTCTGTCCTTGGGAGAATTTAATAACCTACTGTACTGATACAATGTTTATTTAGACAAAATCTAGTAAGAGAATCATTGACGAAAATTGGCATGTAACAGACATGGAATCCGTAGACGTCTACTGAACACTCCAACCCAACAATGATAGTATAGGAAATTTTCTTCAAAATTGCATATGTGTTAGATAGTTTAAATATCAAACTAAACAAAGGCAGAGTCAATTTTTTGGGTGGAATAACTCCAGTAGGAAAATGCTTCAAGCTGATTGGCTGCTGATCAAGCCTGGACCACACATACTTGAATGAAGATAGCTGACGGTCGTTCATCCTGAAGAAGGCAGTTGCTCACGCTATGGGTCATCTTGGATGGTATATGGAATTAGACTGCAGAAGGCATGGGAACAGGTCAGCATGCTGAAATTACCACAGCTGCTGCCTCAGTTTCCATTTTCAGGTTACTTGTCAGACCTTCCTCAATGATGAACTGTCACTTAGAATTGTTAGGTGAAATTAATTGTCTCTAATGCACATAGTGTTTTATCACATTGGCTATTTAAACATAACTAAACACGTTAAGATGTACAACTCTCAAAAAATATACAAAGTTTGAAATAACATACAGCATTTTAGTTGACTGCAATATAATAATATAAATAGTAAGGAAAATTATAGGGAATTCATCAACTCATAAAAATTAACAATACACTGTAAATGACATCACTGTCCAGAAATAATTCAAAGGGAGTACATTTGCAAATTCCTAGAATAGAATCACATATAATCACAGAATACTATAGTGCAAAGTACCTAAATTAAAATTTAATTTATATTAATACTATATTTAGATTAATAATAAAGTATATATTAATTTACATAATATTAATTCAATAACTATTATGATTTCCCACTGTAAGCCCTTGAGAAACAAAATGAACAAACAAACCCTGAAGCAGTGGGTGGGAAGCTATAATAAAAAACTTGCCTGAAACTGAAATGATGACAATGGACCAGATAAGAGAAAAATCAAAGAAAATAGAAATGGGTTCTTTGATATATAAAGAAGATTGACAAATATAAAGGAAAGAGAACCAAAGGACAGAAAAAACAAATTAATAAAATTGGGGATCAAATGAGAGACATAAAACTATCAATGGGATTAAAAAAATCATTAAGTACACACATTACAAAGTTTTATTCATGGGGAGGCTCCAGGACTCACTGTGGGTGACCCTTGTCAAACGGATCAACAGTGTGAATATGGGAACTGAGGAGACCACTTCTAGTTGCCAAACAGGTCCACCTACATCAATCGACCTACAAAACTTTTGACCCAAAATATTTCCTTCCAAAAAAAAAAAAAAAAAAATACAAAATCAGTGACACCAATGGCTCTTGCTCTAAGGTCAAATATTGACAAATGAGACGTAATTTCCAATATCTTTTCAAAACACTTTTTAGCTCCAGGTATATCCTTCTTTTGGTTCATCAGAATATCTCCTTTTAAAATGAGACCCTTGGTATGGTCAGGATAGTATCTGAGGAGCTCTTCTAAGATTGGCAATGCCTTTAACTCCTTAGCAGTCCGTAATTACAGGAGTGCCAGGTTAAACAAAGCACTTCTGAAGTCAGGTTGTAACTTGATAGCCTTCAGCTTCTTTAGTTATGTTTAAGTTTTTATAAGTTCTTCCTACATTCAAGTGGGCACCAATGTCATCTGGCTGAACATGGGTGGCCTGCAAAAAATAGTTCAAAGCTTTCTCATCGTTTTTCTCATTTTCCAGAGCATGACCCACATTATTCCATAATTTGGCATTATTCTTATTTACCTTTAAGGCTGACATAAACAATGTATATTCTGACTCCCAGTCCCAATTCCTATGGAGTGTTTTCAAGGCATGGGTTAGTATCACCATGGATAGACAAACCCATGAGAGCTTTTTCAGTACACTTCTGTTTGAAATCTTTTGCCATTCATGGGCTACTAAAATGCAAAACCTCATGCTAGGAACATATAGTACTCACTCAGCAACAACAAATCCAACAGGAAAGAACAGGTTTGATGAAGGAATAAATGGTAAGGCCATTAAACAGAGCGCCATAAGGACCGCCTTTGAGGAGTCACCAAAGTATCTGAGACTGAATATTCCCAAAGCCCCCAGAAAGCAAAAAAAAAAAAAAAAAAAAAAAAAAAAAGTGGCAAGATTTCGAACATCTAGAAAAGATTCTATCAGTGGTATTGTTCCCATGGTCCAATCACAGCAGAGCTCAGAAGGATTCAATAGAAGCCACACATTCACAGGAAGGAGGTAGTTAAAAGTAAGCTGTCCTGTGGGGGTCGGGCTTACAGCAGCTGGATTATCAAACCTTGTAAACACTGGAAGTTGTGACTGAATAACTTGGACTCTGATCACGACAAGTAGTAAAGTACTGAACATCAAGACAACGAGTTTTATTAATGTCTGTGTCATAGAAAATGGAATGCTACCCTTCCCCGGAGAAACTGTGCAGCCACGGTACACAGCAATGGCAACGTGTACCCTTGGGCCACAAATACTTCATATACACAGACATAGGAGTTCCCCAGAAGTCATTCTGAAATAAAGTTTTTAAAGGTGTAGATGAATGCAGGTCTTTATTATCCAGTATTGCTGAAACATCATCAAAAACAAAGCCACAGAACAGACTGTTCCAGTAGCAGGCAACAACCACACTGACTATCAAAGTCACTTCTTTGAAGTTAATATCTGCCATCTTTCCTTCAAGCACTGATCAGCAAAACTGAGGGCGGCTCCACCGAGAGATGGTTCAGGAAAGCTTCCGAGATGGTGGACCAGAAAAGGAATCTGCAGAAATAACATAGTCCTCCACACTCGGGCTCCTGGGCGGCCACACTTTAGTTGCTGCTCCCCCTGGCTCCTGATCCTTCCCCAGCTCTTCCAGCGCGGCCGCAGCCTCTCCCATGGCACGCCGGGAACACTCAGCTCTTCCTAAAACTTCTAATCCCAGTATGCACAGCCTCAACACCGAACATGTGCTCCATTTTTTAATAGGGTTATTTGATTCTCTGGTGTCTAGCTTTTTGAGTTCTTTGTATACCTTGGATATTAGGCCTCTATCTGATGTGGGGTTGGTAAAGATCTTTTCCCACTCTATTGGCTGCTGTTTTGTTTTCTTGACATTGTTTTTAGCCTTACAGAAAATTTGCAATCTCATTAACTCCCATTTGTCAATGGTTGACCTTAGAGCAAGAGCCACTGGTGTTCTGTTCAGGAAATTTTCTCCTGTGCCTATGAGTTCTTGTCTACATTTTTCAACTTCTTTATTACTTCAGTTCCCATTTTATTATACTTAAATGACTCTATGCAAACATTTATGTAAACATACTCTTGTGACTCAAGAGTGAAAGATGCATTCTCTCAAGCAGAGGTGTTAAGCTGTTGCCTGCAAAACCAGTATGTCAGAACAACAAGCATCTCCTATTTAAATCAGATTTAGACCTGAGAATAATTCATTGCAGAGGTATACAAGCTCAACAAGTACATGACCACATTGTTATAGCCTTCTCTGCAGCTTTAATTCATACAGGGTTAGTGTTTTCCTCTTGCTCAGCTGTCAAATATCTGACAAATAGGAAGGGAGACTACCTCTGAGCTGACTGTGGGATTAAGTATTGGTTACACTATCCAATAATAAAATTTCCAAACAAATATTCTGAGCATAACATACACTTGATTGTATTTCCCAGGCCATTACTTAAGGTCTCACAGTGCACTTGTGTTTGGATTCTCACAGGTGATGCTGATGTACATGTAACAGATTTTTACTGTCAGTTACATCCAATAACCACTTCTTCCAACTTCATTTGATTACTTGTTGGTTCCTTATTCCCACAGGATGAGTTCCTGGTGTCCTCATCTGAGTCCCATCTGCCCTGGTCTTGCTCTGTGTTTTGTTCATGTCACACTGTATCTTGTGTTTAATTATGTATATCAGAATTATAGACATATTTGGTAAGATATTTGTTATTTCAAATATTAGTAGGAGTTGTGAGTATGGAGAGGTTTTGTGCAATGTGTATATATTTGAGATCATTCAGATGTAAAGTACTTTTATTTTACACTTATTATTTAATTAAAAAATAATATTACATTCAGCTCATGGATACACTGAAATACAAAACGTACCCTAAAGATAATGTACAACACAAGTAACAGCATTAACAATCTAAGAAGGTATAATGTGTGTAATGCATATGTGTTTATTGACTATTTTTATTTGAATTTTAAATGTCATTCCTTATACCAGTTTCCCATTTTGAATACCCTCATTTCCAATCCCCTTTCCCTGCTTCTATGCAGGTCATCACCCACCCTCCCAATCTCTTCTACCACCCATTCTGACATTCCTTTACTCTGGGTCATTAAGCTTTGACAAGACCAAGGGCCTCTTCTTTCATTTAAGCCACAAAAGGCCATTTTCTGCTACATATGCAGATGGAAAAACAAGTTTCTCAGTGTATAGTCTTTGGTTGCTTCTTTAGTTCCTGGGAGCTCTGGGGATCTGGTTGGATGATACTGTTGTTCTTCCAAGGAACCCTTTCTACTCCATCAGTCCTTTCTTTTAACTTCTCATTAGCACTCTGTTGACCTGGAGTTCTCTGTGTGCGCAGTGCCCCCTGCTGGCCATAAGCCCCTTGGGAAGAGGTTTTTTTACTGAGCCCACAATTAAATTTCCTCACTGTGTTTGTTGCACAGTAGTACATGGCAGTGTCCTCATTTCTCAGACTGTTCATTTGTAGATACAATAAGTTCTTAGAATTGTCTCTGGAGATGACAAATCTTCCCTTTACTGATTCTGCATAGTTTTGTACACTCCCATCATATTTTATATTTGCTATCCACTCCGGCCCCTTCCCTGGGGCTTGGCGAATCCAGTCCATCCAGTAATCACTGAAGGTGAATCCAGAAGCTTCACAAGAGAGTTTAAGGGATGCTCCAGACTGAACCAAGCTGCCTCCTGATTCTACCAGCTGAATGTCACCCAGTATGCCTGAAAAAGAGAGAGAATCACAGTCAGAAAACTATCACACATAACCACTGTCCCTCTTATGGGTGTCCTTCTACATAAACAGAGTCTCTTCTACATGCATTACCTTTTAAAATAGAGAACATAAAAATACATCTCAATCCCAGCTCCATTGTGAGTACTTGCTATTCAAAGCCAATCACACAGTGGAAAGACCTGGCTGGAATCTAGGACTGAGATCCTCTGCTCTATGTGAGGTTTAGCCCTGGGCTGATTTTGTTGAGTTGCAGAAGTTTCTATTTGCATATCCTGTTGCTATATAGCATGTCTGGGGTGGAAGTTTGTAAGGAAACATTGCTTACAGTAGATGTGAGGGTTATTTTTATCATTGACAATTGTCTCAATTATATGTGGCTATGTCCTGTCTTTTGTAAATATGAAATTTGATCAGCATCTCACTGTCACATTTCCAGGTGTGGCTCACAGCTGGAGTTTGATCCTCCGTGCAGATTTGTGCTTCCCCTGCTTTGTGCAGCTTTTGTCTGAGACAGCACTTTGTCAGAGGATGGCTTGTCTGATGAAGTTCCAAAATTCCCCTCAATTTGACAGGTAAATTTTCATTTTGAATCATTCTAGTTCATAAAAATATGAACATGTATTATTTTTGAATCAAATAAATGTGACTTTACATAACTGCACAAGTACAATCTCACCTGCTAAGCATCTATACACAGGGAAACTTGTGCAGCTCTCAACATTGCCACAGACATAAACACATATTGTATCATGAGCATATCCACATATGAGGTGATAAGTCCTTCAGATTATAATTTTTATTGCTCTGGTGATTAGCCTTTTATTCTGTGTTATGCCTTTGTTGACTTACATCTCTTTGTTTATAAAGATATCTTTTTACTTTCTTTCAATTTGAATCAGTGTAGATTCAAATTTGTTTAGAATTAAAAGTATCTCAGTGATGAGATATGACGTGCAAGGTAACACACACACACATACACATACATACACACACACACACAAACACACACACACACATACACATACACACACACACACACACACACACACACACACACACACACACAAACACCCACAACTCATCCACCTATGTTCATATGATCATTGACAAAGAAGCTAAGATCATTCAGTGGAAAACAGGACAGCCTCTTCAACAAATGATCCAGGTTCAGTAGGCAGTCAGCATGCAGAAGAATATGAATAAATCCCTTCTTATCTCCTTGTACAAAGCTCAATTCCAAGTCAATCAAAGAGTTCCACATAAAACCAGATACACTGAAACTAATAGAACAGATAGTGGGAAAGTGCATAGAACACATAGCCATAGGGGAAATTTTCCTGAACAGAACAATAATGGTTTATGCTCTAAGATTAAGAATTGACAAATGGGACACTATAAAATTGCAAAGTTTCTGTAAGGCCAAGGACACTGTCAAAAGAACAAAATGGCAGCCAACAGATTGTGAAAAGATCTTTACCGACGCTACATCTGATAGAGGGCTAGCATCTAATATATACAAGAAACTCAAGAAGCTATACCTTAGAGAATCAAACAATCTTATTAAAAATGGTGTATGGAGCTATACATAGAGGACTCAGTGGAAGAATATCAATGCTGGAGAATCATCTAAAGAAATGAGTAACATCCCTAGTTGACTATCAGGGAAACGCAAATCAAAGCAACCCTAATATTCCACCACACAGCATTCAGAATGGCTAACTAAGATCAAAAACTCAGGTGACAACAGATGCTCACTAGGATGTGGAGAAAGGGGAACACTCCTCTATGTTTGGTGTGACTGCAAACAAGTACAATCATTCTGAAAATCAATCTGGCCGTTCTACAAATACTTAGACATAGGGCTACCTGAGGACCCAGTTATACCATACCTGGGCATGTACCCAAAAGTAGCTCTGATATCTTACAAGGACACATGCTCAATAATGTTCATAGCAGCCTTATTTATAATAACCAGAAACTGAAAAAAAAAAGCTCAGATGTCCCTCAACAGAGGACTGGATTCAGATGTTGTGGTACACATGCACAATAATGTACTACTCAGATATTAAAAACAATGAGTTCATAAAATTTCTAAGCAAATGGATGGAACTTGAAACTATCATCCTGAGTGACATAACCCAATCACAAAAGAAAACTCATGATATGTATTCACTTATAAGTGAGTACTAGATCCCTCCAAAAAAAAAATAGTTCAGAATACCCAAGAAAACATACTCAAATGTTATGAATCTCAAAAAGAAGGAAGAACAAAATGTGTATGTCTCAGTCTTAGAAGGGACAACAAAAAAGTGGAGGAAATACAAGGTCAAATAGAGGAGCAGATATTTTAGAAAATATCTACAGACTGTCTCACCCGCAGAAGCCCCACATATGCAGCCACCAAACCCAAACAGAATTGCTGATGCAAAGAAGTGTTTACTGACAGAAACCAGCCATGAATGATTCCTCAGAGGCTCTCCCAGAGTCATGCAGATAAAGATGTCTTTTCTTGCAGCTAAATATCATGCTGAACAAGGGGTCCCCAATGAAAGAGCTAGAGAAAGGACCAAAAATAGCTTAAAGATCTGTACCCTTACGGAAAGAACAATATTATCATCAGACAAGGCACTAAGGTATAGGGGTGATTGGGAGAGGGAGCAACTTCATGGAATCAAGTTGTGTGGGAGGAGGAAGGGGGGTTGGGGTGAAAGGGTATAACATTTGAAATGTATATACAGAGAATATCCAATAAAATTAAAGAAAAAATGTTTGTCAGTGATGAGATGTAAGGTTACATAGTTACACACACACACACACACACACACACACACACATCAGTTTAAAATTAATTATGAAGATAAACTGTTATAAGAAGAATTCTCTTAAGAGCTGAGGTGGGTAATACATCATAGTGTACCTAGACTTTCATTGCTCTGAGATGTATGGTTTTACTTGAATTTGAGAAAACCTAAAAAAAATAGGAGTTGATTATTTTAGAGTGGCTGGAAGTTTATTAGTGTTTGATGTTATATAGCTGAATCCAGATCCACTTCCCTGAAACTTTTTTAAGGACTTGTCTCAGTAAAGAAACTACTTTTTCACATATTTGTTCTTGCCTCTTCAGGGCTGTTTCCAGTACTGTCCAGCTCTCTCCTTTTCATCTTACGAGGTGTGGTTCATGTCTTCTAGGAACTTGATTACTGACACCTTTTTTTGTGCATACTGTTACTGGATGATTTGTACCCTGAGACATCAAGAGATCCAAGGCACATCAGTGTCAGGATCAACAAGACTGGGTAAATGGGCTGTCTTATGATTCAAATATTATCTTAAGCCTTTGAGATATGTATGGTATTATCTGTGTTTAATATCCTATTCCTATGAGGACAACATACATATAATATGTAATAATTTGAAAGAATGTTAGTTTCTCTTCTAGTGATATTGTTGCATGTACTTTGCCTAAATTCAAAGATTACCAGATTTGGAAAACAATTTCATAATGACAATGTATCAAGTTAATATATTAAGAAACTTTATCAATATTTTATATTATTCAACTCTGAACTCTAATAGGGAATGTGATTTTGGTTACATTCTTATTCCCAAACTACTGCTAGGGTTTCTTTTCTAAATTGAGACAAATTTGGTTTCCAATTAAACCCAGGTAAAACCTGTTACATGGGTTCAAACTACTTTTTATTCATGTCTTTTAATTCACTCAACATCTCTTTCTCTTCTTTCAAAGGAAGAACAAAACAATGAAAGGTGAACCAATAGCTCTGTTCAGACACAGCTCATAATTTAAAATAAGTAAGCATTTGACAGACTGAAAAAATGACCTTATGAAATTCTTAAGAAAATGGATGCATTTAGAGAATATCATCCTGAGCAAGATAACCCAGTCACTGATAATTGAATACTAACTCCAGAAAGCTGTGAACACCCCAGAAACTACTCACAGAGTGTATCAAGTTAATGAAAAAGAAAAGAAAAAACCATTATGTTTAATCCTTACACACCAAGAAATCCTTGACTAATTCCAGGTTATATCCTGTTTTACAAGTACTTTATGCTCAGTGTAACTTGTAAGATCTGAATGCACACTATCAAACCTTATTTTAAAAAAATCCAAGCAATGACAAATATGTATTCATATACTTTTATGCAAAAATGTTTAAAATTTGTACATTTATCTTTGGTTTTTAAAGTTCTTTAATAATAAAATAGAAGGGATTTGTCACTTTTCAAATACACAACTTTTAACTTTCACATTTGATTGATATACATTCCATATACAGGCATCATATTAAGGCCATTAAATAAAGATAAAAATACTTGCTGCATAACAGGAAGATAAGTTTCTTCACATCAAGAGCACATGCCATTGCTCATTTATGGATTAACTCTGACTCCAGGTTTCTGTACAAGAATGTTTTTTTTTTTTGCAAAATTCATCTTCATGGTGGCAGTGTTAGGGTATATCAAAGAACAGAGTGCTTAGTCAATGGTCAATATGGTGCTTAGAAATATGTCATATATTTTTTGTGCGAATATGCTGAGACTGCAGTACTGGCATGTTTTATAAAGTAGATTGGTTGAATCTCCTTCACTCTGTGCATTTTTTAACCTTATATGGCATTTAGGCATGTGGTCAAGTACCATGAGTCTACAACAGAATCAACATTAATATAGGTATCTCAGTCTCAGAATATATATATATATATAAAACCTTTCTTTCATAAAACACAGTCTCTGACATTTTCTTATCACCACCTCAAAACAAAACAAACCTTACAGGCAGAAAAAGAAATGTTATCAAAAAACATTAGAATAATGATTAACATTAGAACAATTGAGATGTATTTATAGGCATCATTCAAATTACTTCAAAATACTTTTATGTTTATTGGTAGGGAAAATGTAAGCTAAACTGCATCCTGGAAACTATACATAGATACAGACTGAAACCAAATTTCAGATGCTGAGATGGGTCATGCCTTCTGTTCCTCATAACTGCTTTGATGGCTTTGAAATCTTCTACAAGTGACATATAGAAGAAATGATTTATTATGGCATAGAAGTTACCTTTGTGTCACTGTTGATGAATCCACCCATGCTGTATCACATTTAATTAATGGGGTTGCTTATTCCATAATTAATATAACAAACCATCAGATGCAAGCTTACCTAAACTCTGGAGCATTCTCAGAATGATAAATGCTCTGTAACAAAGAAAACAGAACGAGAAAGAACAAACTCTAAGCAAGAAGTAAGAAGTGGAGATTTAATGCTACCTTAGTAGTTGATGAACTATAGATTTTCCATATTCTTGTGCACAGCTTTGCTTTGCCTTAAATCTCTATGTGAATTTTCTCAGTGTGGCTAACCATACGTGCAGCAGTCTACAACTATGCTCCATAGGTATGTTAAATCCAAAAACACCATATTTATAACAAAAGTGTTCATAAGGCATATCATGGCCATTTAAGTTGTCAGTTGGGTCCTTATTAATCATTCCCATTCATGACACAACCTCACAATTCTGTGCATATTTGAATTATGTCACAGAGAAAGGTGTGAAAGATTTCAATTACACACTCATAAGATATTCTGAACTATTTCTTCCTTTTACAGACCACAATAATCTGCAGCATATTCAACCCTACTTGCTCAGTTTTAGAGGTTATAGAATTTTGGATGGTGGAAGATTATCTGCTTATCTCATGATGTTCAATTTCTTGAACTCTCATGAGGCATTCAAACATGCAACAGTTCAATAGTTTGGTGTATATATGGTTAATCATATTTAGTGTCATTTCTTTATTGCAAGTAAGGCTAATGGCATATTAGTTACCTGACATTAGGTTGAATGGTTTGGTCTCTCATTTGTACACCATCAAAGTTAAATATTTTGCGTTTAAAACCTGTCCCTAATCTTGAGTTTTTATGCTCACTATAGCTTGCACATTATCAAATCCATGTGACTGATCCATATCTGTGAATTAAGAAGAGTAACTTGTTCTACAGCCTAAATTTTTTATGGTGAAACCTTTGCCATGGTCCTCTTATTTGAGCATACTCTTACTGACATTATCACTCTGACTACATAGCAAATTTCTACAAACTACACAGTGTTCTATTATTCTTGGCCCTGAGTGCTCCCAAGAATCTCCCACAATAATGGATTAGCAGTTAAGAGATCTAAATATTTGTTAAAAACTCCTATCCTCCTGGAGCTTCTACTGTTTAAAAATCTGATGGTGAATGAAACACAGTACAGATCTGAAGTAAGATCCACAACAAATCAGCACAAAAATTTGAATTTCTGTTACTGGAAACACTGCAGAGACATGTCATCTTTTTGAGTATATTTTCCTTGAATTTCTAGTCTTGAAAACCAAAATTTTTATGTCCTATGTAGACTGGGAAATGCAATATTACATGCATTTTGGCTTTCTTTCTTTCTTTTTTTGACATGCAATGACAGAATTCTGAACCATTGTGGATTTAGAAAGATCAGTTACTCTCCTTCATATCATTTGCAAACTGTGATATTTTGACTTCTTCCTTTCCAATGTAAATACCTTTGACTTCTTTTTGTTGTCTAATTGCTCTGGCCAGGTACCTGGTATCTGTCTAGAAATTCATCTATTTTTTCCAGATTTTCCAGTTTTGCTGAGTATAGGCTTTTGTAGTAGGCTCTTTTAATTTCTTAAATTTCTTCAGATTGTATTGTTATGTCTCCAATTTTATTAATTTTGATACCCTCTCTGTGACCTCAATTTAGTCTGACTAGGGGTTTATTGACCTTGTTGATTTTCTCAAAACAAAAAAAGCTCTTGGTTTTGTTGATTATTTGTATAGTGCATTTTTACTCCATTTGGTTTATTTCTGCTCTGAGTTTTATTATTTCCTGCTGTCTAATCATCTTGGGTGTATCTGCTTCTTTTTGTTCTAGAGATTTCAGGTGTGCTATCAAGTAGTGTATGCTCTCTCCAGTTTTTTATTCATCAATAGGATGAAAGGATTTTTTTTTCCTTTCACAGAGAAATAAAGACTAGAGCTTAATTTTCATCTAGAATGAGAGAGCACTTTCTATCCTGGGGTTTGGTCAATGACAACACTCATTGCTGTTTTGCTACATTCACCAAATATTTATCCACACACATTAAAATGCACACATAATTGTATGTCTTTGTGTTTTCGTGTGTGTGTTTGTGTATTTAATTTGATGATAGAGATTGTTGTGCCATATCAGAATGTGTGTATGTGTGTTTGTGTGTGTAAACATACTTGCTTGTTTAAAATATTCTTTCTGCAAGCATTATTTACTTTATGTGTTTCAAAATGAGTCATCAAACACCAATCCTTCCTTTTTCCAAGCTAGAAAGAGACAAGGTATCTGACCAGAAGAAAAGGGAATTCAAACAATTATTACATCATTTAATTTCTTGCTATTGCCAGGAGGAGTTAATTATCAAATGTATATCTACCTTTCTGCCTCTATACAAGTACAGTTAAGAGTTATAAGAGAACCTTTATTCCCTACTATACCAGGAGACCCCCACTCTCCTTCCACCTCTACTCTACCTTTCTCAGAATCCTGAATTATACAAGTAAGCTTTCCTTTTCACACCCTTAACTCCTGCTCTCTGAGCCTCCTGGGTCAGGTAAAGCTGACCTGAGTTGACTATTGTCCCAGTGGAACCTCCATTCTCTCATTGCCTGTTCTACCACCCCCATCAGACCTCATACTTTTGAACCAAGCCAGTTAACCTTCCTTCCTCCACCGACATTTTCTTCTTGTTAAGACATCTGAACCAAGTTAACAACACCTGAGCAGTCAACTATACCAGAGGAACCTCTACTGCCCACTACCTCTCCTCCACATTCATCACACAACCAAACCATATGGCTAAACATTTGTGGGCCAATTGGAACTATGGAAACAGACAGTAAATTTGGTAGGGTCAAATACATTAAGGAATCCCAAAAACTGTCATTATTGAGCAAACTAAGTGCTGAAATCTGCTCCAGGCAGATTCTAGTCATGAAGCTCATGGCCATAATCACCAAACTAGGAGGACCATGAGAAAGAGTCACGTAACATAAAGCTATGATTATGTGATGTTTATATGGACCATGAGGTGTTCTCCAGTAAACATCTTTCTCCCGGCTATTTCTCGCTTCAATATATATATAGACATATATACATACACATATATCTATGTCTATCTCTCTATCTACCTATCTATCTATCAATCATCTATCTATCTAGATAGATAGATAAACAGTTAGAAAGATATAGATGATACAGATAGATAGATAGAGATAGAGATAGAGATAGAGATAGAGATAGAGATAGAGATAGATATAGATATAGATACAGATATAGATATAGATATAGATATAGATATAGATATAGATATAGATATAGATATAGATATAGATATAGTCTGGCCTACTTTTAGTAAGTCCTATGCATTCTCTTTCCAACATATGTAAACAGTTTGAACCAACAATGTGTGGAAGCCATCATCACACCCAGAGGAGCTATTTCCCCTGCAGAAGGCCCCTCTGTACTCAAGGCACTCACCCTTAGTTAAGCCAGTTTCACTGTATTTTCAGATTTGAGCTCATCTCACAACTGCAAATCTCTGTCTTCAACACTTTGGAGTTCCCAGCAATGTCTGAGTTCCTAGGATGTTAAGAAGCACATTCTTGCTCTCAACCTTAACTATTTCAAACCCAGAGAAATAAAAGCTAGGGCTTTCTAAAGGATAAATTTTGTCTCCACTAAGCAGGTATCTACATCCAGGACCACAGCACCCTCAATTACCAAAAAGGACTGTAGCCTAGTTCTTCTGTGTTTTGCCTCTCTGAGCAGTGTCAACCTG
Source organism: Micromys minutus (assembly GCF_963924665.1). Taxonomy (NCBI): domain Eukaryota; kingdom Metazoa; phylum Chordata; class Mammalia; order Rodentia; family Muridae; genus Micromys; species Micromys minutus. The sequence goes on from NC_137969.1 coordinate 255,592,307, forward strand.
ACAACCCAGAAGTGAGGCCGAAACAGTACCACAAACTTCCTTTCTCTAATTCATCATCCCTACACCCTGAGCCTTCTGAGACAAGCAAAGGTGTGTTGAGCAGACTGCTAGTCTAGGAGTTATCTCACTGTTTCTTTCAGCTCCTTTGGAGCCCAAGTTCATTGCACCTGAAGCTCCTGCACCACACAATTCAATTGTACCCATCAGAGGATTGCAATGCCAAGAATATCTCAGTATGATTGCTTCTTAATACTGATTACATCAGGAAAATAACGGACCAAAATCAAGAGAAGTCAAAAATCCCTCAAATGACACAATCATCAATACCAAGCCAATACTACATATCCAAAACAAATCTATCCAACTAGAGAAAATCTTGGATATCCTCACATAATGGAAACACAACAGAATGACATTAAATCAGATCTAATAAGGATACTAGAGGCTTCTAAGGAGGAAATTAATAAATCTTTTAAAATACAAAAAATAAATTAAAATGTTTATGGGACTTGAGAAAGCAAAAAAAAAAAATAATTTAGAGATATTCAGGAAATTCAATTAAACTGGTGAAGAAAATAAAGCTGTGCAAGTCCTTAAAGTGGGAATAGAAGTAATAAAGAAACCACAGACTGAGGAAAACCAAGAGATGAAATCAACTAGGGAAGAGAACAAGAACAATAGCTGCAACCATAACCAACACAATGGAGGAAGTAGAACATAGAATTCCTGGGATACAAGAGACAATAGAAGAAACTGACACATCAGTCAAAGAAGATACTATACTGAAAAATTCCAGACACAACACATCCACAAAATGTGGAACAACATGAACATACCTAATATAAGAATAAAAGAAGAGAAAAGTTGAAGATTCCCAGTTTCCAGGCCCAGATGTATTCTCAAGGAAATTGTAGAAGAAATTTTTCCAAGCTTATAGAAATAGATACCTACAAACAAAAGGAACTTATAAAACACCAAGTAGACAGGAACAGAAAGAAATTGTTTTGTCAAATAATAAACAATTACAAGATGTACATATCAAAGAAATTTTAAAAACTATAATTAATCTTTCTGGTAACATACAATGCATGCCTAGAAGAATTACTCTAGACTTTTCCACTAAGATTTTAAAAGTGAGAAAGACACAGAAGGATATCTTATAGCCTCTAAAAATCCACAGGTGCCAAATTAGATTACTATATCTAGTAAATGGTTCGGTCACTATAAATGGAGGAACCAAGATATTTCAAGACACATTCATACTCAAAAAATATCTATTCACTACTCCAGCCCAACCTAAATTATTAGAAGCAAAACTGCAACAAAATGAAAATAATTTCATCTATGACATGAATATATAGGAAATAATTATTTGCACACCAGAAAAGCCAAAAAAATCACACCCCACAGATAGGGAGTGGGAGGTGAGGGGAAGGGTGAGAGAAAGAGGGAGAGAGAGAGGGACAGAAGTGAGGCAGAAAAGAAAGAGGGGGAGATGTCAACATTAACATACCAGAAAATAACATTCACTGTTCATTAAAATTCTTACAATCCATGGAAAGAATTTCTAGAATTTCAAGGAAAAAGATGTAAAAAACAATCTCTCATTCTGCTGCATAAAAACACCAGAGCACTAAGTGTAGACATCATCTCAGAGTAAAGGTTTGAAGAATATTTTCTAATTAAACATTGCTATGAAGCAAGCTGGTGTATCTACTCTAATATCTGATTATATAAACTTTTAACAAAAATTAAAAGAGACTGTTAAGGATACCATTTTCATAAAAGACAAATTTATTATTGGCATACACATTTGTTAAGTAAAAGTTGCTAAAGCTTAAATCACAGATCAAATACCACAGAATAGTAGTGAGAAACATTAGCACAACAAGCTCATGAATTGATAGGATATCCATTCACAAAATAGGAACAAAAATGAAACTAAAAGAAACCATGATGCTGTAGAACATTGCACATAATCACAAAATTATGTATTCCTCAACCTCAGGCATTCCTCTCAAAAGTTGACCTTATAGTCAGTGACCAATCAAGCTTCCAGAGATATAAGAAATTTGATGTAACTCCATGTATCTTATCAGAGATCCCTCCATTAATTCTGGACTTCAATAAGAACAAAAACACTGAAAAGCTTACACAATCATGGTATAAACCATTATCTACTCCATGATATATATCTCAACGAATAAATAAAAACATTAGAGCCTTTTTAGAATCAACAAAATGAAGATCTTCATATCCATATCCATGTAACACAATGAAACTACTGCTAAAATTATAGTCTGTAGCATTAAGTGCCCTCATAAAAGATTGGAAAATTCTTATAGCAGAAATTTAAATGTAAAATGAAAGCACTGGAAAATAAAAGAAAGCAAACTAAGAAGGAGCAGAAGACAGTAATTTATCAAAATCAGGGAGATATTCAATCAGTTAGAAAAAAATAAATAAAACAAGACAGATCAATGAAAGCCAGAACTGGTCATGTGAGAAAATTAACAGGGTAGAAAAATCCTTAGAAAAACTAGCCAAAAGACAGCAAAATAGTATCCAAATCAACAAAACTAGTAGCTGGTTCTTTGATAAAATCAACAAGATTAATAAACCCTTAGCCAGACTAACTAGAGGACACAGAAAGAGTATCCAAATTAACAAAATCAAAAACAAAAGGGAAAACATAACAATACAAACCAAAGAAATTTAAGAAATTATCAGATCCAATTACAAAACCTATACTCAACAAATTGGAATATCTAAGGAAATGGAAAACTTTCTAGACAGATACCAGGTAACAAAGTTAAATTAGGATCATATAAACCATCCAAACAAACTCATAAGTCCTAAAGAAGTAGAAGCAGGCATCAAAAGTGTCTCAAGGGGAAAAAAAAAAGCTAAGGACCACATGGGTTCATTGCAGAATTCTATCAAAATTTCATAGAAGACATAATACCAATACTCTTCAAAATATTGCACAAAATAGAAACAGAAAGAACATTACCCAACTCATTTTCAAAGCCACAAAATTGTATGGCATTGAGCAAAAGAAAGAGAGGTAGATGAATGGAACAGAATTTAAGACCCAGAAATGAACGCACACATATATGGTCACTTGATATCTGACAAAGGAGCTAAAACATGCAATGGTATTAGGACATCTTCATTAAGAAATGGTTATGATTTGATTCAACTGGTAGTCAGCTTGCAGAAGAATGCAAATCAATCCATTCTAATCTACTCTTACAAAGCTCAAGTGCAAGTGGATCAAAGACCTCCACCTAAAAACAGGTACACTGAAACTTTTAAAATAGAAAGTGTAGATTAGAACACATTGGCACAAGGTGAAATTTCATGAAAAATATACCAATAGCTTATCCTCTAAGGTCAAAATTGAGAAATGGGCCCTTTTGTAATGGCAAAGTTATTGTAAGGCTAAGGATACTGTCAATTAAAAAAATAGAAATCATAAGATTGTAAAAGGAGCTTTACCAATCCTACATCTGATATTGGTGTAATATCCAATATATACTACAACTCAAAAGTGAGACTACAGAGAATCAAACAATTTTATTAATAAATGAGATGCAGAGCCAAAAAAGAATTCTCACCTTAGCAATAACAAATGGCTGAGAAGCACCTAAAGAAATACTAAACATCACTAGCAATTAGGGAAATACAAATCAAAACAACACTCAGATTCCCCCACATATCAGTCAGAATAGAGAAGATCAAATACTCAGATGAGAGCAGATGCTGTAGAACGTGTGGAGAAAGAGAAACACTCCTCCATTTTTGTTGTGATCATAGGCAAATACAACCACTCTGGAAATCAGTCTGGTGGTTCCTGAGAAAATTAGACATAGTACTACTTGAAGACTTATTTATTCCACTCATGAGCATATACCTATAAGTCACCCCAACAAATAGCAAGGTCACATGCTCCATCATGTTCATAGCACCCGTATATATATATATATATATATATATATATATATATATATATATATACACACATACATATATACATACACACACACACACACACACACACACACACACACACACACACATATATATATATATATATATATATATATATATATATATATATATATATATATTAGCCAGATCCTAGAAAGTACCCAGATGTCCTTCATCAGAGGAGTGGAAACAGAAATTGTTGTACATTTACACAATGAAGTGCTGCTCAGCTATTAGGAACAACTACATTATGAAATTCATAGGCAAATGGAACTAGAAACTATCTCCATTAGTAAGGTAACACAGTCACAAAACAATACACATTGTGTGCACTCACTGATAAGTGAATACTAGCCTGTAAAAGCTCTGAATGTATAAGAAACAATTCACAGATATTTTGAGGCTCAAATAGAAGGAGTGTCAGAATGAAGATTCCCCAATCTTTCTTAGAATGGAGAACAAAACACTCAGAATAGGAAATACAAGCTCAAATAGAGAAGCAGGGATTGAAGAAAAGATCAATCAGGGACTGGGTTACCTGGGGACTCATCTTATATGCAGAACCAAACCCAAGCACTATTGCTGATGCAAAACGTGCTTACTGTCAGGAACCTGATATGGACTCCTCCTCAGAGGCCCTGCCAGAAGCAAATAATCAAACAGATACAAATGAGCATGATTTTTTTTTTTTAACTAACCATCGGACTGAGCACAGGGACCTCAAGGAAGGTGATGAAGTAAGAAATGAAGGAGCTAAAAGGCTTTGCAATCCCATGGGAAGAACAACACTATAAACCAAAGAAACCCTCCTGAATTTTCACATATTAAATAACCAAACTTATCACTCACAGAGAGACCTATGTTTCCAGTAGCATAAGAAGCAAGGATAGCATTGTACTGCATCAATGGGAGAGGAGGACTTAATTCCAGTGAAGGCACATTTTTCCATAGTGTAGGATTGCCAAGGCATTCAGGTGGAGTGGTTGGGAGATTGTGTGCACCTTCATTGAAACAAGGGGAGGGTGAGCAGTGATGAGGTGGGTGGGGGAAAAGGGGATAATATTTGAAATTTAAATAAAGACAATATCTTATAAATTAATTTACAAAAAAAATAATAAAAAGAGGAGGATCACTGCCAATCTCCTTCTATGAGGATGCCATACTACCCTGATATTTAAACCAAAATAATAGTGAACAAACACCAGTTTTTCTTGTAAATAACGATGCAAAAATACTGAATAAATTACTCACATTTCAAATCTAAGAGTATGTCAAAACATCAATGATCAAGCAAGTTTCACCTCACTAATGCAGGGATAGTTCAATATATGGAAATCCATCAAGGTAACCAATTATATAAACTGAAGAAAAAATTCACATGGTTATTACATTAGACTTCTTCATTATTGATTGGAGTACAGACTTGTAAAATCATTTGGGTAAATCAATTTGTCAGTTTTTCAGAAAACTGGAAATGCTTCTATATCATAGCATATCTCTATCATTACTGGCCATATGCACCACAAATTAACTTCCCTGAAGATACTTGAAAAAACTCTGTTTATAGCAGTCTTATGTATAAGAAACAGAAAGAAGAAACACTCTATATATCCATCAAAAATAATGTATAAAGAAAATTTAATACATTTACACAGTGTGATAAGATTCAGCTATTACTAGCAAACCCATCATAAATTTTGAACCCAAGTATTGAGAGTGCAGAGAATAACATTCTGAGTGATATAACCCAGGCATGAACGCTATGTACTCATTTATAGTCGATAGATATTGGTCATAAAATACAGGTACCATGTTATATTCCATAGGTGCCAGGAAGCAAACAAAAAAGTAGTAAAAAGCAAAGATGATTGTATCTTGCTTAGAAGGGAAAATCAAAGTCATATTAGGCAGAAGGAGGCAGGGAACTAGAAGGTGTGGGAAAATAAATGGCTGGAGTCGGGATCAAGTGTAAGGAATGACTGGGGAGATGGCTATGTGGCCATGAAAATGAATAGAAATCTACCACTGACTGGGGTGAGGAGGTAGGGTCAATTCCAGAACAAGAAAGAGAACTGAGAAAAGGAGGCACCCAAGTATTTGTGACTCATTACTTAGTGGATTTGGAACCTGAATTAGTCAACTCCTGAAACTAAGCAGGGATACCACTGGAATCAAAAAACCCACCCACAAAATTTTCAATCCAAATTTTGTCCTGCCTACAAAAGTTGTCTGTATGGGGAATTGAGCAGAGACTGAAGTAATGGCCAACAAATAACCAGCTCAAATTGAGACCCATCCCATGGACAAACATCAAACTCTTACACTATTAATGACATATTTTTTTTTTTTTTTTGCTTGAAACCAGGGGAAACTTATTCATTGAGAGGTTCCTCCCAGCATCTGACTCAGACAGATACAGATACCCACAGCTAAACAGTGGATGGAGCTTCAGAAATCTTAGGAAAGAATAGGGTGAACAATTGCTGGCTTCAATGGTGATAGGAAATCTCCAGGAAGAACAAAAGTGTCAACTAACCTGGATTCTTGTGGCTTTCAAATCTAAAATCCCAACCAAAAAGCAGTCACCGGATGGATCTAGGCCTCCCAGCAGATTTTTAGCTGATGTGTTACTTGGTGTACATGTGGGTCCTGAACAAGTATAATGGGGACAGTCACTAAAACTGTTTTCTGTTTGTGGAATAAATTATTTTAACTGGTTTGCCTTGTCTGTACTCAATGTGAGCGGAGGCTCCTTACATCATGGGGTCTTAATGTGCTAGGGTGGGAAGATAAAAATGGGGAGGGGAACTTACTGTGGGAACATGAAAGGCACCCTTGTTCCTGGTTGAGATGAGGTTTGAAACCTTGGTGACACTAAGTGATGTTAGGCATTTCCCTAAACTCCCAACAAATGCGGCCCCTGTCACTACAACAGCCCTTATAGATTTTATACCATTATTCACATAAGGGCAACACCCCAAGTTTCTCCTCTGGGAGAGAAAATGGCTGCAGGTCATGAAGACTCAAGACAGATATTCATTAAAATGAGTTACTTAAAGCCTGGTTTAGCCAATTATCTTTCCTTCCCAGACACTCCTCCCTCCAAATGGTATTTAATCTCAGGCCCACCTTGAGAAGTTATGTATGGCTTTTATTCATACACTTTTTGCCATGACAGTGAATGTCTTAAATCCATGGTCTTTCTCTTTTCATCAGGATCAGCCATGGGAGCAGTGGAGAAACTCTTTACCTATAGAGTTGACCTCTAATATCCTATAGAAATCTTTTCTGTGTTCCCAGTAGTGGCTACCACCAATACCAAGCCTGAAGCCAACTGCTGACAAGAGAAGGACTTCACACTGTGGACCAGCCAGAGCTCTCCTTCTTGCTCTTCAACCCCAGGATAGATCCAGTCATCAACCACCTCCCTATCCATAGCATCTCTTCAAGAGCATCCAACTGTTTCTGGGTATAGAGAAAGCCTGAAAGTCAGATGGCCCCAGTCTTACCCCAGCCATGGAGATCCCTGAGTATGCTCAAGCTGACAATTCCACACTTCAGACAATGCTTTCTCACCCTGAAACCTGTGCACTGCAGCTTCCCAGAATCCTACACACTCTTTGAAAACATGTGGGATAACCTAGACCAAACATCCTGTTTTCTGCCACTCCTAACAACTGTGGCCTATGGTGGAGAAGACACAGGACCCCACCATTATCCCAACACCATCTCAGAGTATTAGGGGAAAAGGGTGACCTGAAGTGGGACAGTGAGAGTGATATACTATAAATAAGTAAAATTAATAATAATAAAACAGTTAATAGAGTATAGAATTTCACACTGGTCATTCTTACCAGCATCAGGTGATTACGTTATTTTTTTTCTTTTTTGTTTGTTTGTTTTTTTGTTTTTACTTTGGTTTTTATCAGTAGAATAAATCCTATAAATGATGCTTTGTTGGCACCTGGCTTTAGTCTCCAACCAGCATGACACCAAACCATAAATGCTTCCCCACAGCTGCTGCCTTCAAGATAGAGAGAAAAAGAATTTGTCTCTGACAGTTTACCTTCATGTTTGTCTTTACTGGATTTCTCAAAGAGCTTTATTCATTACCTTTTTAATGAACTTTATCACATTCATAAGGTTATATTTAAGATTATTTACTTGTACTTCAAATGTGCTGGAGTACCCAGGGCTTGCTGTAGTTGAATAAATGGACTCTAATGTTACCATATAGCACAGGTTCTCGTAAATTTTGGTCTAATGCTGCCCACACTTTATATGGCTATGGGATTTTTATAGGCATAGGAGATGGTTTCTGAGATTATATTTGAGGTCCAGAATGGGCCTACATTGTAATTTTTGTGTACTAAGTAACCTCTGTTGCTTTTTTTGTTAGCTTTTAGTTTTTGGGATTCAGAGAACAAAAATGGCCAGTAGAGTTCTAGATACTAATGTGGCTTCTGGGCTTCTCACTTTAACTTTTGAGTTTCTACTACTGAAATATCCTCAAAGAGAACAGTTGCCTGGAGGTAGGATTGCTGGCTGTGATGTGGAACCTCGTGAAGGGGTACCCTTAAAGATACTCAGGCACAAATGAGTTTCTGTGTACATTATATTAACTGAAGATCTTAGCCTCAGTGTTTCTTCTTGTGCAGCATTATCCTTGTGCCAGACTTTTGTGCAAGAAAAGTTCTACACACTCTAAAGTAGACTCCCTGAGCTTGGTGTGTGCTGCACGCCCCCTGCTGGTGCAGAGCTGCTCTACAAGGAGGTTTATGTCTGTTCACACTGAAGAACACACACTGTGCCTCTTGCACAGTAATATGTGACTGTGTCCTCAGTAGTCACAGAGTTCAACTGCAGGAAGAACTGGTTCTTGGATGTGTTTCTAGTGATGGAGATTCGACTTTGGACAGATGGGTTGTATCTAGTGCTACCATCATAACTTATGCGTCCCATGTACTCCATTTTATTTCCTGGGAACTTCCGGATCCAGCTCCAGTAATAATTGCTGCTGGTGATGGAGAAGCCAGTGACAGAGCAGGTGAGGGACAGTGACTGAAAATGTTTCACAAGGCCAGGTCCTGACACCTGAAGCTGCACCTGAGACAGGATACCTTCAGACAAGAGAGGCAATTCTGTTAATCACACAGAAAAATAAAAACTCTCACAGACATATGTATGAAATATCAACACTCACCAGGAAGAGTTGTCAACAGGTACACAAAACCCAACTCCCTCATCTTTTAGGCTCCTCCCTTTAATCTTTAGCGATCAGCCTCCAGTGAGAGATATGAGAGCTGGCTCAGCCCAGGAGGGGATTTAACTTAGAGGTAGAAGATGCATTTGCATGTGGAAAGCAACCTTACCTTCATAATTGGGGAAGATGTATACTGACAGCACTTGTTTATGTAAATAAGACCTTCACTGTCTCTAGCTTCCAATATTGTGAATCTGGATTAAGAATGCATGAGGACTTTAGGAATTACAGGAAACGCATCTAGACATGATCCCACCTTCCTATCCTAGACCAACATTCCCACACTTTTCTGACCCTGTGATTTTACACTCTCAATTTGTCCCAAACTTCCATTCATACTTGGGTTCCTGACTTCCTACTTTCTTAATAATAAGTCTACCTTATTTTTCCAATTTTCTTCTCTCTTCCTACCTGAATATGCATTATAATCTTTCCTAAAACATAGTATAATATCTTATTGTTGTTACACAGATAATCTGTAATGTTTCCAGTAGAGAAATTTTAGCAGTATTTACAGTCTTGATATAGGCATTTCACATTATATTTATAATTTTACTCTTTGAGACAAGTTCAAGATCAAGTTCAATTGGAACTAAAACAAGTTTAACCAACCATTCATCATGTTTTCCCTTTTACCAATAACATTATGGCTCAGATTTGATATTTTAAACTACCTTATTGATTTACATTTTCCTAATAAACCAACAAGTTAAAAACTTGAAAACATGATTAGTATATATGTGCTTTGTGCTTATTTTATTATTCAAAGAGACTATAAAATTTTCAACATATCTTTTGTCTGTCTGTTGAATCCATTTATTTTTGGCTTTCAACACTCAGGGTAGATTACTGTGGGCTGTGCAGAAAAATCAGTGAATAATCCACTCTTTTTTTTTTTTTTTATCTAACCTCACTCTATAACATGTACAGAATGCTGCCTCTGTCTGAACCAAAACAATCCTTCAGATCATGATTGTATCTGGAGCTTTTCCAATGCTTTCCCATCTTATTTACAGTCAGAGCTGCATTGAAGCAGATTAAGAACATCATAAAATATTTGTTGCTTTTTGGAGGGAGGGCATGGAATCTATATCAACCTAGAGTGATTTTCAAGATGTATGGTTGGTAAAATTTTGAAAATATATTTGATTTTTCAATGGATAATTTATCAAAATGTCCTTATAATTTATAGCAATTGACTGTCTGTATATTGCAAAAAGATAATCTGTGAGTCATGGATCTAGTTATAAAGTGCCTGAAATGATCTGTTTAATAATTCACTTCATATACTTTTATCTTTATCATGGTGTGTATCAGTTTATCTCTATAAAAAGAGAAATGACAGAATATTAAAATGGGCAAAGAAAAGAAAGATTAACTCTATTAGGAAGAACCAAACTCAAAGGAAATCACCCATCTTCACACTTTTCTGGATGAGAGGTCATATCCAGGTCCACAGTGGGAAGTATGTCCAATTCACAAAAGAGTAAGAGTATATTCTGGTACATCATTGAGCACCATAAGTAAGTTTTATTCCAAAGAAGTCATTTCATAAACTTTTCACTAATGTCTTTTTTAACTTTATAGAAAATGAAGACAGAGAAAGGTACTAAGAAATCTGTGAGGAAAGTAACAGGTTTATTTATGTATGTTTAGAGAAACATCTCTGAAATTTATGGTTATTTCCTTGATTTCATCAAAAAAGTTCAGGTTTTAATAGTCAGCTTTCACACACATCTAAGTATGCCCTTATATTCCTAACAACACATGGGACTCATGTTGCCTAATATTTTTCTACTTTTTTTTATTTAATTAGTTCCTCATTGATTATGCTTCAATGTCACAATGGGAACACCTGCTTAGTTACGTAAATATATTAGCACCAAAACATGTGGGTCAGGAGTGAAGGATGCATTCCTTGCACCCTGATGAAGTAAGATGTTGTATGCAGCACCAGTCTGTAAGAACAAGTCTCTCCCATTTAACCCATAGTAAGAACTGACTATTAGTCATTGCAGAGAAAAATGTGTACATTTTTGTCAAGTACAATGCCCTCCCAATATATGAGGCTCTGCTGCTTTAATGCCTACAGGGTGAGTATTCCCTCATGTACACCTGATGAATCTCTAGAACAAACAAATGCTGAATACAACTGAGCTAATTGTGGAATTTAATATTAGATATGATATATTCAATCATACTATCTCCAAACAAATATTCTGAGTATATTATAACCTGGGATGTATTATTCAGCTCTTTGCTAAACATCTCAAATTAGACCTAGGCCTGTGTTCTGTCATGTGTTACATACAAAAACACATGCTGATAACAGAAGTTTGGCTCTCTGCATCCTAAGAATATTATTCAGAGACTCCATTCATTCTTCATAACCTCCTGACTTAAAGCCAACACAGTTTTCATGTATGATAATTCCATACAAGCAGATGTGTAATGGACACTAAAAAACGCCTGAAGACAAAAATACTAAAGACATCCTATTTTCCATGGGCCTCTTGAGAGTCTGATGCTCCTCTTGGTTTTTGCAACAAATCTCATTATATATTCTAAATATAATTTGTTCCTCATGTCTTCAACTTCTTATTTTTCTCTTCAGGAACATCTTCCATGTTAAAAAAAAAAAAAACCCACAGTACAATGTGTAAGGAAAAGATGATGGGGCACCAATGAAAGGAAAAGTCACTGAAAGGAAAAGTCACAGGGCACCAATGTTGTGAAAGGATGACGATCAGAGTCACAGCAACAATGTTAGGGGAAGGATGAAGAGAGAGGGGGGCATATAGCCCATGGAGGTGCAATGAGGCCTGGGGCAAGGGAGATGCCTCTGGGGGGTCTGAGTTGGGAATCCCTTCCCTGAGGGACCAGCCACACAATGGTATAGTATGGAATAGAGTTTATTCAGGTCATGGGAGAGTTAAGAGGTCCATAGAGGCAAAGAGAGGGCGGGGAGTAGAGGAGTAGAGGCCGGCCATGAGCATGTGGGACAGAGGGGGGAAGGGAAATGGAAGAGAAGGGGTAGGGGTGGGAAAGCAAGACTGCAAGAGCACAAGGGCAAGAGAGGTCAAGAGAGAGAGGAGGGGGCAAGCAGCACCTTTTGTAGTGTCAGGTCACTGGGGTGGAGTATACCTGGCCACTGCTGGGTAATTGAGAAGTGGGGCATACCTGGCTGTTGCTAGGTAACTGAGGAGTGGGGTTTACAGAATCCCAACACAATGTCCATCACTGACCAGGATCTGTCACCTTCTTTACACAGGAGACTTCTATAAAGTATGCATTCTAGAGAAGTTTTTTTTTTTTTTTTTTTTTTTTTTTTTTTTTGTGTGTTTGCACTTTGTTGAAAGTGTCCTGGGGAAGTTTCAGGGAGACTACAGCCCTAGTACTTTTTTGTAGCCTCATTTGTATCCCATGTCATGAACTCAGCTGCTTTTCCTCTTGGTTGTCAGTGGGCAGATAGCCATGGTGTATAAAATAAAATTTTACAACTGTGTTGGTGTATATGAATTGTATTAATTCTTTCTACACAAAGTATGTTTTCTAGACCAGAGGATGATGTCTACATAATATATATCATATAAATGACTAAAAGAGGTAGATGATATTGACTCAAAAGTGATAACGAGAAAAAAGTATTCTTAGGAACAAAGATATGTGGGTCAACAGAGGCATAGTGAAGACTTTATTTCTTTAATTACCAAAGCAAGAAAAATCAATGTTCGAAATAGATATCGTCTCATAAGTAGATCAAGGAAAGTAACATAAAGTGCCTTTCGGCCATTAAAGATTCCTCTATTTTTAGTTCTCTATTTATTTCTATATCACATTTCTTTTTTTTTTTTTTTTTGTTTTATGTTTTTTTCTGATTTTTAGTATATTTTTCCTCAGATATATATGGGGTTATTGATGAAAAAAATCCCCAATTGGTAGGTTGCTGTTTCGTCCTATTGCCTATAGCCTTTGCTTTACAGAAGCTTCTAAGTTTCATAAGGTCCCAATTCCCACACTTGATCTTAAATCCTACTCCATTTGAGTTTTTCTTTTTTTTTTTTTATGAAATTCTTCTTCTCATTCCACCCCATGCCACTGAACTACAGGCTTTTCTCCAATTTCCCTTCTATCAGGTTCAGTGTGTCTGGTTTTAGTTGAAGGTGCTTGGTCCACTTTGACGTGAGCTTTGTTCAAGATGACATATATGGATCTATGTTCATTCTACATATAGACTACAAGTAAAACTGGAAGCATTGATTGAGGATACTTTCTTTTATCCATTTTATATTTTTAATTCTTTTTTCAAAGATTGTGTCCATAAGTGTGTGGTTTCCTTTCTAAGTCATCCTTTCTATAACTTTTGTCAATATGTTTATTTTTGTACCCATACCATTCATTTTATCACTAAAGCTCTGTAGTATATCTTGAAGTCAGAAATGGTGATTCCAAATATGTAGAACTCAAGACATTTAAAAAGTAGAAGGAACCAAGTAATTATGCCTCAATACAACTTGGGATGTAAAGGAATGCAGTCACAATGACAGATTGAGAGAAGGATCTGTGTGGGAGAGGGAACAGAGAGGAGAAAAGAGGAACATGATCAGCTATTGTGTAGGGTACATAATTAAATCCCTGAGGACCAGAATAAAAGAATGGAAATAGGCAATCTCAGTAGCTAAGAGTATACACTCTAGAAGGTTTCAGAATCTTGGCAGGTAACATGCATGACTCAAAGGGAGGCACATTTTATGAAATGTCCAACAGTGGGGTAAAGGAGCTGTTACAGTCCACCTCATGTAGAAAGACAGGGCATCAAGAGTGATGGTGTTGTCATACAACAGTTCAAACTCTGACCCAGAATTGTTGTTGACTAAAACAACTGCAGAGGCAAAAATGGAGAAGACACAGAAAGAAAGCAGTTCCAGTAACCTGCTAAACGAGAATCTATCTCAATGTGAAGCTCTGATGCCTGGCACTATTACTGATGCTATGGTGTGCATACAGACAGGAGCCGAGCATGGCTGTCCTCTGAGAGGCCCAACAAGCACTGAAAATTGACATAAGCAGATAATTACCAAAGGATAGATAGATAGATAGATAGATAGATAGATAGATAGATAGATAGATAGATAGACAGACAGACAGATAGACCCCTATGCCTATGTGTTCTAAGGTTTTCCCTACTTTCTCATCTAATAGTTTCAGTGTACCTGGTTTAATGTGGACATCTTTGATCAACTTGCACATGAGATTTGTACAAGGAGATAAGAAAGGGTCTATTTTAATTATTCTGCATACTGACTGCCAGTTGGAGCAACACCATTTGTTGAATAAGATGTCTTTTTTCCACTGAATGTATACAGCTTCTTTGTCAAAAATCAGGTGAGCATATATGTGAGGGCTCATTTCTGGATCTTCTATTCTACTTTATTGGTCTACATGCCTATTTCTATACCAGCACCATGAAATTTTTAGCAAAATTGCCTTGTAATATAGCTTGAGGAAAGAGTTAGTGATTCCCACAGATGTTTTTTTTTTTTTTTTTTTTTTTTTTTTTTTTTTTTTTTTTTTTTTTGTTGTTGTTGTTGTTGAGGATGGATTTCACTATTCTAGCCCTTTTGTTATTCCAAATGAAATTGCACATTGCTCTTTCCAACTCAATGAAGAATTGATTTGGTATTTTGATGGGGATTGCATTGAATCTGTTGATTGCTTTTGGTAAGATGGACATTTTTCAAATATTGATCCTTCCAATCCATGAGCCTGGAAGAATTTTCCATTTTTTGATATCTTCCTCAATTTCATTCTTTAGGGGTTTGAAGTTCTTGTCATACAGATCCTCCACTTGCTTAGTAAGAGTTACATCAAGGTATTTAATATTTTTGTGACTATTGTGAAGGGTATCTTTCCCCTAATATCTTTCTCCACATATTTGTCCTTTGAGTATAGGAAGGCTACTGATTTATTTGAGTTAATTTTATATCCAACCACTTTGCTGAACTTGTTTATCAGCTGTAGGAGTCCTCTGGCAAAATTTGTGGGGTCACTTAAGTATACTATCATGTCATCTGCAAATGGGACTTAATGAGATTGCAAAGTTTCTGTAAGGCTAAGGACACTGTCAAAAAAACAAAACAGCAGCCAATAGATTAGGAAAAGTTCTTTACCAACCCCAAATCAGATAGAGGCCTAACATTCAAGGTGTACGAAGAACTCAAAAAACTAGACACCAGAGAATCAAACAACCCTATTAAAAATGGGGTACAGAGCTAAACAAAAAGTTCTCAATTGAGGAATATTGAATGGCTGAGAAGCATCTAAGGAAGTGCTCAACATCCTTAGCCATCTGGTAAGTGCAAATTAAAACAACCCTGAGAATCCACCTCACACTATTCAAATTGTCTAAGATCCAATACTCAGATGATAGCAGATGTTGGGGAGGATGTGGAGAAAGAAGAACACTTCTACACTGTTGGTGGGGTTATAAACTGGTACAACCACTCTGGAAATCAGTCTGGCGTTGCCTCAGAAAATTGGACATAGTACTACTTGAAGATCCAGGTATTCCACTTCTGGGCATATACCCCAGAGACACGCCAAAATACAACAAAGATACATGCACCACAATGCTCATAGCAGGTCTATTTATAGTAGCCAGAAGCTGGAAACAACCCAGAAGTCCTTCAGTAGATGAGTGGATGCAAATATTGTGGTTCATTTACACAATGGAGTACTACTTTGCTATCAGAAACAATGACTTAACAAAATTCTTAAGGAAATGGATGCATCTAGAGAATATCATCCTGAGTGTGACAACCCAGTCACAACATAACAGACATAATATGCAGTCACTGATAATGGGATACTAACCCCTGAAAATTGTGTGTAGAAGAGATTTTGATGCTGCATTTAATTGGAATCTTCAGAGACTGTCTTTTTAATCTCAACTTATTAGAAAATTCTGCTTAAGACTCTAGGCCAGTCATGCTATATAAAACTACAACAATATCTGCTGGTACTCATGTAGAACCATGTCGTACATTTCACTTTATAAACAAAATAGTTAGGATGTCTTTCTTTTACTGATTTTACTTATATAAAAAGAAGAAAGTATGAAGTTAAAAAAAAGCATGCCATTTTCATCTTAGTTTTATTCTCTTATAAAAGCCTGGACCTAGAGCCTCTTCTTTCTGTGGCTGTATCATCAGGTAGAGGGTTCATTATCCAGCTAAAGTCATGTTGGTTACTTATGTGCTCAAGGAGTGTGAATAGAAAGCTCTTAGGGTGGTGGTTGTTCTGTAGTGCATGTGGGCATCCATACACTTAGTGAGATCTGTGTCCTAAACCTGTCTGAAGAAATGTATTATTGATTCACTGGGGTATTTGTGTAGAACTGCCTCTTCCCACTGAATATACTATCACTGAATGCATCTTTGTTAAAGTGAACCATGCACAAGTTGCTCCCAACTCCTATCAGTTGTACTTCCCAAACCTCATATCAGTTAACCATATATATAATGCTAAAAAATACATATGTATGTTTGTGTGTGTATGTGTGGGTGTGTGTGTGTTTGTGTGTGCGTGCATACATCATATATATATATATATATATATATATATATATATATATATATATATATATATATACATATATATATATATATATGCACGTGGATGTGAATGTGAATTTGTGTGAATATGCATATATATGATATGTGTACATAAAAAATTTTGAATTCATATATTTAACTTTTCAGGATAAATAATTCATGACACAGTTTCTTATCTGATGGGAAGACAGGAGCTATTTGGATCTTTGTGATTTCATAATTCATCAATTAACCTCTAGAATAATTTAAGATGGGAACCTCATTTGTCAACTACAATATGGAAGCTCTGAAGGCATCAATGTTGGATGTGAAATTAATGTAGGCTTTTCATCTCTTCTCATGCACGGAGGCTTTTGAAATCTGTGTACATCTTATTGCTCTTTTGCTTCTTCTGCTTTTTACTTCTTCAAGTTATGCTGATATACACTGTCCTCTGATGGGTATGAGGATTTCTCAATATATGTGTGTCCATGGTCTTACTCACAGTCTACATACTCCTGTGACTGTCCGGTAATAAACTTGAATGTTCTTGTTTGTGGAGAATTTATATTATTCATTGTACCTTACAACATTAACATAAACTGTTTATGATAAGGGATGTGTGTTTTCTCAATTGTTTTCAATGTCTTCATAAACCTAAGACTCTACTATGGTACTTTATGAAATTAACAATTAGAGTAATAATGGACAAAGGAGTGAGTATTCAGAAACAATGTGATGAATGGTATCTACAAGAACTCTACCAAACCATTTCCTTATCATGCTGCTGAACATGGGATAGAAACCTCACATTGCTGAGAAGAGCAGAAACAAGAATATGTACCTCACCGATCTGTTCATAACTCCAGATCACACTTTTACAATTGAAAAGGGACCAGGTTTGATCAAATTTGTGTGTAGATTTAAACTGTTTGGTAATTAAAATTTTGTGTCATGAGGAGGCAGTATATCATTGTGGGGAATCTTTCTTTGCCTTGATTCTTTTTTTTTTTTATAGTACAGAGAGATTTTACTCAGGTTTTGGAGGAGTTAAGAGGGTAGTAGAGGCAGAGAAGAGAAAAGAGGGGAATAGAGTAGTAGAGGCCGGCCATGAGCACATGGAGAGAGAGGGGGGAGGGAAGCACCTTGATTCTTTATGAATGGAAGATGTGACCTCCAGCTCATCTCCTTCCTCTTTTTCTAAATTTATTTTTATAAAGATCTGTCCTATCTTATTCCTGAGCATGTTATGGCTTCCTAATATCTTCAGTCTTTGATGCATTTCCTACAAACTTTCTGAATGGCAGTTGTTCAGTAGTGTCACATTAAACTACCCTGTCAGAAAGAACATGCTTCCTTTGCCCTATGAACTGTCATGGAACTTATATTAAAGCAATTAGTTATTTAAAGGATGCTGCAGTGAGATCATGGGTTAAATGCATTTCCCTCTCATAAAGTTTTCCCTTGTCTTCCCAGTTTCAAGTTTCTCACAATAATTGATTTTATATGTCTGAGAGTGAATTATTTCTAATACTATATACAAGATTTATAAAAAAGGAATGTTTAAGTCAATTACACATACACAATATATGTTGTACATTGTAGACATTTTCTGGCATTGCTCAATTAGGCTACTTCCATTACTTCCTCCTAAGGAAAGCTGAATGTTTATAAGACTGCATGGACTAGGATATTCTCTACTTTTTTACTGAATTTGAGAAGCACTAAACAGTACTTTGAAATAACCAAAAACTGCCTTGAGTTCGGAGGTGCTAACGTGCATGGAAAGGTACAATGTGTCTTAATTACATGCTATAAAGTCTTATATCAACTTCATAGTACTACACATTTAATATTTGGAAATTTTCAAATCATTTAAAAGACACTCAATTCACTGAATGGTAATCTCTAGTGATTATTCAAAATCATCCTTCATAATAAATGTTTTGAAAATGAAATATCATCTTTGTTGTTATAAAATTTTTATTTGAGAATTCAGATAATTTCTCAACTAATTAACTTGTATTTAATACCAGGCCCACCTGGAAAAGTGGTGTATGGTTTTTATTCAACCAATTTCTGCAATGACTTTAAACAGCAACCAACTGCCTGTAGGACAAGGATTCCCTAGTTTGAGACCAGGCAGAACTCCTCTCTTACACTTCAGCCCCAGGGTAGATCCTCAGGCACCATACTCAGTACCATCCCTTCCAGGGCATCAAGCAGTGTTTGAGTAAAGAGGAGACCTGATTTCCAATGACCCTGGCCTTTTCCCAGGCCCTGAGACCAGTGACCCAGCACTGGCTGACCATCCCATATCTCACCCCACATGATGTTTAAGTCCTCCCCACATAAACTGACAACCAGACATAGTTGTAGGATGAGAAAATAGTATCTGCATTGTTACATTATATGAAAACTTGAAAGTAATAGTTATTTATTAATGTGCACAAATACACTATAAGTAGTCAGTAGTGAACAGGCACTACATTATTTTAAAGCTATTCATTTATATTATTTTTATACATGAGGAGTCAGCTTTTTTAAAAGCACTTTTTAAAAGTGATCTTATTATCTTCACCACTTTTAAAATATTACTTCTCAGGGAGGAGTTCACAAATCTTTTGTCCATTTGCTTCTAAAAGTCATTCTGAGAGTAGATCCAAGAGACTTATATGAGTCTGATGTAACTACACTGACTGTCTTAACCTTCATGTCCAGGGACAATAGCTGGAACCTACTTTTTGTACCTCTTGATTTATGTCAGTTTCTCTGTATCAATGTACTTTTATATATCTCAGTTTGTCCCTTGTTTTAGAATTTAGAACCTAAAAACATGTTTCTAAAAATGACTATGCATTGGCAAGTGTAATAATAAATGAATAAAACAACTTCTTGAGGTTTCAACACCTGGTCTCAAGCTCTGCTATAGATCAGTAGCCATAAAAAACTGTGTGGAGTCAATATAGAAAGAGCAAGGTTGAATGATACAATTAAATTAAACTTTCTTTCCCCCCTTTTATTATTAGATACTCTGTATTTACTTTTGAGATGTTATCCCTTTAATCCCCTTGCCATAAGGAACTTAAGAAGTTAGACACAAACAAATAAAAAAAAAAAAACAAAGAGTAAAAAATTGGGTACAATGTTCAACAGAGAATTCTCAATAGAAGAATCTCAAGTGGCTGAGAATCACTTAAACAAATACTCAATGTAATTATTCATCTGGGTCATGCATATTCAATCAATTATTATTTATTAGATCCATCATAATATTTATGATTAAGAACTCAAGTGAAAAAAAAATGCTGTTGAGGATTTAGAGCAAAGGAAACACTCCTCCATTGTTGGTCAAAGGGCAAACTTGTACTACAGTTCTGGAAATCAATTTGACAGTTTTCCAGAAAATTAGAAGTATTGATACCTCAAGAATTAGCTATAATATTTTAGGACATATACCCCAAAGAAGCTACACAATATCAAAGGGACGATTTCTCAAATATCTTCATGTCAGGTTTATTTGTAATAGCACAAAACTGGAAAGAACTCAAATGCCCTTCAGCTGATAAATGGATAAAGAAAATGTTGTTCCTTTTCACCATGGAGTACTACAAAGCTATTAAAATGAAGCATGCCCTGGAAATTTCAATCAAATGGATCGGTGTAGAAAGTATCATTCTGGGTGAGGTAAAACAGACCCAAAATGTACTTATTTGTGAATATTAGTTATAACATACAGGATATCATGGCTGCAATCCATGGACACACAGAAGCTAAATAATGAGAGCCCAAGGAAGGATGTTTTAATCTCACTCAGAGAAGGAAATAAAATTGTCATTGGAATTCTCAGCTTGCTTTTTATAGAACCCAGGTTTACCTACCTAGGGATGGCACCACCCAAAATGGACTGGGTGTTCCCCTCTTGATCAGTAGTTCAGAAAATGCCTTACAGCTGTATCTCATTGAGGCATTTCCTTCTCCTTTCTCTGTATTAACTCCAGCTTGTGTCAAGGGGCCGGAAAACCAGACATCACAGCCATTGAGAAGAATGATCTACCCAATTTCTAGGTTCTGTGCATTACTTCTTCTGAGCCACAAATGAGGAATCCCCACTCACAACCAGGCATCGTGTTTCAAGGAGAGCAGTGCACATAAGACACTTGGAACCCCGAGGAGAGAAAAAATTGTTTTTAAAAATCACTTGGCCAAAGAATTTCTTTACTACACAAAATATGAGCCAGCAGTAAAAAGCAAACCACTTTTCCAGTAAAACAAATGGTATGGCTTTGATAATAAAATAATTTTGAATATAGCCCAACTAAATTTACCTATCACCCAGTCAGAAAGGTTTATCATAATTTAGTGTTGTTTGTATCTCCACTAACAAAATATTTAACCCCTAAAGCAGCAGTCATTTATAGCAACTCTGGTACCAACAGCAAGGAATGAGGGGAACTGGTTTAAAAAAAAATGGTGCAAAAGCGATTCTGGATTGTAGAACAACATATCACAGAAAGAACATGAATACAAGTTTGTGATTTTTATATATACATACTCCAAGGAGTCTGTCAGTACCCAAAGGTATTTTTATTGCTGTATTAGCAATGGAATCTTTTTGGTTCATTCTATTCTAACTTTACTATTGTAATGTGTGAGTCCCAATTTATTTAAGCTATTATCTTTTATAATGTGTTAATTTAACATTCATTTACATTTGAAACTATTTTTGTTATTAAAATTAGCATTTATAAGTTTCCACATTAACCACCTTACACCTCTTCCAAAACTGATCTTACTTCTATGTATTCTATCATTGATTTGACACACTACATAGTGAATCACTTAAATATTCTACATCTGGTTCATTTTACTACTAGGTTACAGATATTGAAAATTAAAGTATGGTTTAAAGCTCAAAAAAAAATCACTTGGAAGGAAGTGATTTTAAAAAATCACTATGGAAAAAAGTTAAGAGTTATGGTGATTTTTAAATTGGTTTTAAAGTTTTATATTTATTTTTCTGCACATATCAATGAAATTAGTTTAATTATCTACATTTTTGAAGAAACAAATTAAAAAACAATATTATCTCTCAGTTTGAAAATTCTCAATAGGTTAATAGAGGGATAAGCTAATTATCAATGGGAAGAGTTAATAGACAAAAGACTACTGAGAAAGTGTGAAATAGTTTTCCTGAGGATTGAGCCCCTTTAGTGGTTATCCAATTCCAAGTCATCATCCATAATTAAAGTAACACAGCTAGTTATGTATTTAGTGTTATATGGGTAAAAATAATTATTAAAGCACAAGAAGGTGTTGATTTTAATGGAATCATTTCTAATATAGGAAATATTTGAGGGAGAGGAGAGGGATAATGATGTAATTATATTTTATTAAAATACAAATCATGAGAAAATTTGATATATAGAGATCAGGAAATAAAATATAAGTTAATACATAAAAAATGAGTTAGTACTCAAAGTTCAAATTGTCTCATCATTAAGTTGTGGTTTTGCATTTGATAACCTTATGTTAGAGTAGATAAATGAATTGTCTTCAAACATCATGTAAGCAAAGCATAGAAAGGTAACTAAAACCTCAGTCATGAGAGAAACAACACATTATCAACTCTCACTGGTTTTCTTACCCTCACAGTGCTCCACTAATTTTTCTTCATAAATATCAACTTGAAATGTGTCCTTATTTTACTCTATTAGATTATAGAATCTGTTAATAAAACTTCTATTGTGCGAAGAAACAAGACATTACAGTAAATATTAAAAAAGAGAAAGTGCCCAACGCTCTCCCCGGGTAGTCTCCGATACAGCTGGTTTCACACACATTAGTTCTTGCCCTGAAGGGTCCTATATGACTAACATCAATTCATCTCAGAGGCTCTATGCTGCCTCAGGGACTCTCTGACCCAGGAAGTCTGTACCTGTTCCAGTGTGGCCCCTTGTCATGCTGTTCCCTGGCATTAGTCTCAGCACCGTGGGGCCATATAGGTCTAACATATATTTATCTCCACTGTGGCCACTTCTGTTTAATATCTCTCCTGGGTGCGTTTCTAATGGTGTGAACTCTGCCCACACTCCAAACAGCCTGACAAATTAAAAATTCTAGAAGCTTATAACTTACCCATGGCCACAATTAAGAATCACTCAGTAAATTTTACACTCTACAAAATGTCCACACCATAAACTCTGAGACAAATAATATAATATATACCTTCTCCATCTAGACAAGACAAATCATTTAGTACAAATCAAACCCTTATAAAAAATCCGTATCTCCCTTTCGTGAACTAAGGCCACATGGATGGGATTATCATCCTCGTTTTCCATCTTAACTTCCTTTTCCCTGTCTTAGATTTTCCATCTCTTTCTAAGACATTGTTCCCACCTATCCTTCCTTTCTGTGCAATTACAGGCCTCGTTATATCTTGTGCTTGCCTTCAACTACACAAAGACTACAATTTAAAGCAAGAAGTTTAGTGGAATATAAAGCGAAGGCTCTAGGGAATTCCGATGGCTGGAAGAAGAGTCTGAAACTTTACTATAAAAACACAGGCTCAAATGGCATAGGCCAGAACTTCCTAGATCCTGAAGTGATCATAGAAGGAACATGTTGTTCTTTATCGCCCCCTGCTGGTCTTAAACATTCCTGTACAGAAGTTTTTGTTCAAGTTCACACTGGACTTCCCTCTCTGTGTGTTTGGCACAGTAGTACATGGCTGTGTCATCAGTGTTCATACTGTTCATTTTCAAGAAAACTTGGTTTTTGGAGGTGTCCCTGCTGATGCTGATCCGGGATTTTAGAGCTGAATTATAATCTGTGCTTCCACCACTCCATATTACTCCCATCCACTCCAGTCCTTTTCCTGGGGGCTGGCGAACCCAGTGTACACCATAGTTGGTTAATGAGAACCCAGAGACAGTGCAGGTGATGGACAGGCTCTGTGAGGGCTGCAAGAGGCCAGGTCCTGACTCCTTCAGCTGTACTTGGGACAGGACACCTGGGGATAAGAAATATCAGTTATTCTTTCTATAGATTAAATGTCCTTGTTTCTCTTCTGGAACCCTGAAACACTTACAGCTTGGAAAGGTCACCAGGCAGAGGAGCAGCACCAGGACAGCCATGTTCTGACAGAAGCTCTAGAGAGAAGGAGTTGAGGCTCCTCACCTTGGCCTGGGCTTTCAGTGTGAGCATCTGGGCTGCTTTGCATTGTGGGAGGTTCCTCAGATGATAAAAGCAAGCCCAGGGCAGTATTCCCAACTTCCTACCCATGTTCTTAAGAACCTTTGTGCTTAGGGAGAATGAAACAGAAATCTCAGGAACTTTTTCCTGTTAATGTGTGGATTTTCAATTCCAAATAAACAAAAGAAAAAAGTAGTCATATTGTGCAGGTCTTGGAAGCAAAAGGAGGTTTATAGTAGTTGAATCCTCATTCATGCAATACAAGAACAGGACACCTTATCTTTAATGCAGTTGTATATCACTGTGAATTGCACTAGAGTATGCAGGATAGAATTAGTGATCATTTTTATCAGAAATTCTTTTCTTTTTCTTTTCTTTTTTATTTTTAGGTTTTTATTTACCATTATCCCGTTTGTCTGAACATTAGTGCTGTTGCCTTCACTAGATGGGTTGAGAATATACATGCAAACCTAAGTCAGTAAAGAGCTTCACATTGCAATTGAGTTTCATGTTATCTACACATAAAATGAGAAACATAGATATCATTAACATAAGTGCATATTATTCCGTTTATTTTATTATTTAAAGTATAGAAGTAACAATTATTCCACTATGTGCAGAAAATCTGTAAAATTATTATTTAGTAAATAGTTATCAGATTGCTTTCCAACTTTATATTTATACTATTTTATGTATGAGGAAAAACTTTATTAAAAAAAAAAAACTCTTTTTGTGAGTCACCTTAATCTCATAACTTCTCAAGAAATAACATTTTAGGAAGCAGTTAATAAATATTTCGACTATTTTCAAAGGTTTATTTGAGAATAGATTCTAGTGACTCATGTGTGTCCTTTGTTAGGCTGAGTTACTTTACCTTCCTATTTAGAGAAACTGTAATTGGGAACTAATCTTTATATGTCTTGATTTATATTATGCTCTCTGTATCCATGTACTTTTATATCAATGTACATAATATGATGATATATTGGAGTGTAAAGAGAATGTCAGCTGTTCATAGCAATTCGTAAAACTCAGTGGCATGAGACCAGGTTTACGGTTATGTTCACTGAAGTAAAATCGTCAGCCAGAAATCACTGAGTGATGGAACAAAGTGGAGCAGGGGGCTGAAATGAACAAGAGCAACCTTTTGCCTTGAGTTGTTTACCACAGAGAGTAAGAGATTGTGGCATTTCTACCCATGCTGTCATCACATAAACACAAAGGAAGAGAAGTAAAGCGTGGTATTAATGTTTGCAGAAATCAGAGGTCCTGGATTTATTACTTGGCCTTGGAGCCCCAACATTTTGTCTTACTTATTTTTTTGTGCATAATCTCTGCATTGTGAGTAACTTTGGTAGTGACAGGTTACATCAATAAATAAAAAGCCTTCCTGTGCAAATTTAATAGTCATTAATAATATTAGTATTATGTTCCTCTTGTTCATGATACTCTTAGGATTAAAAAGTTATTTTTCACAAATTATTCTTGGTAGGTCTTATATTGGATTTGTCTGATATTTTCATTTTGTTTAGAAAAATTGGAAAGGAGTATCACAAAGATAAATGCACGTTTCTGTATTATATTGAGTAATATGGTGTAAGTCAACTTATTCAAGTGTTTTTGCCATTGATTACTTTAGAGATAATCTGTGTTCCTATTCTGTCACATAATGTGCTTTTCCTTAAATCTCTCTAGAATAATGTTACTAGAAAAACATTATATTAAAAGTTCATTATAAATCCACATATCATTTATAATTCTCTTTTATTTCAGAGTTTATCCTTATTACTGTTTGTCTTCAGTCATTTGCTTACTTATGTGTAGTGTATACATGCATACTCTATGTAGTGCACACATGGACACTCTATATGGTGCACACATGGATACTCTATGTAGTGCACACATGGACACTCTATGAAGTGCACACATTGATACTCTATGTAGTACACACATGGATACTATATGTAGCACACATATAGACACTCTATGAAGTGCACACATGGATACTATATGAAGTACACACATGGATACTCTATGTTGTGCACACATAGACACTCTATGTAGTGCACACATGGACACTCTATGTGGTGCACACATGTACACTCTATCTAGTGCACACATAGACACTCTATGTAGTGCACACATGGATACTCACTTAATAGTTTATGTTGGTATGACAATACCAGCCTGTCAATTTGTGTGATGGCTAAGATTTTATCAACATCATAAAACTATGGACATCAGGGAACAACCACACTTGGAAAAAATGACACCATCAGATTGGTCTTCATGCAAACATGTGGGGAATAATTTTTAAATATGACGATATGTGATGTTCCTGTGTAGTATTAGAACGCCATCTAGCAAATAAATAAATAAGTAAAAAGGAAAGAAGGAGGAAAGAAAAGAAGGAAGGAAGGAAGAAAGAAAAAGAAAGAAAGAAAAAAAGTCATGCAGAACTAACATGGAAAGACAACTGGTTAGATGTATTCTTTCATGGTTTCTGATTTCATTTGCACTGAAATGTTCCTGTGCTGACTTCATATCCTGATTTTCCTTTGTTATATTCTGTAAGAGTTTTGATGGCAGAAACTCTTTTCTTCCCATGTTGCTTCTGGCCATGTTCTTCATTACCTCAACAAATAATTAACTAGGACAATTGAAAAATCTTCCGATGAAAGCATGGGTGTAGCAGACATGACAGTCTGCACAACTACAACCACATTGATACACACAGTCAGATTTATAGACACAGGCACATATTTCATTATGAGCACAAACCTGTGCATGCATGCACACAACACACAAACACACACAGCATTACATTCACAGACAAAAATATATGTTCAGAGGCAGAGTGGCTGACTTTTTAAAATCCTTTCCTTTGTCAGGGTCACTGTTGTTGGGCTGGACTCACTATGTAGACCAATCTGGTTTTACACTATCAAAGATTGATTACACTGCTACTTTCTCTCTAATGAGTGAATTAAAGGTGTGCCCCGCTATTCCTGACATCACATATGGGTGATCAAAAAAAAAAACAAATAAAAATAAAATTAAAATTAATTAATTAAATAATTTAAACAGCTCTTCTTACAATGTATTCTAATTATTATTCTTTCTTACCTCGTTTATTATCAGATCCTTTTGTTCCCCAAACTTATCCAAATATACCACCTACATTGTCATGGACATTAAAGGAACTTGACTTATATCATTCGTATTGACAATGAGTGATTTAAAAATGTATAGTTACCAATGCAAAGTTAACTTTAAAAGTATTTATATAACATATATATATGTTTTGTTATAGATTACAATATTATTATTATTATTAATGTGTACATTGCACAGTGATAAAACCCAGTGCTGAGGAGTTGCCTTAGGGGTACAATGGTAGCATATTTGAATGAGTATTTCTCATTGCTCATTACCACATAGCTAAGAAGCTGGGTGGGCCTCCACAGGGATGTCCAAACAAGCACATATGTGAACCAATTCTGGACAATTAGCATTGCCATTCATGAAAACATTCCCGTTTCCTGCATTGGACTCATAATTTGTAATTATTTCAAACTAGGGATGCACAGACATTGCTGAGCTGTTTGTTATGGGACTCAGATCTGAAATGTTGTGACTCACTCTAGACTTGTTCCCTGTCAACTACTTTCTATCTGTGCTTTTAAGTCTACAGACTCACATTCCACATCCAGACATATGATTCCCTCATTTAAGTATTATGTATTTTGTTCAAAATTTATATAATTTTTTTTTGTTTTTCAGTGGTTTTGGATCTTGAATGTAATACTTTGCACAAACAAGGATAGCACTCTGTAACAAAGCTTTATGTGTATCCCTCCTATATTTTATAACAGCACAATTTCCTATATAAAATAATGTTCTGGTTTATTCAATCATAAGATAAAGAGCAGTAACCTCAAGTTCCCTTTTTGAGACACTCACCACTAAGAAGTGATTTTAACACCCGTAAGAAAGAGAAGAATAAAGAACCAATATCCTGAACAGTAATATCAAGAAGGTAGAAATAGAAAGAAAAAAGAAAGCAAACCAAATATAGAAACACACATGTGTGTGCATGCACACACAAGCACAGATACACATTCAGAGAGAGAGAGAGAGAGAGAGAGAGAGAGAGAGAGACAGAGACAGAGACAGAGACAGAGTGAGAGAGACCTTGGAATATTGTTTAGACTGAATGTTCCTAATTCTCTTATGCCCTGATTCCCATTACATGGATCTATGTTTGCACTGTCATACTGAGGAGCAGGTTGGTGCCTGTTTCCCTGTGGAAGCCCACGGTGAAGGTAGGTTCCAGAGGATCAACCAGCTCTATCTTCTCCCACAAGTCTGCTAGTTAGGTATGTTCTCGGTCACAACCAGCATAGGTAAGCTTTGTGCTGCAACCTGGACCACCATTTTCTAGCCTATGAGTCTCCCTGAATTTCTCAGATGTCCTGCTAGCATTAAGACCATCCAGTTGTTACTAAAGAAAACCTGATGCCAATAAATAAATAATACAGTTAACAACATCCAGGGAGATTTTGCACTACTAGAGCTCAGATATCCTGCAACAGACAGCCCTGAGAATTCTAACACAAAGTAGAAAAAGTGTCCTTAAAACCCATTTTATAAATGAGTGTTTTTAAAGCGGCAATGAATATATCCTGTAAAGAAATGCACTTGAATACATTCAAATAAGTAAAATAAATGAATACATCTGCCAAGAATTGAACTCAAATATAGAAACTAAAAAGTGAACACCAACTGAGAGAATTGGGAGATGGAAAACCTAGGAAAGAGAACAAGAATTAGAGACACAATCATGAAAATTAAAAGCCTTTGATTCTTTAGTCCCTGTCATGGAATTGCCACTTGTGTGAAATCCCCAGGATAGGGGGTGTAGGGAGCCGCACCCCGTGCAGTGCTGCTCTGCCGCACCCTAAGATGGCACAGGTGTCTGCCCTCTCTTACTAGTAAACACCCCAAGAGCACATGCGCCTGTATTACACCACATTACTGACCAATGATGCTACGACATGTCAACTATCTGATGGGCAGGGAGGATTAAAGGAGAAAGCCTTCCGGGCTTGGGTCTCTCGGGATCCATGAAAGCATCAAGAAAGGAGTCCTGAATAAACTGCAGGACGAGGCTAAGCGTGACAATGGGGATGCCCTATTTCATCTTTATTATGGGTACAGAGGCCTGATATGTAAAACTCCTACCAGTACTTGAGGAAGAAACACCTGCAAACATGGAGTCACCTGCCATAAACACCTCAAACACCCTGCCTGCACCTGCCCTGATATATATGCTGGATGTTTCTGTGAGTTGACTACAACGAGTGTGCTTCCACAATTTGCCACAATGGGACTGTGAGCCTGGGTAAATTCAATTGCTCCTCCTGATTCTCTATGATTAGGTTGCAAAGGAGGCACTATGTCTTGGAAATGGATGAGTGTGATTCTGATTCCTGCACGAATGAGGACATATGACTCAGTGAAAGGAGAATGTACATGTGTGTCTGTCT
Organism: Micromys minutus; assembly: GCF_963924665.1. Taxonomy (NCBI): domain Eukaryota; kingdom Metazoa; phylum Chordata; class Mammalia; order Rodentia; family Muridae; genus Micromys; species Micromys minutus. The sequence continues at coordinate 255,621,901 of NC_137969.1, forward strand.
TTGAGAGTTTTATGGTGTTAACAGTATGTTGGAAATTGATAGATGTGAATTCAGGCTTTATGATGTTGTTTTCAGGATGCTTCTGGTGGTTACCTCTGTGATTATTCACCTGGATTTTTTGGCATCTAATATGTACTCAACTTTGATGAATGTGCTTTAGAATTAATCTTTATTTTCTATATGCCACCATGTTGCACTTCGGGTACATGATTTCAGATCTAGTTTTTTAAGTTATGAACCTTGGCCACTGATTTATCACTCAGGGTAGATGCCAATTAATACTTTGCAGAGAGACCACATATTTAGAACAGCAATATTTTTTCCAAATTTTTGGTTGTATCAAGTTGTTGTTAATAAGTGATTTATTAACTCTGAAATCATTACCAATATGGAGGTCAGTTTTCCTTCCTGAAGGTTCTGCAGACAACAGGATTTATCTTTAAGACAAACAGCAAAGAACTTGCTTCCTACAGTTGGAAATACTTGGAAATCACAGCAATGTTGACAGGAAAAATTAAACACCTCTGAATCAACACAGAACTGTGCAAATATTGGTTGAATTGTTGAAGGAAAGATCCTATGAAAGAACTGTACTCATCTCAGATGTGAGACACAGGTGTTTTAGTTGTGAATATCATAGGGAAAGTACAAGAATATCAGTGGCTGAGATGTGGGACTAAAATAGTTCTATTAATTAGGAGGCTTTTCTAAGACACATCAAGTGAATAACTAGATGTACCCATTTCCCACAGAGATACAAACATGCAGTGGGATTCTCAAATGGTGGATTCTGATTCTTTAAACTGTTATTTACAATTCTTAATTAGTCTGAGCTAGTGGTCACCACTCTATATGAGATCAATGAGTCAGGAAATATTCCCACAGATGGAGCGTGCCCTGGTCATTGTGCCAGAGGCCTCATCCCAGCAAAGCAATGCGAACACTTCCTGCACAAATCATCAAAGCAAAGCCTCATTTTCTGTGCTTGATTTCTTTCTTGGCTCTTCTCAAGTTCACTCATTCAAGGCCTCTTCACTGTGAACTTGACACAGACTCATTTCTATATTTATGATAAGTGTCCCAAGACTGTGATAACTGTGTGCTGAAGAAGCATCTAAGTGTGTTAGAAATTGAGGGGAAATAAGAGACATTGTCAGTCCCAGGGATCAGCCTGGTTAACAACATTATCCAGTTATCTTGTCATTCACTAATCTAGTTATAGTGCAGAAGCTTTGTGCCCTGATGCTAAAGCCTCTTTTCACTTTTAAGAACTTTGTCCTCACACTGGTGAGTAGACGAGATAATGGAATAGCAGCAAATAATGTAGAACTAGTTTGTAATTGAATCGATGTTTCCTGCCCACATCTTTCAGATCATTGCCTCATGGGTGTACCCACAAAAACAGAACTGTCTATTTTATATTTGAGAACATATAGAACACCAATATGTTGCAGCCACAGCTGTGCCATTTATACAGGCAACACAATACCAGGACAACCTGAGAAACTTAAATAATTTCCTCAGGTATCATCATGTTTGATTGAACAATTAGTATTCCCTGGCTTCCAATATCCACTTATTCTTTTATAGTGTGATAATCCATATGATCCCAGAATGCAATTGTCTTATTCAGGGTTTCTATTCCTGCATAAAACATCATGACTATGAAGCTCATCACCAAAGAAGTCAGGACTGAAACTCAAGAGATCAAGAACATTTTTGAAATTAACCTAAGCATGTGAGAATGCTGTCCTCACTTTTTACTGAGGCACTCTATTCATTCCTGGTTCCTATCTTATACCAATCAGATTTTGCTCTGGAAACATTTTTCCTCTAAGGAAAATTTGGTTGTTTTTTATCCTGAAGTTCTCCATTTATTTCTTTTAAAACCTTCGCCATTTTCTTTTTGCAAATTTGGAACAGGTAACATGTAACTGCATTTAGGTTGTTTTTTGGCTAGTTTTCCTTTTCTCCAACTAATATGATTAGTATTAAATGGATGTTTGATTTAAGTTTAGGAGTATTTTTCCAATTTACCCAGTTCTCTGGTTTCTGTCCTCCATTTTTTTCTCACCCACATCACTAATATGTTATTGTCCTTGGACATCCTTGTCACACACTTAATATGTATCCTATTCCTAGGTTCTCATTCTAGTTCATAAAGCTACAACACAAAATCAAGAGCCACTTATACACAATGCAGGTGATACACATGACAGAAACAAGCAATGTTTGACCTTTCAACATTTATTATGTTGTTTGACATAACATTTTCCATGGAGAGGAATTATTTATTTAGTTTCAAACTGAAGTCCCCTCACTGTTACTCTAGCACAGTGGTAGGTGGCTGTGTCCTCAGTTTGAAGATTGTTCAGTTTTAAGAACAGCTGACTTTTGGATGTGTCCCTGCTGATGCAGATTCAGGATCTAAGATCTGAATTATATGCTGTGTGTTCACCACTTCACTCTGCTGGATCCACTGCAGATTTTCATAGAGGCTCCAGGACCCAGTTTATACCACAGATGGTTAATGAGAAGCCAGAGACTGTGCAGGGGAGAGACAGGCTCCGTGAGGGATGCAGAAGGTCAGGCCCTCAATACTTCAGTTGAACCTCTATTGGGAAAAGAGCATCACCATCAGTCATACATGTCATAGGTGTCAAGTCTGTTTCCCTCTCCTGAAAGCCTGAAGCATTTGCAACTTTACAAAGTCACCTGGTCGAGGTGCTCCAAGCAAACAAAGCAACATTTTGTCACATGGAACCCTAACTGATATGAAGTAAAGTAAAATTACTGTAGGCTGACGGTGGGCCTGTGTAGCAGAGGGTGTCCATGGGGATCTCCAGCCAGGAAGATGGAAGGGTCAAGCAGAGGAAAGAGGGTAAGAGCATGGAGGGGGAAATCCTCCACTGCCTCTCTGGCATCTGCTGCTGCTGTTGCTGTTGCAGCAGCTTCTGTAGCTGCCATTGCTCCCAGAGGCTGCACTGGCCACCACTGTGCAGTGTTTCAGGAGAGAACTTTTCTTTCTTGGAAGTGGTATTACATGTCTTATGACAGAAGTTTTCATAAGATGATGTATTTCTCACGCACCTTTTTTTTCCCTTCTGGACAGGATCTTTATATACAGTATCAGGATGGATTGGGGTCTGAGAATGGGTGCTTACTATTGGCTATGTCTGAAAGATTAGACATGCGTCATCTACATGTGGAAGGGCTTGAGGATATGGCGCTAAGTGACTGATGGCCCCAAAAATCTCTATGGCAGACTGGAGAAGGCTGAATCTAAATGATGAATGACTGGTTCCAGGAGCAGGCAAATCTCTTCTTCCTTCTGAGTCTCCAGGTCTTCTAGCCTTAGCTCAACATTAACAGGATTACTCTCACTGCTCAATGCCATTCTGATTATGATAGCTTTCACAGTGTAGAATGAGAAGGCTCTTCTTTAGATAGGAATGATTAATACAATACCAATATATATGTTGTTGACCACAGTTAATAACAGATATTATGTTCTTTATATATAAAAAGAAGATACTAAGAGCTAGCACTCAAAATCCTGACAATATCTTCATCACATTATGGGCCTGCATTTGAAGACTATGTTAGAACAGATGAATGCGATTGTCTTCAAACATCATTTAAGTAAACAGTAGAAATGTTACTAAAACTGAAAGCTGCAGTCATGAGAGAAAGAACACATTACCAAATCTAACTGATTTTGGATTTTTTTTCTTTGTTATTTGTTTGTTTGTTTGTTTTTACCACCACGCTGTTCCACTTAGTTTTCATCATGAATATCAACACAAAATATGTTATTATTTTACTCTATTGGATGACAGGACCACTTAGTAATGCTTCAATTGTGTGCAGAAATAAATGTGTTGCAGTAAATATTAAAAAGACAGGGACTGATTTCAGCATGACACTGCTCCACACTGCCCCCAGAAACTGATTTTACCTACATTATTAGTTCTTGCATCAGAGGGCCCTATGTAACTGGCATTAATTCTTCTTAGAGGCTCTATTGTGCCCCAGATACTCTCTGACCTGTGCAGTCTGCAACTGTTCTAGTCTAGAACCCTACCATGCTGTACTCTGGCATTAGTTCTGACACTGAAGGGCCATATAGATCTAATATATATTTATTTCACGGGTGGCCACTCTCTGTTTAGTTTCTCTTCTGGCTGCTTTTTTGATGGTGTGAACTGTGCTCACACTCCAACCAGCCCAACAAATTCAAAATCCTAGAAACTTGTAACTCATCTATGGCTTTATGTCAGATTTACTCAGTAAATTTTACACTCCAAAAATGTCCACATAAACTCTGAGCCAAATGGTATGATATATTTTTTTAATCTAGATAAGAAAAATCATCCTTTACAAATCTATCCATTATAAAATAGTAATATCTACCTTTGTCTAATTAAGGCTCTATGGGTGGGGTTATCATGCTTATTTTCTATATTATTTCTTTCTCCTTCTCTTTCTTACACTTTATTCCCACCTACCATTCCATTCTGTGCAATGACAGGGCACAGGTTATCTTGTGCCTGCCTTTATTTACTACATAAAGACTTACAACGAGAAGTTGAACAGAATATGACATGGAAGAGAAGGTTCTAGAGAAACTTCCTGGCTGGAAGAAGAGTCCACATCTTTAATATTAAAACACGTGCTCACACAGAATAGGCCAGAATGTCCTAGATACTAAAGTGTCATGGAAAGAACTTGTTAGTCCTCTGCGCCCCCTGCTGGTCATCAACATCCCTGTAGGGAGGTTTTTGAGCAGGTTCACACTGGACTTCCCTCACAGTATCTCCGGCACAGTAGTACATGGCTGTGTCTTCAGATTTCATACTGTTCATTTTCAAGAAAACTTGACTCTTGGAGGTGTCCCTGCTGATGCTGATCCGGGATTTGAGAGCTGAATTAGAACCTGTGCTTCCATCACTCCATATTGCTCCCATCCACTCCAGTCCTTTTCCCGGGGGCTGGCGAACCCAGTGTACATGGTAGCTGGTTAATGAGAACCCCGATACAGTACAGGTCATGGACAGGGTCTGTGAGGCCTGCACAAGGCCAGGTCCTGACTCCTTCAGCTGCACCTGGGAAAGGACACCTGTGGACAAGCCATATCAGTAATTAATACTATAGATTAAATGTCCGAGTCCCTCTCCTGAAATCCTGAAACACTTACAGCTTGGAAAGGTCACCAGGTAGAGGAGAAGTACCAGGACAGCCATGTTCTGATGGAGGCTCTAGTGAGAAGGAGATGAGGCTCCACAGTTTGTCCTGGTCTTTGAGTCTGAGCATATGGGGTGCTTTGCATTGGGGGAGGTTCCTGAGAGGATAAAGGAAGTGCAGGGCAGAATTTCCAGTTTTCTCTCCACGTATCTGAGAACGTTTTTGCTTAGAGAGAATGGAATGGAAATCTGTGGGGACATTTTCCTGGTAATGTGTGGATTTCCGATTCCAAATAAACAAATAAAGTAGTGGTCATATCGTGGAGGTCTTGGAAGCAACAGGGAGTAGCAAAGTTTATAGTAGATGAAATGTGATACAAGAAGAACAGGGAACCTTATCCTCAATGAGGTTGTGTATCACTGTAAATTGCACTAGAGTATATAGGATATAATTTGGGGTTTTTAATAGAAATTATTTTCTTTCTTTCTCTTTGGATTTAATATTTCATTATTTTTTTGGAACACCATTTGTGTGACCTTCTTCAACAGGTGGTTTGAGAATAAAATGCAAAACTACAGACAGTAAATAACCTGTATTTCAATTGATTTTCAAGTTATCTACACATAAATTGACACACATAAATACCAATAGTGTAAGTATGTATTATTTTTAGTATATAAATTAAAGAAGTCATTATTAAATTGTGTGCAGAAAACTTGTATAATTATTACTTAGCCAATAGTCATCAGATGGTTTTCCATCTATATATTTATACTATTTTTAAGTATGAGGAATCAACTTTTCAGAAAACTCTTTCTGTGAGTTCCTTTTTTTCCTCACTTCTCAAGAAATAACTTAAGGGAGCAGTTAACAAATATTTAGTCTATTTGGTTTCAAAGGTGTATCTACGAATAGATTCAGCAGATTGAAGTGTGTCATATTTTGTAGATATATGATTAATACATGAACATATGAAAGATATATAAATAGGTACGATACGTGGATAGATAATGAGTGTAGAACTAGATGAGATGGCATGATAGACAGGAGAAGACAGACACAAGATGATGGATTGTGATGACAGGCAGGAGGTGACAGAAGAGTACAGGTGGATAATAGACTCGAGGTGATAGACAGAAGCTGTTAGACATAAGATAATTGACAGTTGATAATGTGCAGGGGATGATTGGGAGGTTTGAGTAAAGTGCACAGAATTATAGGATAGGGGGATAGGGCACTGGTCAGGTTCTGGTAGATTTACCATTTTTTATACCTACTCCAGTAGAGTTACTAACTGCTTCTACACACATAAAAACTTTGGATTTCATGCAGTCTGTTTTTATCCAAGAGACTCATTTCTACATCAATTTTATCATGGAATCATATTTTTATGGTTGAACCTTCAGACTCACTGTACAATAAAATATGAGATGGAATTCCTCATTTCCTGACTCATCCTTGAGAAACCCAGGGTGTGTACAGATAGGGCTAACCTTCAGCTTTCAGAAAGTGGTCTTAACTTTTTCTTGACCCCTGGTCAGCAATAGGATTCCATCTGTTCATAAACCATTTATTCTGGTTACTTGTTTTCCAAATGCTAAATATCACTTTATGCAGCATGAAAACTGTAGGTTGAAGTCAAGGAAGTACATGATTGAACAGCAGAGATTAGGACAGAAAAAATGTCTGGAAAAGCAGAAAAGAAGGAAAGAACAGAGATTGAGGAGGAAACAAGGTTGAAACGTACGTGGATGTTTCTCTAACTGCATCTATATATGAACAAAGTTGTTATAAGATTGAGTTGTTCTCATCTCATGCTATTTGCCCCAGTGAGGTATTTGCCATCAAAAAAGCTGAATTCACTGATTTTACTGTTTTATGGAAGCTTTTTCTGTCTGGGGAATTTCTCCTGGTTTTATGAGCCAATAGTAGAGAGGTTATGGTAGTATGGACATTAAATTTTCCAATAACTATTGAGGGATATCAGCTCTCTATTGGATGCTGAGTTGATAAACATATCTCCCCATTTTATTGGCGAAAACTTTATTTAATAAAGATGTAGTTTCCTTAGAGGACCCCTTAAAATTTGCCATGTTCTATTTAATAAATAAATGTTGTTCATTCTAACAGTTCTCTTCAGGCAGCTGTCTACTTTGCCAATTGAATGTTTTGATTCATTTGATTAGAATATTTCAGGGTAATAAGTTTGGATCAGTTTGGGTTTTTCTACTTGTAGCCATCCAGTTTGAGTAGAACCACTTGATAACAATGCTCTTTTTTTCTGGTGTATAATTATTGAACAGCTGAAAATAGGAAATTGCGAGATATCAAGTAGTTTATTTGCTGTTCTGCATTGCTTTAGCTATTCAGAATTGTTCTTGTTTCCAAAAGCATCTGTAAATCACTCTTTCAAGATCTATGAAAATATGTTTTGAAAAAGGGAATATACATGCACATCAACCCAGCTACAGAGTCACATTGCAGTCTTACCTACAAAATATTACCAGGAAATGTGATATTGTAAAGAAAATTGAGGGAGAGAATTATTAAATGTCTTATCTGCTCTATAGAATCATTAGTGGACACTGAGAAAATTAAGCACTTGAAAGTGAGGTAGAGGTAACTAACAACACGTAAGACATAGAATAATTTGGATGTGTTAATAAGTTCTGAGTTGTTGGGAAACAAGCTAATGCTTGTAGCTTAAGTTGTTATTAATGTATAATCCAAATCCAGATGCAAGCCAGACATTATGCTGAGAAAGAGTCCTAGGAACACTCAGCTCTAAATGGCATGTGAAAATCAAATCACACCCCTCAGAGCTCAGAAGGGAAGGTATAAGGAGTGGAAGAGACATAGTATCTTGAGGATACCGGGAGAATAAGGGCCTCTAAATGTACTGAGCAGAGCCTATGTGAACTTTCAGCAAACACATGTCCTACACATGTCAATACTAGGCCGAATATGTTATAACTTCAGTTTACTATTTGTATGGGACTCCAGAGTTTATGTGGAATACTGCATCTTTTCTTCTTTTGTCTTCTCATTCAGCTCATTTATTTATGTATTAACTTTTTGATTGTCTTTTCCAAATTTGATGTGTTTTTGTTGTTTGATTTTTATTTTTATTATTATATTTTGTGTTTCATTTTGTTGTTATATTTTAGAAATAAATACTCTTCCCATGAGAGACAGAAAGTTTGCAGATACAGACGGAAATGGAGGTAGGTATAAAATTTCTCCTCCACAAGGAACTCCCCTTCCAGTGATGCCAGATAAGGCCATCATCTGCTCCACATTCAGCTAGAGCCATGGGTCCCCTGTATACACTTTTGTTGGTTGTTTGGAAAGGTAATATTCAATATATTCAAAGAAATCAATAAGTTGGACTCCAGAAAACCAAATAAACCTATTAATAATGGTGGACAGAGTGAAGCAGAGAAATATCAACTTAGGTATCTCTAAAGGCTAGAAAGCACTTAATGAAATGCCCAACATCCTTAGTCACCAGGGAAATGTAAATCACCTTACATCAGTCAGCACAGCTAAGATCAAAAACTGAGGTGACACCAGGTGCTGGTGTGGATGTTGAGAAAGAGTATTAGTCCTCCATTGTTGTTGTAATTACAAGCTAGAAAATTCACATTTTTGATGCTAAATGATTTCAATTAAATCTTCACTCAAAATTTAATGGTTCAAATATAACAGGCATTGATTTCTTTATAAGTTTTGAGGAATAAAATTAAAACAAATTACCAAAATATGGAATATTTATTTATGATCAGGAACTTTTAGGTAGATGAACCTCAAAATATTTTTAGAGGCCTAACAAATATGACTTTTAAAATGTTCAATGAAAGTAATTCTTTCCATGCTAGATTTAAAATAGTCTGATATAGTGGAAGTCCTAATGGATTCTACATAGAAAATTACTATACCTGGATTGAGGTAATACTAATCATTGGCAAATACCAATCCTATATATCTGAGGCATCAGCATAACCCTGACATAACTGTACAAACAGGCTTCTGGGGAACTGATTACCTTATTTCGCCTCACCAGGGTTGGCCAGTATTACAAGTTTTTCAACCCCAAAGAAAGTCTCTTAGATTTTCTAGGTCTGAGAGTGAAAGGCCAATTCTGCCCAGTGTGGCAACCAAAGCAATATTGTTGTTCTGTGTGATGGCCAAAACTGACACAGCCCTGGCCCTGCTCTTGTAACTGTGGCCCCAGTGAAACCATCAAGATCTACAGGGAGAAACTAGGAGAGCCATCTAAGTAGTAGGTACATCTGTATAATTTTATTTCATATAGAGGCGATTTAGATTATTATTATTATTAATGTTTTAATTTATCCTTCTCAGACCTCTGACACTGTTGATGGTTAAGTGTAACCTTTTCAGATTATCAACAGCTACCTGGTCAGTCAATTTCATCATTCCCTAGAAGTACCAGGTCTTTTGTTAGAAAGGCAAACTCACAGATATCTTTATCTTGCTGACAGGTTTTACATTAAAATGATAAACAGTTTTCAATGTAAAGACAAAAACAAAAACAACATATAAACAAACAATCAAACCTCAAGGTATCATGATGATATTACTTACTAAAGGTTTACTTTTTACCATTCCTATATTTAAAAAAAAAAAAAAAAAAAAAACTTGCTTTTCAACATATGCTCTCAGTAATCAACCACCAGTCACCAGTGTCTCAGTTAAGACTCCAAAAGTTCAGAGTTTTAATATATGAATCAGTTCTAATAAGTTGTTAATTTAGTTGTAGAAAAGCACTAGTTACTAATATGGTCACACTCAATTTTTCAAATTTTCTTTGGTTGTCTTCACATCTTAACTTAAAAAATGCTTCTTATCAGGCTGAAATGATCTCTGTCCAATCTATGTACATTTCAAGCCCTTTGTATAGAGGTAGAATATCTGTGCTTTCTCCTAGAATCATTGTTAGGGCCCCAATATTGTGCTATGATTTGAGGGCATGAGTCTACTTCAGCTGTCCACAGACAATTCACAAGTGTTTTGCTTATAATGAATATTTCAATGCAGATTACATACAATAATCATGCTATATTTAAAACTCTCACCATTTTGTGAATTTAGAAAATATATGTGAATTTCAGAAAGTCATTCCTTTGATTCAGTATTATTAGAGATCTATTAAAGATCAGACTCTAGATAAGGACTATCAGATAAGTCAACAATTTATCATTTTAATCCTCTTGCCCATCAGTGAATTTGGACATTTCCTTCTCTTGATCTTATGAGTATGCAACAAGCCTGAATGTTTCAAATATAGTTATTTTTGTTTGTTTTTACAAACTCCTTAACTTTGCTTTATGTCCCTTGCTTATTTCTGTCCCCACATATCTTCTCTTGGATATCAGTCACTGAAGTGATAGACATAATCAGCTATGAACTACAAACTGCTTGGAAGTGACCTCAGCACAACAGCTTTAGATGGTCCTACAAAATTGTAGAGCCCCGCCCTTGCTAAATACTTATATAAACAAGCAAAGCTAATGTTAGGCAAACATGATGACCACTATACTAAGGAAACACCCTAAGCCAAGCCAATGTGATTGCTCTTAGTCTTGAGAGCTGATCTGCTAACAAGATGCTTCTAAGAAATATCACACCACCATTGTTTCTGAATCCTCTCCTTTACTTTGACCAGAATTTCAGTTTTCCTGGGCCCTGACAACAATGTTTGATTTTCAGCTGAAAATACATTACAAAAAAAGAGTAGATCAACCCTTTTCCTAAAAGACTAAAATAGTAGGTTCAAAGTAAACTAGTTCACCTCTATCAGAAGGTGTCACATTCTTTTTCTCTTGAAGGAAGGACAAATAGCTAATTATTGTTCACCTTAACATACCAGAGACCATGACACCCTTAGACTTGTTTAGTATCACAAAGAACAGCTTTCTATTTTAGTAAACTCTTCAGGACTATTCATAATAGAGGCTAGAGTCTGTTTAAAGGACTTACTTTATGGTTACCCAATTTTACTTGAGTAAAACAGGTGTTTATTTATTTTATTTTTTTTTTTGCCTTTCTGTTTTATGTGACCAAATGCTCATTTATAAATACCCAAACTAAAATTATTAAGAAATAGAAGAGGAAAGCGAGGTTGGATGTACTAGAATACCTAAGACAAGCAGGGAATGAGGTGTAAAATAACCATATTTGCAAATTCCTGACACACAGGTCAGCCTGTGACTTGGGTATGCATTGTACTTAAGGAACCATAACTCAGTTGCTATTGTTCTGTTTCTGTAACTGTAAGGCATTCTGCTCCCTTCTCTGATCATATAGTGACACCAAGGCAATGCAACTGTGTCCCAGGTTTGTGAAATATTCATATCTTGTCATTCTTGCTAACATGCATGATCCCGTGGAAACGGAAATTCTAAACTTGTGCTTATGGTTCATATAAGTGGACCATTTTACAGACTGAGTCTTGCCTCATTAGACTGAGATCCAGAAAAGTGTGTACCCACAGACAGGTCTGTGTAGCTCAATAAACTTCAAATCCATAAACACATAATCCCAGTCTATTCCAGGGTAAGGAAAGTCAGACTGCAACAATAGATGTATACAAGCATATGGAAACTGAAAAACTCTATGGAAAGCAAAAGATATAAATTAAATAGAGAATATTAAAAAAAAAAACTGTTCACAATTGATTGAATATGAAAACAAAACAAACCCATGGGACACAATGAAGGCTGATCTAAGATGCAAGTTTATAGTACTAAATACCTACACACACACAGACACACACACACACACACACACACAATTTTACATATTACATATTATTGATTACAGATGAACCTGTATGATTTAGATTAAAAAAAAAAGTGACACATGGTTAGATGGCATGAAATAATCAGCCTCAATGAACAAATCCATAAAATAGAAGTACACGGAACAATAACATAAACAAATAGTTAATAGGAGAACTGGTTCTGTAACAAAATTAATAACATTGACAAACACTTAGCCAAATTCATTAAAAAGTGGAATGTTAAGTTTTAAATTAATAAAATTATAGATGAAAATGAAATATCACAATTGACAGTGAGGAAATGCATAGAGTCATTAGAATATGTTGTTAAAGTCTGTATTTCAACAAAGTCAAAAACCTAAAAGACAAGGATAATTTGTTGACATATATATCCTGCCACATTAAATCATAACCATGTATAAAACATAAATAGACTTATAGCTTCTAGTAAAACAGAAGCACTAATGAAAATGCTCCCTTGACCACCACATAAAAGATATTCTAGGGTCAGGGAGAATTTGTGATCAATTATTTAAAGAATTGATATTAGCATCGCTCAGAATACTCTGCAAAATAGTAACTGAAAAGAACTATAGCTAATAATTTTTGAGGCCCGATATAACCTGATACCTGAATCTGATTACTTGACAACCAAAAAGAAAATCGCAAATCAATTTTCCCTAAAAATTTAGGTGCAACAATTCTCAATAATTTGCTAGAAAACCTTACCCAGAAACACTTCAAGATGGTCATTCACCATGACCAAAAAGGCTTCATCCAGAAATTCAGTGGTCACTAAGTGATAATTTGTGGTAAATTGATAAATACTTTCAACCACATGAAAGAAAAAACTCACACTGTCATCTCAATAGAAGTAGAAAATGCCTTAGACAATGCCAACACCCTTTCATGATAAAAGTTAAAGAAAGACCGGGGATGCAATGTCATCTCCTGAAGTAGTAGACGACAAAATGTGTTGGGAATGTGTGTGACTACATAGAAACAGGAGATGCTCAAGGGTTCAATTTGTGCAAATTTCCTTGATGGAGTAATGATGATGTTGATAGAACAATCAGCAGAATAAGCTAAAAGCACTGCTAGTTTTATGTGTGTTCTTTTGTGACTGGTTTACCTCACTCAGGATGACAGTCTCTAGTACAATCCATTTGCCTACAAATTTCATGAAGTCACTGTTTCTAATAACTGAGTAGTATTCTATTGTGTAAATGTACAACACTTTCTGTATCCGTTCATCTGTTGATGGACATCTGGGTTCTTTCTAGTTTGTGGCTATTATACATAAGGCTGTTATAAACATGGTAGAACATGTGTTCTTGTAATATGTTAGAGAATCTTTAGGATATAAGCCAAGGAGTGAAATATCTGGGTTTTCAAGTAGTACTATGTCCAATTTTCCGAAGAACTGCCAGACTGATTTCCAGAGTGGTTACCTGCTTACAACCCCACCAACAGTGGAGGAGGGTTCCTCTTTCTATGCATCTTTGACAGCATCTGTAATTACCTGAGGTTTTTCTTTTTTAATCTTAGCCATTCTAACTAGTGTGAGGTGGAATTTCTGGGTTGTTTTTATTTTCATTTCCCTGATGATTAAGGATGTTGAGTATATCTTTAGGTGCTTCTCAGCCATTCTAAGTTTCTCACCTGTGAATTCTTTCTTTAACTCTGTACCCCAATTTAACAGGAATATTTAATTCTCTATAGTCTAGCTTTCTTACTCCTTTGTATATATTGGATACTAGCCCACTATCAGAAGTAGAATTGGTAAAGATTTTTTTTCCCAATCTGTAGACTGTCATTTTGTCTTGTTAACAGTGCATGCGTGCTTTTCTAATTAAGACATCTGACAAAGGACTTACCTAGAATTTGAAAAGAAAATACACAGGAGTGTTCATAAACTTCCTGATCTTGTGACTGAATCAGTCCTTTATGTCCTCATAGCTGTCATACATTTTACTCGTGGAATAATGTGCCTCAGAGTTTTAAAATAATACCAGTAAAACATGTTATGTTTTGAAGACCCTGGATATGTCTGAGTATTTATTTATAGAGAATTACTAGAAACTGCGATAAATGGCAGTCCAAAATTAGTGAGAGAAATACTTTATTCTATTTTCGTTATTTCCTGGAATGATCACCTCCTTCTAGTGCTTTTCACCGCCCCCTAGTGGTCATGAGCGGCCTCACAATGAGGTTCATGTCTGGGTACCTACTGAGATCCCCTCACTGTGCCTTGCACAGTAGTAAACAGCTGTGTCCTCAGATCCTGCTTTGCTCATTTGCAAGTACAGCGTGTTTTTGGCATTGTCTCTGGAGATGGTGAATTTATCCTTCAGAGATGGAGCATAGTTTGTTGTGCTGCTAGATGGATTAATTTCTCCAATCCATTCTAGGCTCTTCTCTGGAGACTGCCGGACCCAGCTCATCCAGTAGCTACTAAAGCTGAACCCAGAGGCTGCACAGGAGAGTCTCAGTGATCCTCCAGGCTTCACAACGCCACCTCCGGACTCGACAAGCTTCACCTCACACTGGACATCTGAAAACACAGAGAATCCAGTCAGCAAACTACCTTATATGTTCACGATCCATCTTGCTCATGACCACTAACACACTTTTACCTCTTCTCCATGAATTACCTTTTAAAAGGACAACAAGAAAAACAAACAGCCCCACATCCATTGTAAGGGATGTGTATTCAGTGTTGATCTCTGAATGAGAATCCCAGACTGGTTCCCTTTGGTCAGATTCTAGGTTAGCTCTGGCTCATTTTCATGAGAAGACAGGGGCCTTATTTGCATGTCTCCCTGCTATATAACAAGCTCTACTGAGCAGGCCCAGAGATGACAAATCCTAGGAGGCTTTTAAATTTGATAAAGGGATTTGGCAATAAATAGAATAATGGGAGTTTTTATATGTAGTGTTTTGTAAACACTGATTACTATCTATTTTATTATTTTTCAAATAAAGTGCATTTTGGTGTTACTTGCAAATGTCCAGAATTATAAATATCAGTGAGAATTGGTTTATTATCTGATCTGGAACTGTTTTCTTAGTGAGCTGGCCATACTGTTTGGACTTCAACCATAATGAATATAACAGTCTTTAATCAGATCCAGCTCTGTGTGCTCCTGCCTCATGGTTGGGAACTCCATTTCTGTGTTAAAGTTATGTGACATGACAGCATTCCTAAGTTTAGATAAGAATCTATAGAAGTGTCTCTAGAAATGTGTGCATCCAGGAGTGTGAATTTCTTTTATTATAATTCATTTCACTTCCCTTTTGTTAAAGGTCCTGTATGTGATTAAAGTACAGTGGGAAATTTGAAGATATTATGTGAGATGATTCTCTGACATTTTTGTGAAACTGAAATTATACAAAGTAAATATTTTTAGAAAACTAGAACAAGTATAAAAATCACAACATCTTATGAATGAGATTCCTGGCTAAAATATTGGAAAAAGTTAAAAAATGTTTATATTAAGAAATGGTATGAAATTATAATTTTGATTTAAAGATTTCTCAACAAGAAGGATATTATACCTGACAATGAAAACTTAGCCAACTACCTAAGGTTACTTAAGACAGAGATCATGAAAATTAACCATAAACAATACTTTACTAAACAGTATAATCTTTACCCACCTTCTAAATATTTTTTATACCCAAATAGATAGTTATCTCTATGCATCAAGGAAACTTCTCTTTGCAATATTATTTAAATTGAAGTAAAAAGGGAAATAAATTTGAAAGAGAGTATGAGTAAAATAAGGAAACTTTGTAGGAAGAAAGAAAAGAGGAAAATGGTATAATTACATTAAAATTTCAAAAAATGGTCTTAACCTTTGTATAATGTGATAAAAATAGACTGATTTATGTTCTTCTCCATGCTGACCTTGAATTGAAACAACACCATATGTTGAAAAAGCTGTCTATTTTTCCACTGGGTGGTTTTTGATACATTGTCAAAGATCAAGTGACCATAGGTGTTTGAGTTCCTTTTGGGGTCCTCAATTTTTTTTTCCTCTGATCTAAACTCCTGTTTCTGTACCGAAACTATACAGTTTTTATTGTGATTGCTCTGTAGTTCTTTTATTGCCTGGAGTTCTTTTATTGTTAAGAATGGTTTTTGAAATCCAGAGTTTTTTGTGATTCCATAGGAATTTGCAAATTGCTCTTTCTATCTCTATGAAGAATTGAGTTGCAATTTAGATTGGGATTGCTTTGAATCTGCAGATTACTGTTTGCAAGATGGCAATTTTTACTATGTTGATTCTTCCAATCCATGAGCACCTTCTTTACACCTTCTGAGATCTATTTCAAGTTCTTTCTTCAGAGACATGAAGTTCTTGTCATACAGATCTTTCACTTGCTTGGTTAGAGTCACACCAAGGTATTTTTATATTATTTGTGACTAATGTGAAGGGTATAGATTCCATAATTTCTTTCTCAGCCTATCTGTGATTTGAGTTGATGAAAACTACTGATTTGAGTTAATTTTATATACAGCTAGTTTGCAGAAATTGTTTATGAAATTTAGGAGATTTCTTGTGAAACTTGTGAGGTCACTTAAATATACTATCTTATTATCTGAAAATAGTGACATTTTGAATTCTTCCATTCCAATTTGTATCCCTTTGGCCTCCATTTGTTGCCTAATTGCTCTGACTAGGACTTCAAGTTGAATAGGTATGAAGAGAGTGGCAAGCCTTGTCTAGTCTCTGATTTTATTGGGATTGCTTCAACATTTTTCCCAGGAAATAAAAATGAATATATGAAAATTTCACAAGGGATATCAAACTATTTTTCTTTTTCTTTTTTTTAGTGGTAACTTTTATTTATTTAATAATGTTAAGGACATTATAGTCATTATCTTCCAAGGCAGTCACAAAATTATAACTCATAAATAGAGAAGAAATGAAAAACCACATCTAAATAACACTAAAATATACACATATAAAAGCAGGGTGAGGTTTTTGTATTTTTTTCCTAAGGAAAATGCGCAGAGTTAAACTGAAATGCCTGAGTTAGATTCACAGTGTATTGGAATCTCCAATGGGGAGGTGCAAAACAACCATAGTGTACAGCATTTGGGCCAGCGCACAGGGTGGTTTGATTGTCAGCTGCTCTCCAATTCTGAGAGGTTTACTGCTAACAGACAAAGATCATGACATACTAAGAAGTCCAAGAATTACTTTTTGGGAAATTTAATTTTTGCTTGATTTTGAACACCAAATGTTGTGAGGAGGTTCATTCACATTCATGTGTTTGTCTTGTTCTCATATTAAAGGTGCAGGTAAGAGGACTGATGGTAGCATTCTTTGTCATCTTGGATCAGCTCTGCATTTTTCTTAACCACATTATTTTACAAAAAAAGATAAATGTACAAATTTTAAGAATTTTTGCATAAAAGTACAAGAATACATTTTTGTGGGTGCTTTTTTGTGTAAAGGTTTGATAGTGTGCATTAAGATCTTACTACTTACAGTGAGCATAAAGTACATGTAAAACAGGATGTAACCTGTATTAGTAAAAATTTTCCAAGTGTGTAAGGATTAAGCATAATGGTTTTTTTTTTCTTTTCTTCTTCTTTTTTTTTTTCTTCTCTTAAACTTCATATAGTCTGTGAGTTGTTTCTTAGGTGGTCAGACCTTTCTGGGCTTAGTATCCAATTATCAATGACTGCATATTATGTCTGATATTTTGTGACCGGGTTACCTCACTCAGAATGATATTCTCCAGATGCATTTGTTTTCTTAAGAATTTTGTAAAATCATAGATTCTGGTAGCTGAGTAGTACTCCATTGTGTAAATATACCACAATTAGTGTATCCATTCATCTACTGAAGTACATCTGGGTTGCTTCCAGCTTCTGGCTATTATAAACAGAGCTGCTATGAACATTGTGGTGCATGTGTCTTTGATGTATGTTGGAGCGTCTCTGGGATATATGCCCAGAAGTAGAATAACTGCGTCTTCAGGTAGTACTATGTCCAATTTTCTGAGGAACCGCCAGATTGATTTCCAGAGTGGTTGTATTAGTTTGCATCCCCACCAACAGGGAGAAGTGTTCCTCTTTCTCCACATCTTTGGAAGCATCTGCTGTCATCTATATTTTTAATCTTGGCCAATCTGACTGGTGTGAGATGGAATCTCAGGGTTGTTTTGATTTGCATTTCCCTAATAGCTAATGATGTCAAGCACTACTTAGATGCTTCTCAGCCATTCGATATTCCTCAAATGAGAACTTTTTGTTTAGCTCTGTACCCATTTTTTAATAGGGTTGTTTGGTTCTCTGGTGTCTAGTTTCTTGAGTTCTTTGTACACCTTGGATATTAGGCCTCTATCTGATGTGGGGTGAGTAAAGATCTTTTCCCACCCTGTTGGTTGCCGTTTTGTTTTCTTGACAGTTTCCTTAGACTTACAGAAACCTTGCCAATTCATTAAGTCTCATTTTTCAATCTTTGACATTAGAGCACAAGCCATTGGTTGTCTGTTCAGGAAAATTTCTCCTGTGCCTATGTGTTGTAACGTTTTCCCTAATTTCTCATCTAGTAGTTTCAGTGTATCTGATTTAATGTGGAGATCTTTGATCCAATTGCACTTGAGCCTTGTACAAGGTGTTAAGAAAGGGTCTATTTTCTTTCTTCTGCAAGCTGAGCGCCAGTTGGACCAACACCATTTGTTGAATAGGCTGTCCTTTTTCCATTGAATGTATACAGCTTTTTTTTTTTTTTTTTTTTTTTTTTTGTCAAAATCAGGTGACCATGTATGTGAGGGCTCATTTCTGGATCTTCTCTACTATTCCATTGATCCACGTGCCTATTTCTGTACCAGTACTATGCAGTTTTTAGCACAATTGCCTTGTAACATAGCTTGAAGTCAGGTATAGTGATTCCTGCAGATTTGTTGTTGTTGTTGTTGTTGTTGAGGATGGATTTCGTTATTCTTAGTCTTTGGTCATTCTAGATGAAATTGCACATTGCTCTTTCCAACTTTATGAACAACTGGGTTTGTATTTAATGGGGATTGCATTGAATTTGTAGATTGCTTTTGGTAGAATGGCCATTTTTAAAATGTTGATCCTTCCAATCCATGAGCATGGGAGATCTTTCCATTTTCTGAGATCTTCCTCGATATTTTTCATTAGAGGTTTGAAGTTCTTGTCATACAGGGCCTTCACTGGCTTAGTTAGAGTCACATCAATGTATTTCATAGTTTTTGTGACTATTGTGAAGTGTATCTTTTCCCTAATTTCTTTCTCTACATGTTTGCCCTTTATGTAGAGGAAGGTTAGTGATTTGTTTGACTTAATTTTATAGCAAGCTACTTTGCTGAACTTATTTATCAGCTGTAGGATTTTTCTGGTGTAGTTTTGGAGTCACTTAAATATACTATCATGTCATCTGCAAATAATGATGTTTTTACTTCTTCCTCTCCAATTTGTATCCCTTTGATTTTCTTTTGCTGTCTAATTGCTCCAGTCAGGACTCCCAGTAAAATATTGAATTGGTAGAGGTATAGTGGGCAGCCTTATTGTGTCCTTGATTTTAGTGGGATTGCTTCAATTTTCCCACTGTTAAATTTGATGATGGCTGTGAATTATAGTTTTGATGTGTTCTTGGATAAGTATTTTTGCATCAATGTTCTTATGTGTGATTGGTCTGAAGTTCTCTTTCCTTATAGGGTCTTTGTGTGATTTAGAAATGAGGGCTATTGTAGCCTCAAAAAATGAGTTAGGTAATGTTCCATAAGATTCTATTTTGTGGAATAGTTTGGAGAGAATTGGTATTAGTTCATCAATAAATATCTGATAAAATTCTGTACTGAACCCATCTAGACGTAAGCTTTTATTGGTTGGGAGGCTTTTGTTGACTGCTTCTATTTCTTTAGGTGTGATGGAATTATTTAGATGGTTTACCTGGTCCTGGTTTAACTTTAGTATCTTGTATCTGTCAAGTAATTCATCCATTTCTTTGAGATTTTCCACCTTTGTTGAGTATAGGCTTTTTTAGTAGGATCTGATGATTTCTTGAATTTCCTCAGTTTCAATTATTATGTGTCCACTTTCATTTCTGATTTACTTAATTTTGATACTCTCTCTTTGCCCTCTAGTTAGTCTGGCTATGGGTTTATCAATCTTGTTAATTTTCTCAAAGGATCAGCTCTTGCTTTTGTTGATTCTTTAATGCTTCTTTTTTTTTTTCCATTTGGTCTATTTCTGCCCTAAGTTTGATTATTTCTTGCCATCTACTCCTCTTGGGTGTATCTGCTTCCTTTTGTTCTGCCTTTATATGTTACATGACCTTTTTCCCTTACTGCTTTTTGTATTCTCTCTTTGATTTGGATACTTGGTGTTATGACTATTATGTGTCCAGATGAATTTTTTTCTGTCCCCACCTATTTAGAGTTCTGTAGGCTTGTTTTATGCTCATGGTCATCTCATTATTAAAGGTAGAGAAGTTTTTTTCTACATTTTTGTTGAAGATATTTACTGTGCCTCTTACTTGATATTCTTCGCATTCTTATATTTCTATTATTCTTAGGTTTAGTCTTCTCATTGTGTCCTGGATCTCCTGGACATTTTGTGTTAGGAGCTTTTTGGTTTTTGCATCTTCTCTGACTGATTTGTTTATTTTTCCATTGTTGTCTTCAGCCCTGGAGATTCTCTCTTCCATCTCTTGTAGTCTGTTGGAGATGCTTGCATCTGTGACTCCTGATTTCATTTTTCTATTTTCTATCTCTAGGGTTGTCTGTTTTAGTGTTTTTTTTTTATTCTGTGTATTTCTGTTTTAAATTTTTTCTTCCATTCCTTCATCTCTTTTGTTCTGTTTTCCTCTAGTTCTTTGTGTTCTTTGAGTGTTTTTCTTGTTTCCTCTTTAAAAGCTTCTAATTATTTTTGCTTTTCCTCTTGTTCTTGTTTAAGGATCTCCATCATCATCTTGAGTAAGATTTCGTGTCTGAGTCTTTTTTTTTCTGGAGTGTTTGGCATTCTGCTCTTTGCAGTGATGGGGGAGCTCGGTTCTGGTTTTGCCAGGTTGTCTTGGTTTCCCTGGCAAAACCATGTTCTTTCGCTTTCCTCTTGCCATCTTGTTGTCTGTAATTATTTGTGGTCTTGTTGTCAATGATTGTTTCTATCTTCTCCCTTGTACCTGACCTGTGTTCCTGGTGACAGAAGGCCTGAGTATGTATTCTGTACACAAGGACTGCTGGCTTATAACAGACAGCCCAAAGCAGGGTTCCTGCTTCCCTGAATCAAGCAGCAGTGAGTGGGTGGGGGAGCACGCACTTTCCTAGTGCTAGGCAAAGATTTATCTGCTCCCTGGCTACTCAGAACACCTTCTCACCGGGCCTGTGTCCCTGAATCTCTGATGTTCCTAGCGGCAGATAGCCTGAGCTTCTGTTCTGCACCCAAGGGATGCCAGCTGTAAACAGACAGCCAGATAAAGGGTTCCTGGTTCTCTGAACTAAGCAGATGGGGGCGCACTTTCCGTGTGCTTGGCAGAGATCACTCTGCACCCCAGCTACTTGGAATGCCTTCTTGCCAGGCCTGTGTCACTGGGTCTCTGCTGTTCCTGGTGGGGAGTGGCACCTGATTTCCCAAATTTTCTAAATCTTAATATAAGTAAGCAAAATAATTTGAACACAATAACTTATTTATTAAAATCAAAGGCATTCTGAAAATGGATGGTATAGGCTTAGAGTCAAGGAACTCAAATATCCACCCTTGGTCAGAATTGAGTTGAGGTTATTTGCCAATAAAAATTCAATGATTTCTGTCACTGAGGCAAAGGTAAAAATTAAAGACATATTATTGAGAGAAACCTTGGGTTTTTTAGATGTAAGACTGATATAAAATTTATAAATCGTGTAACATATCTGGTAATTTTATGCATCGACAAGTCATATGTGGCAGGAAGAAAAAAGACATGAGAAATTTAAAACTAGCTTGTCACTATTTAAAGAGGTCTTAAATGTATGATTTGTAGGTATCAATGCAAAATGTGTTTTTATAAGTGTATTGCCCATCAAATAACAAAACCCAGAATTAAATGTTCTTTCTCAGCTCAGTTTGCATGATTTTTTACTAAGTTTTAGAAGAGAGACAGCCAGGGGCTTCCAAGTCATGTCTTCTTACTTTCCTTTTCTGGGACTTGTTTATGAGAGTTCACCCTTCCACCCAATAGTGGTTCTGCAACACAAGGGCCACTGAGTTTTGTATATCTTCTTGTCTACAAGTTTTCATGATACCGGATTTAAGGCTAAATTAGATCAAACTATGATTAGTAGTGTCAATGATTTTTAGAGAGTCCTTTCAGTAGAATAAAGTATTCTATTATAATAGAGACTATGAAGTTTACTTATAAGCAAAGGCCAGTGCCATTCCTGAGCCAGCTATTCCTCCAAATCCCGTCTGTATTCTCTATACATAGCACAAACTTTCCTGACCTGCACAGGCTCTGAAACTTCTGATCGATCGTAGGGTTGATTCCAGAACTGCTTTTATCGCTCTTCTTTTTTGCTATTCCTAGACGTTATGTTCATCCCCTGGGAATTACTTACATATATTTTGTATGTACTTTATTATACTCTCAGAATATAGAGACCCAACTTATGACTACACCAGTCCTATTCAAGACAAAAAAACTGTTGTCTGTCTCATACTTTTTATCAATTCTTTGGGAAATGTTCAATCTGTGTGCAGTGTTCCCTTCCCCAGAGGTCAATGAGTATTACATATGTGGTCATCACATAGAAATCTCAACTTTTGCTCTTGTTTTCCATAGGAGATTCCTGAATATAAACTCAACATATATTAGAGTTCCATTTTTGGAAACTTTCTAATTACTCTTAGAATGCCAATCTTTTCAACCCTTCACTTTGACACTTGGTGGATGCATGAAGAATGAATGTCTAGAGATTTTTGTACCTTTCATGTTATAATTAATGTAAACTAGAAGTAAAAATTCATGAATAAGCCTGGACTGTGGGCATATGCAGGGGTCATTTTCTTATTTGTATTCTCACAAGTAGTAGGAATTATTTTATTGTGAATGATACTACCTCTGGGAAAACTGAGTCTCAGTTATAAGAGAGAACTATCCAGGCAAAACCAGCAGAGTAAAGTACTGTGCAGCATTTCTCCATAGACCCTGACACATGACCAGACTTCACACAGTGATGAGCTATTACTGGAAAGTATAAGTCACAGTAAATCCTTATGCATATATTGCTTATGTTCTTTGTATTTATCACAATAATATAAACCAAACAAGGACAGACTATAACCTCAAAAGATGACTGGAATTTATCTTAATACAGTCAGTCTTTTCCAAGTTTTCAGAAACTCAAAACTCATCATTTTGGTAATTTCTGCATTTCATTATACATATATTCCACAACAACTAATAAATGACTGTTCTAATGCATTGTGCTAGCTATTGTAAACAGTCCTGCCCAGTATGAGAGTTCAGGGCAACAATGGTTATTTTTGTGTAGATGCTAGGATAAACATTTTTCTCAGAGTACATATGAAACGTGCATTCAATTTATCACCCATTTCAATCAAGATGCCAAGATGTGGTTTGTACCACCTTGGAGAGAATTATTATTTTACTTTACACAAATATGTTATTTCTATATTGTTGTCTGAGAAAATGACACCCAGGCCTCTCTGTATGCTGGAGAGATAAGAATTAAATTCAGAGACACACTTCAGTCTTTTTAAACTGTGCATGAATACATAGATATATCTTCGGTAGTGATGCAGTTTAGTATCTTTTAAAAATGGGCTTTAAATATGTCTCTATGATGAAGATGACATTTTGAGTGTGCACTGTGAACACCTCCCATAGTTATACATCTCAACAACTACAGGACCTTTCTGGGGCTCTGGTGGATCTAGGTACAGAAATAGTGATTGGTGGTGGAGTGGCCAGACATCTTGCAGTGACTTTGCATCTTCATCTTCTAGGGCATGACTCCCAAAGCTGCACCTGGAACATCACACTTGGAGAAAATGAAAGATCACTATTTAGTAAAGAACAAACAAAACAATGTCCTCTTCTATGTCATTCCTTGAAACAGTTACTAGAGGGAACAGCCACCAGAAAGAGGTTCATACTTGCTCTAATATTCTTTGACTGGGCTCAGTTTGGTTTGAACACCTCCTGGTGGTCATGACTTCTCCTCATTAGGATTGTGAAGTTTTATAACAGTGTTCTAAATGTGTTTTTATATTGTGGATTTCTGATGCACCTTCCTACATATTCCTTTCCCCCAAATAAACAGTACAATTCTCCTTAGCCAATCAGCATCTTGCTCTTGCCTTCTCAGAGCTGATTTCAGATTTTCCCTACTTTCTCTATCTTGACATATTTAATATTCCCTAGAAACATATTCTGTTGTTACATTCTGGATTTGCAGGAGGCAAATTAATTCCACAAATCTTAAGATAATCTGATACACAGCATCAGCTGTTCCAGTGCCATCAGAAACTGAATAATGTGATTTCATATTTTGTTCAAAATTATTACAAATAGTTGTGAATAAAATTTATCTAATACCTCATTCCTAAAAAGCTAACATGTATCAAATATCTTAGGATTTCCATTTTAGTTTTAGGTTGTCCTCTCTGTGTTATTCTTGATTTCAAGAAATCTACAAAAAATTCTCTATTATTTTAAAAATGATTAACATTCAACTTTGAACCTATTGCAGCAGTGAGAGTGGTAGCACCACATAGCAGCGCCATGTAAGCATGACTGGATATTGAAAATTAATTTTTGTGCAAACACACTGGGGTTTCATGATTTTAAAATGATCAGCAGTTTTAGTAAAATTTACTATTACAATGTTTTTTATTTTTAAGGCCTATGTAAAAAATTTTAATTGGGAAAATAGCAGCAGCTCAAAAACATTTGATAGTGTTCTAACTTATTTGGTTTTGTGTAAATAAGAATAGTTCAGTGGTGCTTGCAAATTTAGAAAAAGGTTTATAATTGTCAACATTTGGTAGAATGCAACTCCATCATTTAAAACATGGTCCAGTCTATTCAAGAAAAATGTCAGAATCACAGTGTTTGTGTAATTTTGATCCTTAGATAGCTTCACAGAAACTGGTAATCACCTAGATAAACAAACAGGCTCATTTTTCTATAGCAAAGTTTTCTGACAAACTGGATCACTCCACAATATGATAAGAATACATGCTGTCCATATAGCTCTTCTTCAGAGCCTTGATCAAGGAATAGAGATTTCACCTGCATTCTATAACCATGAGAATCCTCGATGTGTCATTTATCTTTGTATACTCAGGGGCATCCCTTATCCCATTCTCCCAAGAACCATGCTTTTTTTGCAATCTATTATTCTACTTCTGTGGCCAATTGACACAATGATCTTGGATGATAATAATGATGGTGGTAGTGGTTGTAGTGGTCTTGGTGTTGGTGGTAGTGGTGGTGGTAGTGGTGTTGGTGGTGTGTGAGGGGGTGTATGTGTGTGATAGTTTAGCTGTATCATGAGGGGTTATATATATATATATATATATATTAATTGGCAAGTATCCATTCTGAAGACATAGGTTGTTATTAACACTTTATATCTTCTTCTCGGTATTTCCCAGCCTAAAGTAATGCTAACTTTTAGGATCAGGAAGTTTATCATATATATATTTCGAGTTATAAAATATATTTGTAGACACTTATGATCTCCAAAATCTAGTTTCCCATTTGTAAATAAGAAAATACAGGCAGTCTTAAAATTTATGCAGCAAGGCTGGATTCCTCAGAACTTGAGTGGGACCTATGAGCAACCGGCACAATAAGTTAGAGGCAAAACTATTGGGTGGCTGAGATCCAGCTGGGCATGCTGGTTTACAAACACACAGTTACTGTGGCCCATAAACTAGTGGAAAATGAGGACTGTAGTGATGGCAGAAGCCAACATGGAACCATAAGCCCCTCATTGTAGAATAGGCCTGTGCAGCTGCTGTGGATGAGGAAAACAATGTGCAGGAAGCAGAGACACAAAACCATGCTGCAGAGAGCTGGTCTTCCAGGAGGCCCCTCTTTCTCACCATTGACTGTTTATAAAGAGGCCCACGAGTAGTGCACAGAGCTTTGGGGCAGCAGGATGTCCTAGCCTGGGTTCTTTCCAGTATTTATTTCCAACCAGAGATGGAGCTGTTTCACAGTTCTTGTACCCAAAATCCTGCCAGCAGAGAACTGGTCTGCCAGGAGTGCCGTCACTCCAAAAAATTACAAGTTCACAGGTTTTCTAGCACATAGGAGGAACAGGCTCCAATCAGAGATAGTAAGACCAACTAACATTAGACATAAATAGATTGCAAGAGCTAAATACAAGAATCCAGGGGACAAAAATCATGAGAACTTGGTATCATCAGAACCCAGTTCTCCTATAACAGCAAATACTTGATTGCCCAACACAACTAAAAAGAGAGATTTGTATTTAAAAATCACATCTCATGATGATTATAGAGCATATTAAGAAGAACTTTAATAACCATAAAAATAAGGAGAACATGGGTAAACAAGTAGAAGCCCTTAAAGAGGAAACAGAATATTCCTGAAAGAATTACAGGAAAATGTATCAAAATTTTCCTTAATAACTTTTAACATCAATGAACTCAATTCCCCAACAATAAGACAAAGACTCACAAATTGCATATATAAACAGAACCCAACATTTTGCTGCATACATAAAAAACTCCTCCATGACAAAGTCATACACTACCAAAGAGTAAAATGGTGAAAAATTTTGTCCAAGCAAATGGCTTCAAGAAACAAGCTAGAGTAGCCATTCTAAGATGAAATAAAATCATTTTTAACAAAAATTATAAAAAATAAGGAAGGAAACTTCATCAAAAGATACATCAAAGGAAAAATTCATCAAAATGAACTCTCGATTTTGAATATCAATGCTCCAAATGCTACGGCACCCACATTCATAACAGAAACTTGACTAAAGATCCAAGCATACATTATACCTAATATAATAATAGTAGGTGACTTCAATGGCCCACACTCATGAAGGGACAGACAGATCATAGATATGAAAACAGAACAGAGACACAAGGAAACTAAGAGAAGTTATGAATGAAATGAATTTAACAGAAGACATCTATAAAACATTTCATCCTAAAACATAAGAATATAGCTTCTTCTCAGTACCTCATGGTAAAATACTGATCAATAATGGGTCACAAAACACAACTCAATAGATACAAGAATATTGAAAAAAATCCACGCATTCTATCAGATAATCATGGACTATGGCTGGTCTGAAATAACAGCAAAAACTAGATAGAGGCAAGACATGCTTAGAAGCTGAACCATGTTCAACTCAATGACAACTTGAAATAGGAAGAAATAAAGAAAGAAATTAAAGTCATTTTAGAATTTAGTGAAAAGGAAGGAACAAAGTACACAAATATATGAGATAAAATGAGAGAAGCTAAGATGAAAACTCATCCAAGTGTCTACAAAAGAAATTAGAGTGACCATACACCAACAACTTGACAAAACATCTGAAAACTCTAGAATAAAAAGAAGCAAATGCACTCAAAGGAAGAGATGGCATAAAATAATCAAACTCATAGCTGAAATCAATCAAGTAGAAAGAAAAGTAAAATAATCAAACTCAGAGAAGAAATCAACTGATTAAAAATAATAAGGACTATAAAATAATTTTAAAATGTAGGACCTGGTTCCTTCAGAAAATCAAGAAAGTCAATAAAATCTTATTTAGACTAACTAGAGTGTACAGATTGAGTATAACAAGTAACAAAATAAGAAATTACAGGGAAAGTATAATAAAAAAAAAAACTGAGGAAATTTAAAAAAATCAGCAAATGCCACTACAAAAACCTATACCAAAAAACTGGAAAAATCTATATGAAATGGACAATTTTCTAGACAGACACCAGGTAAAAATTTAAATCAGGATCAAATATGCCATCTGAAAATCCCCATAACCTCCTAACCAAGCAAAAAAATAGTCTAGGTACACGTAGGATTAGTGCAGAATTCTATCAGACATTTATAGAAGACCTAGTAACAATACTCACCATACTAATCCACAGATTAGAAACAGAGAATATGACCCAACTCATTCTACAAAGTCACAATTATGCTAATCCCTAAACCACAAAAAACCCTACAAAGAAAGAGAACTTTAAACCATTATCCCACAGGAATGTTGATGGAAAAAATGCTCAATAAAAATCTTGCAAAACACATCCAGGAACACATCAAACCTATCATTCTCTACAATCATGTAGGCTTCATACCATGTATGCAAAGGTGTTTCAATATATGGAAATCTATCAATGTCATCCACTACATAAACAAAATCAAAGAAACATATCCTTAGGACATGTCATATCTCTATTATCCATAAGCAAATAAACAGAAAACTGAGAAATGCTGTGTATACCTCTGATCTGTGAATCATATGAGTGTGTAGGTGGGGAGGGGTTGAATACATCACTGCATTATTGATTGTATAGCATGCAGGTTCCTAAAACTTATTCAGAAAAAAAACATATCTACAGATTACAAGAAGTTGTGTGCTTTAAATAACTGTTTTTTTAATCCTCATTCCCAATGATATTTATGATAACTGAATAAACTTTTGAGGGGCTACTATCATTAAAAAAATGTTTGACACTGGTGATAGTTTCTAAATATAATTTTGACAAGTACAACCCCTTTCTTGATCATGACAATGAAAGACAACTTCAAACAGTCAGCAAGAGACTGGCCTTGACTTACATCAATAGGAGAAGAAGCCCTTGGTCCTGTGAAAGTTTGATCCCCACTGTAGGGGAATGCAAGCAGGATGAGGTTGTAGTTAGTGGGTAAAAGGGGGAGCATTTCAATAGAAAAATGGGAGATGATGGGAGAAGAGAAAATTTGGAATGGGGATAACATTTTAAATGCAAGTACATGAAATATCCAATATAAAGACATTAAATACAATGTTTATGTAATGTCTGTACATAGTAATTAAAGCTTAATTTGTGAGGGATCTGAGAATATGTTTTTGGGTCAGAAAAGGTGGTTTAAGTTATACGTAGAGATTTGAGTTATGAATGTTATTGGACCTGAAAGCTCAAAGGGGGACTTTTAAAAACTAACTTAAAACATATAAAAGAAAAAATACTTCCTGTCACAAAAAATGTTAATCACTTTACAAGCAAGAGCATGATTTAGTAAACCTCAGTGGAGACAGACTCAATCAATCATCTCTGAAACACTTAATCTGAGATATGAAATCAGCTGAGTTTGACCTCAGTACAGAAACATTTTAACTTTTAAGGAAAAATACAATAGGTAGAACTTTGTGTGGGAATGTGAGAGTCTAAGATACTAGGATTTTAAAAACAAACAAACAAAAACAATAGATTCAGAGTGTTAAGACTTTCTCTGCTTCTTTTCATGAAGGTGAACCTATACTTAGTGCATCCTTTGAGTCCTTTACTGATCCTCACCATTGTTACAGGAAGTTTATGTCTGGGCTCATAATGAAGTTCCCTCATTGTGGTTTCCCTGTAACAGTAGTACATGGCTGTGTCCTCAGCAGTCACAGAACTCAGCTTGATAGAGAATGTGTTCAGTGCTGTGTCTCTAGAGAGCGTGCTGCGGCTTTTCAAGGACTGACTATAATGAATTGAACCATCATAACATATGCGCCCTATCCACTCTAACCCCTTTCCTGGGAGCTGACGAATCCAGTGCCAGCAATAAGTACTACTGGTAATGGAGAATCCAGAGACTGTGCAGGTGAGGAGCAGTGACTGTGATGGCTTGATGACAGCAGGTCCTGACTCCTTAAGCTGAATCTGGGACAGAATACCTGAAATCAGAGTTGTTTTCAGTTAGTTCCTGGAGTCATACATTCCCACAGGACCCATGTGTAACATAGGAGACCCAGTTAGTGACACTCACCGTGCAGAGCTGCTGTCAAGCACAGGAGGAACCCTAGTAGTCTCATGTTCTAGAACACAAAGCTGCTTTTCCTAAGGTGCCAGCTTTGTCTGGGCAGAGACCTGTGAGCTACCACAGGAAGGGGGTATTTCATCTAGAGCCTATAGATTAATTTGCATATGGAATATTCTTTTTAAATACCCAGAGAAGGGCTGAGATCACACAGTCTTATGTCCTTCTGTCCCCTGTGAGGAATGTCTCCTCTCCTCCTATAAATGTCAGGAGCTGGACCTGTACTTCTCATCACATAACAAAACCCAGCATTAATTGTTATTTCTCAGCTCAGTTTTCCTGATTTTTAAAAAGAATTAGAATAGAGACAGTAAAGTGCTTTCAAGTCAAGTCTTCTTACTTTTCTTTTCTGGGACTTGTTTATGAGAGTTCACCCTTCTCCCAATAGTTGTTCTGCAACACAAGGGCCACTGAGTTTTGTAATTCTTCTTAGCTACAAGTTTTGATGATACTGGATTTAAGGCTAAATTAAATCAAACTAATGTTTAGGTGTGTCAATGTTTTGTGGACATTCCTATCTATAGAATAAAGTATTCTCTTATAATAGAGACTATGAATTTTCCTAATGATTCACAGGCTAATGCTATTCTGAGCTAGCTATTCTTTTAAGTCCCATCTGTAATCTCTATACTCAGCTAAATCTTTCCTGACCTACACAGCCTGTGGAACTTGCTCCCAATCCTAGGGCTGAATCCAGAACTGCTTTTGATTGCTCTTCTTCTTTCCTGTCCCTAGTTATGATGTATAATACCCTGGCAATTGGTTACAATTTTTTTTTGTATATAATTTACTATACTCTCAGTATCTAGAGACCCAAGTACGACTACACCAGATCTGCCCAAGACCAAAGAAACTGTTGATATCTCATGCTTTCCTTCCACTCTTTGGGAAATGTTCTATCCCTGTGTTGTGTTCCATTCCCCAGAGAACAATGAGCAGTATATATGTGGTCATCACATAGAAATCTCAACGTTTGCTCCTGTTTTCCATAGGAGATTTCTGGACCTAAACTCAACTTATTTTAAAGTTCCATTTTTGGAAATTTTCTAATGATTGTTAGAATACCAATCTTTTCAACACTTTACTTACACACTTGGTGGATGCATGAAGAATGAATGTTTAGAGATTTTTGTACCTTTATTGTTATAATTAATGTAAACCAGAAGTAAAAATTCATAAATAAGCCTGGACTGTGGGCATATGCAGGGGTCATTTTCTTATTTGTATTCTCACAAGTAGTAGGAATTATTTTATTGTGAATGATACTACCCCTGGGAAAATTGAGTCTCAGCTATAAGAGAGAACTATCCAGGCAAAACCAGCAGAGTAAAGTACTGTGCAGCATTTCTCCATAGACCCTGACACATGACCAGACTTCATTCAGTGATGAACTATTACTGGAAAGTATAAGTTACAGTAAATCCTTTCATCCATATGTTTCTTATGTTCTTTGTATTTATCACAATAATATAAACCAAACAAGGACAGACTATAACCTCAAAAGATGACTGGAATTTATCTTAATACAGTCAGTTTTTTCCAAGTTTTCAGAAACTCAAAACTCATCATTTTGGTAATTTCTGCATTTTATTATACATATATTCCACAACAACTAATGAATGACTGTTCTAATGCATTGTGCTAGCTATTGTAAACAGTCCTGCCCAGTATGAGAGTTCAGGGCAACAATGGTTATTTTTGTGTAGATGCTAGGATAAACATTTTTCTCAGAGTACATATGAAACGTGCATTCAATTTATCACCCATTTCAATCAAGATGCCAAGATATGGTTTGTACCACCTTGGAGAGAATTATTATTTTACTTTACACAAATATGTTATTTCTATATTGTTGTCTGAGAAAATGACACCCAGACCTCTCAGTATGCTGGCCAGATAAGAATTAAATTCAGAGACACACTTCAGTCTTTTTAAACTGTGCATGAATACATAGATATATCTTCTGTAGTGATGCAGTTCAGTATCTTTAAAAAATGGGCTTTAAATATGTCTCTATAATAAAGATGACATTTTGAGTTTGCACTGTGAACACCTCCCATAATTATATATCTCAACAACTACAGGACCTTTCTGGGGCTCTGGTGGATCTAGGTACAGAAATAGTTATTGGTGGTGGAGTGGCCAGAAATCTTGCAGTGACTTTGAAGCTTCATTTGTCTAGGTCATGATTCCCAAAGCTGCACCGAGAACATCACACTTGGAGAAAATGAAAGATCACTATTTAGTAAAGAACAAACAAAACAATGTCCTCTTCTATGTCATTCCTTGAAACAGTTACTTCAGGGAACAGCCACCAGAAAGATGCTCATATTTGCTCTAATGTTGCATGCCTGTGCTTGGTGTGGTTTGAGCACCTCCTGGTGGTCATGACTTCTCCTCAAGGGAGTGTTGTAAAGTTCCATATCACTGTTCTAAATAAGGCACCTGTCTCAAAGTGTTTCTATATTGTGGATTTCTGAAACTCCTTCCTGAATATTCCCCTTTCCCCCAAATAAACAATATAATTCTCCTTGGCCAATCAGCATCTTGCTCTTGCCTTCTCAGAGCTGATTTCAGAGCTTCCCTAATTATTCTACCATGACATATTTAATGTTCCCTAGAAACATATTCTGTTGTTACTTTCTGGATTAGCAGGAGACCAATGAATTCCACATTTGTCAGACAATCTGGTACACTGGGTCAGCTGTTCCAGTGCCACGAGAGACTGAATAATGTGACTTTATATTTTATTAAAAATTATACAAATTGTTTTGAATAAAAATTATCTAATGCCTCATTATTACAAAACTATTGTGTATCAAATACCTTAACTCTTCTGTTTTAGTTTTAGGTTTTCCTCTCTGTCTTATTCTTGAATTCAAGCGCTTCTACTAACAAATCTGTATTATTTCAAAAATGATTAACATTTAACTTTGAATCTATTGCAGAAGTAAGAGTGGTAGCACCACATGGCAGCACCATGTAAGCTAAAGAAATGTTCAACATCCCTAATCATCAGTAAAATGCAATTTAAAAGACCCCTGAGATTCCACCTCACACCAGTTAGAATGTCTAAGATAGCAGATGCCTTTGAGGATGTGGAGAAAGGGAAACATTCCTCCAATGTTTGTGGGCTTGTAAGCTGGTATAACCATCCTGGAAATCAATCTGGGCATTCCTCAGAAAATTAAACATATTACTACCTGAAAATCCAGACATTCCATTCCTGAGCAAAACCCCAAAAATGCCCCAATGTGTAAGTTGGCTACATGCTCCACCATGTTTATAGCAGCCAAGAGCTGGAAAGAACCCACATGTCCATCAACAGAGAAATGTGTATAAAAATTTATGCAATGGAGTGCTACTCAGCTATTAGAAACAATGACTTCATGAAATTCATAGGCAAATGGATGGAACTTAGATATTATCATCCAGAGTAAGGTAACCCAATCACAAAAGAACACACATAGTATGCACTCACTGATAAGCTGAAACTTGCTCCAGAAAGTACCCAGTACCCCCCAAAAAACAATTCAAAGACATATTGAAGCTCAAAAAGAAGAACAGATAAAATGGGGATGCCTCAGTCTTTCTTAGCAAAAAAAAAAAAAAAAAAAAAAAAAAAAAAAAAAATCCTTTCATGGGAGGAAATGCAAGGTCAAATAGAGGAGCAGGGATTGAAGGAAAAAATCACTCAGAAGCAGCCTCACCTGTGGATCAACCAATTAAGCAGTTAGTTAATCCAAGCACTATAGCTTGTCCCCAAAAGTATTTACTAGCAGGAACCATACAAGGTGCTCCCTTTGGGACTATGCTAGAGTCATATAGATACAGCTGAGCATGCTTCAGCTAACCATCAGTTTGAACTCAGGCATCCCAATAAGACTGATAAAGAAAGGATCTAAGGTACTGAATGGGGTTGCAAACTGATGAGAAGATAACATTATCAACCAACCAAACCCTCCAAAACTCCCATGGAATAAAACACCAACCTTTGTGCACACTTTGAGAGACTATTCATCCAGTTGCATATGTAGCTGAAGATAGCAGTGTCTGTCATCAATGTGAGAAGACACTTTTGTTCCAAAGTGGGCACATTGTCCCAATGTAGGGGAATGACAAGGCAATGGGGTAGAAAGGGGGGTCAGAAGAGATTGCTGTGGAGAGCCGTTTTGGCATTTCAGAACAGTTGATGACAGAGTATTGTTAATATTTTCCCAGGACATTTTGGGGCTAGTGGAGGCAGGAATCTGGCCTCTGCTACTCTCTGTAAGAGCTATTATCAAGCACATCTGCATCTGTAGCCCTAGGCAGGTTCTAAGAATAATGCTTTAATGAAGTCCATTTATATCTGTAGAATGAGGTAGGGACTTTTAGAATGCAGCATAGGGAAGTACATTCATATTTGATGCTCCAGGCAGTATCCTTAGAAATGCAGTTTAGGGCAGGGTGGATTTTGGAATGTAGGCACAGCAGTATCCATTTTTGTCTCTGACCTTTTTTAGCTGACCTCCAAGATTGTTAACTCATTTGATCCCCGAACAGTTGTTACCATTTTTTGCATGTAATTAAAATGGTTTAAAAAGAGGACAAATAAAAAAAGGCTTCACTTCAGCCTCAAGGCTTAGGCCTCAAGTCTAGCTGCAGCTTTAACTAACTTGTCTTTTCTTTCAATCCTCACTCTGGTTTCGGGTAGACCTCTTGGGAGTTCCAATTGTTCTCAGACAGATTGCATCTTTTCGAAGGCAACTGGAGCGGTTGGGGAGATGGGTGTTGAGTGAGGTAAAGGTATGGTATATATCAAATGTAAATCCAGAGTTTCCATTCCAAACAAAGAAAATAGAAAGAAAAAAGTAAAAGGACATACATAATTTAATAGATGCTCATGTGAACTAGAAATTGATGCACATTGGCCAAGACCAGACTTTCAGCCCAAGACTGGTGCCTGCTCTGAGTCAGGTAGCATCCATCCATAGGATATAAAAGGTGGCAGATCACTGGTCAGTTGTCCCTATCTGACAGCGCAATTTACTTTGAATTACCCAGAGGAACTAAAGACAAAGACTTCAGCAATAATTTTTAATCCCCACCTTATCCCTGTACTGCCAGAAAAAAACAAGAAATGACCTATATCGTGCCACCATATAGATATTGCTCTGTGAACATGAAGATGACCTCTTCTTTGTACATTTACCCGGCAATGCCTTTCTCCCATGATTACTTTGCACTACTGAATCAGACACATGGCTATCATTGTTGATTCTTTAAAGCTGACTTACATTCTGTGGGACTTTCCTGAGTAGTTGTATGTCTATCCCTTGAGTCCTTGGTTTTTGCTTATGTTTAATCTATTGTAATCAGTGGTGGGTACAGATCTTAACAGTGGAGAAGCAAGTGTCCAGTGTGGTTTCTGAGTTACTCTCATCTCTTTGTGTGCTGTGCTACTTTGTTAAACACACTATGTGTTTATTTCAAGCATTATATCTCCTCTTTTTGTCTCAAATTTTCTAATGGTCAAAAAATTTGGCCAAATATCACAAAATTGAATTATTGAATGTGACTCATGTTACACACACACACACACACACACATGTATTATAAGAAGACTTACTTTGTGGTTTTACTTTGAATATGTGGGT
This sequence comes from Micromys minutus, assembly GCF_963924665.1. NCBI lineage: Eukaryota > Metazoa > Chordata > Mammalia > Rodentia > Muridae > Micromys > Micromys minutus. Next base: position 255,657,567 of record NC_137969.1, read on the forward strand.
GAGGCACTGTGATTCAGGATCTATATTTGGGTTATTCCAATGACATTTTCTAGACAATATCACAAAATACAGACCACCTTTTAACGGTTCAGGTTACAGTGCATTCATGTCCATTACTTTCAATTATCTTTTATGTCAGAGTTGGATTCTTTTCTGACAGTTTTAAAAACTGTCATTATCACCATGAACCCTTAAGTATTTATTAAATATCTTTTTTTAAATTCTGATACTAAATGCTTGCACAAAATAATTCTTATTTTGCTGCAGTAACTACTGACCATAGGAATTTTGTATGTTATCCATACACACCTGACTCCAGGAAATCTCTTGGTGTGTATATTAGGGTAGAAATCATGTTGTAATGATTTATACACTTTCATATAGCTCACTATTTCCTTTCCTAGGCATCACAGCAAGCGCATTGTGTAAGCAGTCTAGAATGTGCCCCATCATACTGAGGTCTCTCAGTGTAAAAGGTGTAAGCAATCAAATTTGGAATTAATATTTTATTGTTAAAAGATACTAACATGCTGAGGTTGTCTGAGTTTTAAAAAGTTGTTTTAAAATAAAAAATATTAAAACAAGATATGTAATATTAAATATTAAATATTAAAATAAAAAATATTAAAATAAGATATGCTCAGATGGCAATATTTTAATCACAGTAACAAAACAATCTTGACAGACATAGTGAAAATAAATATAATTGAATTACCAAGAAACATTATTTTTATATCAGATAGAAATGACCCCAAGCCTCAGTGCAATTAGTAAGATGAGAAGCACAGTAAAAATGAAACAAAATGAACAAAACAAACAATAGATGCCCCACCATGCCACAGGGGTACCTGTGCACTATATTCATTATGAATATTTTGAGATAGCCAATAGTCAAAAAGAGCCCAGATGTCCCACAATGAAAGAGTGGATAAAATATGGTTCATTAAAACATTGAAATATTATCTAACTAATAAGAAGGAGGATATCATGTGTTTTTCTGGATAGAAATTGAAAATACCATACTGAGTAAGGTAACTCAGACCCAAAAGGACAGACACCTGTGGCACTGTGGGGCATTTTTGGGTATATACCCAAGATTGGTTAAGCTGGCTCTTCAGATATTTCTATTTCCAATTTTCTGATGATCTTCCAGATTAATTTCCAGAGTAGTTGTACCAGTTTGCAATCCCACCACCAATGGAGGAGTGTTTCTTTTTCTGCACACCCTCGTCAATGTGTGTTCTCACCTGAGATTTTGATCTTAGCCATGCAGATTTGTGTAAGGTAGAATCTCAGGGACATTGTGATTTTCATTTCTGTGATAAGTGAATATTAACTAATGAGTGCATATTTGCCAAAAAAATACATAATGCCCAGGATACACTCTGCAGAACTGAAGAAGGTTAGCAGCCAAACGACCCATGTGAGGATACCTCAATCCTGCTTGAGAGGTAGAAGATAGATATCATGGGGGAGCAGGATAAAGGGATCTGAGTGGGAGAGGGGACAGGAAGTGGAAACAGGGAACATGATTAGGTATTTTTGGTTTACAGGTTTAACGTCCTGTGGGCCAGGAGAAAAAACATGTAAAACAGCAACCTTAGTAGGTAGGTAGGTATGGGACCCTTTAGAATATACCAGAAACCTAGGAGAGACACTCTGGACTTAAAGAGCAGATCTTAGATGAAATGTCCAACAGTGAGGAGAGGGAACTTATAGATTCCACCTTCAGTAGAAAGAGCATTAAATGGAGGAATGGGTTTGACATCCCACAGTCAAAAGATCTGTCCCAGAATTGTCCCTGCCTAAATTAACTACAGGGACAAACATGGAGAAGAGACAGGGTAAAAAAGGTTCAATTACAGGTACAGATTTGGGTCTATCTTACGGGGAGGCTCCATGGTTTTACATACACTATTACTGCTGATAGGTTGTGCTTACAGACAGGAGCCTAGAAGAGGCTCAAAAAGCAGCTAAATGAGACAGATGAAGATACTTACACCCAATTATAGACAGAAACCAGAGAGACCCCTGTGGATTAAGCAAGGAAAAGATGTACGAAGTTCTACAGGAGAACAACCCCATAGGAAGATCAACAGTCTCAATTAACCTAAACCCCCTAGATCTCGGACAGTGAGCTAACAACCTTGCTTCATATACTGGTTGATCCAAAGCTCCTGACACATATAGAGCTGAGGACTGCCTGGTCTGGCCTCCCTGAGGGAAGATACACCTAACCCTCGAGAGAAGGCCCCAGGGAGTGAGGAGGTCTAGTGGAATAGGGGTTTGGGGACATCCTCTTGGGACTGGGGAGGAGAAATAGGATGAGGAACTGTTAGAGGGAAGACTGTGAGGGAAATAACAACTGGACTGTAAAAATGATTAAAGACAGTTTAAAAATTGTATTTAATGTGGAAATTATAATATCTAAAGTGAAGCTTTGTACATTCAATAACCAATGACTACTTTAACACACAATTATTGAAAATATTTAGCACGAGTCATATTCCAAGGAATTTATTTATGTTTCTCCAAGCTACTATTATTTCAATTTAATCAAATTAAATAAATTGTTAAATAAAAAATTGAAAAAAAAATCTTATTATTTTATACACTAACTTTTTAATTACTATTTTTACTTACAAATGCACTAATATTTCAATAGTTAAGGAAGACTTAACTATTTGCTTGCATTGCAAGGAACTTCTAGTTATATTGGTTTACTATGACCTGTTTTAAAATATCTGGAAAAAGTTGAGAAAAATAATCAATCAAAAAATTACCATTTGTCTTAAGTTAACAAACTAAAGAATTAAAGCCAGTAAATCCTTTTGGAAAAAACTTAAAACTAACCTTTGGTTTTAGTGTCTGTTCCTATAAAAGTTTTTTCATTAAGCATTAATTAATTTTCTTCTCTTCCTCTTCTTCTTTCTCTTTCTCCTCTTCCCCACTTCTATTTCTCCTTCTTTTTCACATTAAACAAATTAGGAGATTAACTATACAGAAAGCATTCATTGAAATAAATTAAGAAAGTAAGATCTATTAGCTAATGTCATTATATAAAACTAATAAAGTACCAAGAAAATTTGTAATAAATTTTGTTGTTCAATTATTTTAATATTATGACAGAATTTTATATTCCTCAGTGTGGGAAAGTCCATGATAAAATTGAACTATAGAATTATTTGAGCGTAATTAATATGAGATAGATTTTTTTGTTAACTGATAGCAATTCTTTTTTATACATGGCCAACACTGTATAATAAATCCCCATCATTCATTTCATTTATAGTAATAGTTTTATATTATACAAATAAATTTTTTATTTATCACTTTTTTTTACACTTCAAATAATATTCCTCCTGCTGGTTACCCTCTCCAATCCCTCCTCTCCCTCTTCCCCTTGCCTACATGAGAGTGTTCCTCCACCCACTAACCTACTTCCTCTTCCCTAGCATTGCATTCCCCTACATGGGGCCATCAATTCTCTACAGACCAATTTAATAGTTCAGATGACATGAACTGATATACTAAAAATAATCAGGCATTCTGATATTACACCCCCCAAAAAAAACCCGCAACCAATAAACTAACTACAAACATCAGTGAGCTACAGCATAGATAAATTTCTGTAAAGCAATAATAGTTATATTAAAATAAATTTAGAAAGAAGAAAGCAAAATGTCATGCCACCCACATCTCTCACTGCTAAAATCTTGGCCTCCTCCTTCCTATACAAACTGGAATATCCATCACATAGTTAGTGTAACTTGAAACAACGAGAACATGAAAAATGCTGAAAACTATGCTTAGGTATGAATATATTGTTAGTTTAATGTGATTATATAGTCACATTGATATGCACTGTTCACCAGGTGATATGCACTGTGTATCACCTGGTGGTTCAGAGTGGCCTGACTGTGAGGTTTGTGTCTAGTTTTACAATGAAGATAATTCATTATGTATCTAGCACAGTAATAAGCGGCTGTGTCCTCAGATCTCACATTGCTCGTCTGCAGGTACAGGGTGCTCTTGGCATTTTCTCATGGAAATGGTGAAACGATTTTTATGGATGGTGCATAGTTTGTATAACTGCCATCATATTTCATTTCTCCAATCCACTCCAGAGTCTTTCCAGGCATCTGACTAACCCAGCTCATCCAGTAGTCACTGAAAGTGAATCCTGAGGCTGCACAAGAGTGTCTCAGAGACCCCAGGTTACACCAAGTCTCCTCCAGTCTCCACCAGCTGCACTTCACACTGAACATCTGTAAGTACAGGAAATACTGGTCAAATACTGCTAACACGTGCACATTGCTTCTCTTAATCATGTCAACT